>NC_050069.1:96372865-96693841 GCF_009764565.3 Dermochelys coriacea
AGGAGAGGCACAAGGTTGTGCTATGTTCGCATCCACCACTGGGTGTTACCTAGCAGAGCTGGGAAGACACGGTGAAAGAAGAAAATGCTGCTCAGATATGTAATTTTTCCTACATCTCCTGCAGTACCCTGCCCTAATAACCTTATCACTCTTTAGCTCATAATTTTAAAGAAATTGCTTACATTGATTTGTTATTCCAGTGGGAGGCTTTTTTAAAAAAATAAAAGGGCGGAGGGGGAAAGAAATGTTAAACACACACACACACACTAGGGGATGAAATAAGAACGTTTAATTTTTTTTTACGTTTTTAACTGTTCATTTAAAAAATTATTTAATCGCCACAACTATATTATCTAGAGTAAAATAATTGGCTTATTAACAGAGCATAGTAATACAAGACAGTATTATTCTGCACTGACTGATAGCCTTATGGTTGAGTAGTAGTGAATACTGAAGCTAGCCCTAAAAATTACTGTTTCATTTTTATTTTCTAAGGTAATTAGTTCCTGCTTTATATATATAAATTACCAATATATTCCCAAGGTCCTCAGTTTTTTTTTTAATCTCAGTTTATGACTGGTTATCGGCACTGAGCTGCTTACCCTTAGTTCCTAGCAAAGTATTTTGCTGTCTTAAATTGTTTAAATTTTAATTGTATCATTTTAATAAAAATTCTGACTAGATTATTAGAACACCATTAATTATAAAGAAATAATGGTAACTCACATCCTAAAGGACCTTGCCTCATCTGGTATGTAATGCATGGACTTGATTCATCAAAGAACTTCCTGATACTTGACACTTCTAATGATTATGGTTGTAGTGTGACACCTTTACTCACCCTGATTACTATCTTATTCTATAAGTAACCACAATGGGACCACATAAGACATAAGAGGTACTTTTCAATGTGTGTAAGTGTATCACAATCTGACCCTATCTTTATATATGTTTGTCTCAAGGAGCTCCACCTCTTCCACTTTTTTAATGCTACTTGATATGTCTCATCTAAATTGATAGCTAAATTAAACTTGCTGCTCATATGTAAGCTTCTAGCAGTGCATGAGAAGACATACTCAAGTAATTCCAAGCATGTCTGAAACATGCTGATTTAGGGCTATTAGAGGGCATCTATACAGCATTTTAAAGGAGCTCTTGAGTGTTTAAAATGAATTGTTCAGAATTTAAATGTGTGTCAACCTAAAGATGAAACAATCCTCGAATCCTTGATTCCCGATCATCAAAAGTCAAATTGGGCTTTGGGGTAGATGGACATCCTATTATACTGAAAAACTCTCTGAGATCTGAGATAGTCCTTGCTAGAAAAATAGATAGCCGTGCCCTGTGAAAGAGGGCTATTTCTATCAACTCTGGTAATTCAGAATGAGAGCTAGTCAAAAAACAGATATTTTTTCCAATTATATTTTTCATGAAAACTGGTTGCTGTTTTTCAGTTGGCTTACACAGAAACAAATTGCAGTGACCATCTACCAATGCTTTCAGTAGTGTTTATGATTTTTGTCACTTTCTGGATAATATTCTGACTCTGTATAATATACTCTTCTATTTTATCCAAATGGAAATGGGTTAGGAGAATGACTTGGCTTCTTGCTGGCTGGTGCCCCTGGAAAGAAAATGAAGTGCTTTGAGAATGGTATAGGTTACTACCTGGATACAAGATTATGAGCACAGAGAAGACTTCAGTTTTCCTTCAAGTTCCATAGTTTGGCTGACTAGATCCACTGTAGAGATGAACAAACTGAAAACATAGGCACAGTTACAGCTTCTAATATAAAGTATTGAAATATGAGGATATGTTATTTACAAAAAAAAAGTAGCTTGGGCATATTACATTTCTTTATCTCCATTCTTTATATTTACTGTTTAGTTGTCTATAAAGGATGAAAATTGGAAGGAATTGCCAGAAATCCTAATTTTAGGAATGTTAAAATATTAGGAATGCTATTTATCCTACTTGACTCTGTCATGTTGCTTTTGTCAGGCAGAAACATTGTTATATTAAATTACAGTCACTATTTTGTATGCAATTCCCTTATGCATAAGTCTAATATAAAAGGAAACAGTCTGACCGCTGATAGTTGTTCTGTACTCTGTTTTGCTTCCAGGGATCTATAGTACATGTCAGTCCATAAAATGGGGGTTTCAAGGATGCTTCAATGTGTGGCAAAGGGCACCTCAATATGCCTTGCATCACTGGCCAGTGGTTTAAAAAGTGAAAGCATTAATAATACAAAATATTTGATGTGATTCATCTTAACATCTCCTTCAAAGCCATTATCGTGCATTGCCTCAATCTGTATGGAGCACTGATGATGCTTGCTAACATGGGTATAGGGGTATATTGTCCTTTTGGTGTGCCTGGATTACTCACATTAATGCTAATGGAAGTTATGCACATACTGTGACAAGTCTTTTTTCCCTTAGGAAGAGCATTGTGACTTTAAGGAAGCTAAGCTCTGTTACTCCACCTAGTGGAAAGAGATCAGCCCCAATAAGCAAATATTATGAAATAGATATTGAACTGAGGTACAGGTTGGAGTCAGTGGAGCTTGTTGTATACATGCAGACTCCTCTTGCTATCTTGTGAGAGAAATACCAGTAGGAACCATAAGAAAGAAGTAGGGCTTGCACAGTGAGGAATTTGCATGTATATCATACAGGACTTGACTCCGGATGTTTGTAAAGTACATTCAAGGAACTTGCATTTCCTCCAGCTGTGCGTATCTGTATTCATTTCAATAAGCGCTTCCCAAATTTTTGAAAGTTGAGTGCTGCTTCAGGAAAATGAAACCCTTTGCATCAGAATCCTCTCCATTTCTGTAACTCCACTATATGTTAAAGACCATCACAATTTAATGTAAAGTAAAAGTTCTGTTATCCGGCACGTTGGGAGATTGACGGGTGACGATTAATCAAATATTCCGGTTAATTGATACTCATATCTTCTTGTCAACTGTTGGGAATGGGACACAATCACCATGATTGAATTGGCCTCGTTAGCACTACAAAAAGTAATTTTCCCTCAGGTTTCAGAGTGGTAACCGTGTTAGTGTATATCAACAAAAACAACAAGGAGTCCTTGAGGCACCTTAAATACTAACAATTTTTCCCTCTGTTGCTATTCACCTTTTCTTGTCAACTGTTGGGAATGGGCCACATCCACCCTAATTGAATTGGCCTCATTAGGACTGACCCCCCCCAACTTGGTAAGGCAACCCCCATCTTTTCATGTGCTGTATATTTATACCTGCCTATTTTTTTTTCACTCCATGCATCTGATGAAGTGGGTTTTAGCCCACGAAAGCTTATGCCCAAATAAATTTGTTAGTCTCTAAGGTGCCACAAGGATTCCTCGTTGTTTTTGGTTAATTAAGAGTTACACTTACCAATGGAATACCAATTTTCAAAGAATTCAAATCCAATAAAATGAATAAAGTATAAAATAGTATACAAGTACTCACCAATCCAGTACTGCACTGCAGAGTGGTTGTTTTTTTTGAAGCAGTTAGGTGTATACAGGTAAAGTTTTCTATACAGTGGGTTATCTTATGACACTACATATAACTATGGGCAGTGCATGGCATACACCCAGATCACTAAAACTACACTTAACACTAAAACTGTACTGAACATAATTGAATCTCTCTTTGATTATTCTGAATGCACTTCTGGATCTTGCAGTGCCTCAGGATCATCATTATCAACATCAATTATCATTGTAGACGTAGAAGGTGTAGGAGATTGGGATGAATCTGTAATGACCCTATGACAAACCCTGGGAGCTGCTTTTTTGAATAAATCCCTGATGTCAGCTTGCTTACTTGTCTTCTGCCTCTTCTGCATAAAAGTAGGGTGCAGAAAGTGCAATTGCATAACCTCCTGGGCAGTATAGTAGTCCCCGCTACTAGATTGAAGATTTGTATTAGGAGATATCAGAAATGCCGGTTAATAGAATTTTCCAGTTGGTAAAGTGCCAGATAACACAACTTTTACTGTATATCTCTTTGTCATTGCCACACCACACCCTACCTATGGCTAATCAATTACACACCCCCTCCACTCTGATAAACTTTTGTAGAGCTTCATAATATGACAATTCCTCACTTTTCTCTCATGCTTTGATTAGAGTGTTTTCATGAAGTAGTTAACAATATTGAGACTTTAAGACATCTGAGTTAACACCCATTGAAATAAATGGGATATGTTGTACCTTAGGGCTATTGTTTTAAACACTCTGCAAACTCAGGCAAATATCAGCACAACGGTCATACTTGCTTCTTGTTTTACAAGTTTTTCTTACAGACATCTGAGGTGGAAGTCAAACTCAAACAGCTTTATGGGACCAAATCAGGGAACCTGGATAATCTCTATCCAGGAATATTAAAGGAAGTGGCACATGAAATTGCAAACCCACTAGCAAAGATTTGTAATAAATCCATAAGTTATGGGGTTGTGCCCTATGACTGGGGAATTGCTAATATAATACGAATTTTTAAGAAAGGGAGGAAAATGTGATCTGGGAAACCACAGGCTTGTCAGTTTGACCTCAGTTATATGCAAGGTTTTGGAACAAGTATTGAAAGAGAAAGAAATTAAGGACATAGAGGTAAATGGTAATTGGGATAAAATAGAACATGGTTTTACAAAAGGTAGATTGTGCCAAACCAACCTGATCTCATTCTTTGATTTTCTAGAAAAGGAAATGTAGTAGATCTAACCTGCCTGGATTTCAGTAAGGCATTTGATACATTTCCACATGGTAAATTTTAGTTAAATTGGAGAAAATGACGATTAATATGAGAATTGAAAGATGAATAAGGAACTAGTTAAAGGGAACACTAAAACAGGTCATACTGAAAAATGAACTGTCAGGCTGGACCAATCTTATTTAACATTTTCATTAATGACCTTGGCACAAGATGTGGGAGTGTGCTAATAAAATTTGTGGATGACACAAAGTTGCGAGGTACTGCCAAATGGAGGAGGACCAAAATATCCTACAAGAAGATCTGGATGCCTTCAAAACTGGAGTAATAGAAATGGGATGAAATGTAATAGTGCAGCATGCAAGGTTGTACACGACAACAAGAATTTTTGCTATAAGCTGGGGGCTTAGTAGGAAGCTACAGGGGAGAAGAAAGACCTGGGTGTGTTGCTTGATCACAGAATACCTATGAGCCGCCAACGTGATGTGGCCATGCTCAAGGCTAATTCAATCCTATGATGCCTCAAGTGAGATATTTCCAGTAGAGATAGGGAAAAGTAAGCAACATTATACAAGGCACTAGTGAGACCTTATCTGGAATACAGTGTCCAATTCTGGATGATCTCCAGACTAGATGATTATGATGGCCCCTTCATGCCTTAATGTCTATGAGGCTACAACATGGCTTTTTATTTTTTGGTAAATGAAAGCGGAGACTCTGGAGAACAATTGTGGGTATGTGCGGACAAAGTTCTAGCTAGTCCTATATGCCTCCCCAATAGGGTATGCCCCTGGTTTATGCCCAGTATTTTCACTACCTGGGGTACAATCAACTCAATGATGTTCAATCACCTTCAGACTCATGGGTACAATGTGGTAAGAGGAGAATACTACTCCACAACATGGGATCTATGTTAGAAGCTTTACACAGAAATGATTGCATATGGGCCTTTATCATCTGTTTCTCTCTGCCTATGCTTTGTGAACCCTCCAAGATGTCTTTAAGAAAGCAATATTAGTCGATGCGGTTTGAGGGAAAAGACAGAGTATTGTTACAATATTTCACAAGTTTTGAAACTTCTTAATTGTATTAATGGTGCCCAGATGGTAAAGTCATGCACATCTTTAAAATTAATGTAATAACAACTGTATGTTAAATTAGTCAGTGATTTTTTTTTGTGGAGCCATAAAGGTATATTTCTGACATAGACCCTAGTATTTAATAATACTGGTAACAGATATGAGCCTTAAATGAGAAGTCACAAATATTTTATGGCTATCTCTAATTAATTTTTGCTGGGAATACAAAGGATGGGAGCTACCCCCCTTTTCTGGCCCCTAGCATGAATGCATTTTTCGTATAACCCTAAGAATTATTCCAGGAAACTGAAAGTTAATACAAATACACACAGACACCTTTCCCACTGCCCTACTAAAACAACACACACACAAGTTCTGTTATTTACTCATGTCTTCTTTGTTAATAAATCCAAATCTTTCCTGAGTTTTGATTAATTAACAAAGAGCAGCTCAGATCTTCTCCACAGACTTGGCTGATCTTACAGTTCCTCCCTTAGGACTGTGTTCAGTCCACATCCTAGAGCCTCTCTAGAAAGTAACTTCCTCCCTCATATCCAGGAGATGTAATAAGTTACCCGCCTCATTAACTTATCAGAACCCACCTACTGTTTTCCCAGTAGCACCAATGCCTGCTCAAAGAATAATGTACTTCAGATGACCACTAGCTATCTGTTGAAGCAGGTTTAAAAACAAAACAAAAACAATAAAACTTTCTGCAAAGAATAGATTCCATTTATTGTTTAATCTTTAATATGAACTAATAAGCAATTGGGTAAATATGGGCTCTGGGTGATAACTGTAGTTTTTCTAATTGAGATATTTTGTATAATCTTTTTCTTCTATGTCTACTAATTTTAAGTTCAGAATAATTTGCTCATTGGAGTTAACTCTTGGCATTTTTAGGAGATAGACAATAGATCCTGTCCACATGTAATGATTTGATTCTTCTGCAAAGCACACCTCTTACAGTGAATCTTGTAGAATTTCATTCACATTAGTAACAGGAAAAAACTGAGTTACAGTAAAATATGATATAGAGTTACTATGTAATTGTTATTTTATAATGCATTCTAAACTGGAATAATTCTGAAGTATCATAATGAATTGAATGCAAGTTTTAAAATATAGCCATAAAAATGAAGCTGGGTCAGCTGTCAAAAGTATTCATCCCAGGTGACAGCAATATAATTGCTCATTCTTCGGATGACAGCACAAAGATTACGGTGGGTAGTTTGGTTTGCAAACCACATCTGCAGCCTCATTAATTGGGTTTGTACACTTTAGAAAATATAAGAAACTCCTTCATGAGTGGGGACAGGATAGAGCTACTGAAGAAGACTGGTTTCGGAGTAGCAGCCATGTTAGTCTGTATTCACAAAAAGAAAAGGAGTACTTGTGGCACCTTAGAGACTAACAAATTTATTAGAGCATAAGCTTTCGTGAGCTACAGCTCACTTCATCGGATGCATTTGGTGGAAAAAACAGAGGAGAGATTTATATACACACACACAGAGAACATGAAACAATGGGATTATCATACACACTGTAAGGAGAGTGATAATAAGCGATGGTCACATAAACACCACCCTATATCGGAAACCTACTGACCGCTATTCCTACCTACATGCCTCTAGCTTTCATCCAGATCATACCACTCGATCCATTGTCTACAGCCAAGCACTACGATATAACCGCATTTGCTCCAACCCCTCAGACAGAGACAAACACCTACAAGATCTCTATCATGCATTCCTACAACTACAATACCCACCTGCTGAAGTGAAGAAACAGATTGACAGAGCCAGAAGAGTACCCAGAAGTCACCTACTACAGGACAGGCCCAACAAAGAAAACAACAGAACGCCACTAGCCATCACCTTCAGCCCCCAACTAAAACCTCTCCAACGCATCATCAAGGATCTACAACATATCCTGAAGGACGACCCATCACTCTCTCAGATCTTGGGAGACAGACCAGTCCTTGCTTACAGACAGCCCCCCAATCTGAAGCAAATACTCACCAGCAACCACACACCACACAACAGAACCACTAACCCAGGAACCTATCCTTGCAACAAAGCCCTTTGCCAACTCTGTCCACATATCTATTCAGGGGATACCATCATAGGGCCTAATCACATCAGCCACACTATCAGAGGCTCGTTCACCTGCGCATCTACCAATGTGATATATGCTATCGTGTGCCAGCAATGCCCCTCTGCCATGTACATTGGCCAAACTGGACAGTCTCTACGTAAAAGAATGAATGGACACAAATCAGACGTCAAGAATTATAACATTCAAAAACCAGTTGGAGAACACTTCAATCTCTCTGGTCACTCGATCACAGACCTAAGAGTGGCTATACTTCAACAAAAAAGCTTCAAAAACAGACTCCAACGAGAGATTGCTGAATTGGAATTAATTTGCAAACTGGATACAATTGACTTAGGCTTGAATAGAGACTGGGAATGGATGAGTCATTACACAAAGTAAAACTATTTCCCCATGGTATTTCTCCCTCCCACCCCACCCCCCACTGTTCCTCTGATATTCTTGTTAACTGCTGGAATTAGCCTACCTTGCTTGTCACCATGAAAGGTTTTCCTCCTTTCCCCCCCTCCTGCTGGTGATGGCTTATCCTAAGTCATCACTCTCCTTACAGTGTGTATGATAAACCCATTTTTTCATGTTCTCTGTGTGTGTGTATATAAATCTCTCCTCTGTTTTTTCCACCAAATGCATCCGATGAAGTGAGCTGTAGCTCACGAAAGCTTATGCTCTAATAAATTTGTTAGTCTCTAAGGTGCCACAAGTACTCCTTTTCTTTTTGAAGAAGACTGTTTCTTTGCTGTAGGCACAAGTGGACAAGTCTAGCAGAAATGGATCTTCTTCACACCAACTGTTTTCAGGTGTCATCAACAATCCTGACCTGTTACACATTCATTTGCAATGGATTCAGTGTCACAACAGGACATCCCAGTGACAAATCTGGAGTCCCCTCCTTTCTGGGAATTCATTTCTTGAATATAATTGGAAGCACTGGTGCCGGAACTGCGGGAGCTAGGTGGCCACACCTGCCTCTTTTAAAAGTAGGAAGGACATGCCACCCCCCCACTTTTTAACAAAAGAAACATACGCACAGCATTCATGTCCCCCACAGATTTTTTTTCTCCTGGCAGATTAATAAATTCTGCAATTATACCTTTCTCCCTTCAGAAGCTGCTGGGGCACCAGACGAGAGGGCATCTGGCTCACCACCAGAGCAACCTGCCATTGAAAGGGAGGGGATGTAATCTTGGGAGTTTAATACAAGCCTGGAGTTGCAAGTATTAATTTTTAAAATCCTTGCAGGCCCCACTTCTGCACTCAGAGTGACAGAGTTGGGATTCAGCCTTGACATGTGGGTACATATATTCTTTTGTTTCCTTCTGCCTTGATGCAGGTGTGTGTGTGTTTACAGCCATTTGTCAGTGATGTGGGAATATGCTGAGTAAATCTAGAAAATATTATATGCAAAACTACTCACTTAGATTATGCTTTCTGTCTTCTTGTGCTTCAGGTAACAGTATATAGAAAAGGCACTGACATCTAGATAAAATTGATGAGCTAAAGATTACTAAAGCACAGAACATAAAAGGCTGATGTAGAATCTAATAATGCAGACTGACAGGTTGCTATAATTATCAGTAATTGTTTTTAGTATACTCAATGTGTATGACTGACTGTCCCCTAGTAGTTGGTGGACAAAGGACTCATGCCATACCTTTAACTTCTGCATTACCCAATTTGATTTTTTTCTTGCATTCCCATTTCTCCTGCCCCCTTCCCAAATACCTTCAAGTTGTTGGGTAAGGAGGGACTCGCTGCATTTACCAAATTTGCACAATCTTCACTAAGGAAACATTTACAGTTTTAATTGATTCCTTGATGGTTTCAATACATTCTCTTTCTATTGTATGCATTTGAATGCTACACTGTTTTAAAGTGATCAGATCACTTTCACTGTTTATCAGTGGCAATCACTGTTCCTGGAGAAGGAATAGAGCATTTTTCTGCACTGTGAAAAATCAAGAGAAGAGGGAGGTTTTCTTAGAAGATACAAAAAATTGGTATAAAGGTGAAAGAGACAGTGCAGAAGCCAATAGGAACTAGACTGATATTAATACATTGGTGAGGTGTCCATCCTCATATATATATTTCTCCTAAACAATAGTTGTGAAGGAAGGGTAATAAAGGCTTGAAATTAGCAATGCTTGGACATCAAGTATTTGATGGAAGGGCAGTCGACTTGTAGAATGTTTAGTTCTGTGAAAATGCTTATACTGTGTTGGCAGAACCTGTCAATCCATTTTGACTTAGGGTATGGCTACACTTGAAGATGCAGAGTGCTTTGAGTTAAACCAGCCTTTGTAGAGCATAGTAGGGAAAGTGCTGCAGTCTGTCCACACTGACAGCTTCAAGCACACTGGTGTGGCCACATTTGCAGCACTTGCAGAGGCATTGGGAGCGGTGCATTATGGGCAGCTATCTCAGCATGCAATTGACTGCAATGTGCTTTTCAAATGGGGGGTGGAGTGTGACAGGGAGTGTGTTGTGTGTATGTGGGGAGAGAGAGTGGGTTTTTGGGGGGCTTAAAGCATGTCAGCATGCTGCCTTGTAAGTTCAGACAGCAGCAGACCTCCCCCTCCTCCCCACCTCTCTCTCTCTCTCTCTCTCTCTCTCTCTCTCTCTCGCACACACAGCATTCCCCAGTAACTGCTTGCTTTGTCTTGGAGATGGCTGACAGAAATGGAGCTTTCAAAGGGCATATCCGCATTCCTAGGTGAGTTCAAAACAATGAGAAGAGTGGCCACTTGACTTAAGGGGATTATGGGAAGTTTCCGGAGGCTGATCAGGGTGCAGTAATGCAACACCTCATTCACACTGATGCCCGGGCATTTCAGTCACTACACAACAAGCGTTAATCTTCTCGCGAAGGTGGAGTACCAGCAGCGCTGTAGCTGTGGAGTCAGAGCGCTCTACGTGCCTTGCCAGTGTGGACGGGGAGTGAGCTAGGGTGCCCGGGGCTGCTTTATTGCACTGTAACTCTCAAGTGTAGTCAAGCCCTTACTGCTTGTGCGGGTTATTTCTCTGTCCTTAATGTGTGTGGAAAGATAAGCAAACAGAATTTCCATATTCAACTATCACCTTATCAAAACCACAGTGAGCCAGAGCACTTAAGAATGTGCTCAAACCCCGCAAAAGTCAATGGGACCTCAGGGTTGTCTACATGCCACCACAGTCCACACCATGGAGGTGTGATTTACAGAGTCATAATGTGTTGCACTCTAATTGCCTCAAGTAGACCCTGTTGGTACAGACTAGAAGGTGAGTTGTTCACATTAATGTAGACCTGCTTCAAACAATGCAAACTAGGTAACTTTTACTTTGTCAGCAGGATATATATGGGGCAGTTTGAGCGCAACATGTTAGAATGCTCTACAATTCACACCCTTTCATCTGGACTGCAACACCACATGGACAAGCATATATTTAAAGTTAAGTCCATAAGTAAGCACTTTCCTGAACTGGAGCCCAAAATTTCATACTCATCAGATTTCAGAAAGTATATTCCCTGGTTCTCTTAACTCAGACAAAACAAAAGTTATAGGTATGGAAACATCCACTATGCATTATTGCTCTTTATTGAACACAGTTTATGTTACTGTTAGGTACTGAATGCAATTTCCATTATTGCTATCCCACCAGTCTCATTCCTCTCCATGTTGTGGCGATTGTCCATAGGCGGTAGTTAAGTAAGCAAAGGGAGTAGTGGTGTATGAGGGTAAGGAGAGAGGTTACTGAGTGTTCTGCATGCACTTATGTCAAGAAATTCAAAGTTTATATTTTCCACAGCAGCTGTAATTCTGCTCTCTTGTGCTATTTGTAGTATTTTTTATTGCTCTGCATAGTACTAACTTTAATGTCTTAATTAACAGCACAGGTATCATATAGGTGAGTTATGGTTGCTTTCATTTTTATATCTCCCAAGTTTTCTTTGAGAATACAGGAGCTTGGACCATCCTTGTGAGTTATGGGGCTCCAAGCTGCTAGAAACGTGTATAGGAAGTCAGGCCATGAATTGTACAGGCACCTCAGTTGTGGTCTTTCCTAACTTTTGAGTGCTTGACTGTGCAACCTTATTGTTCTTTGGACATAATTTTGGGGTATAATTTCTTAGACTGCTTTTCAAAAAAGCAAACTGAAGAAACACCCAGGAATTTAATGAAGTGGCATCATATTGATACCCACATAGGGAACCAGCAGGCTTGGAACCTTTAGATCCACCCATACAGATCTCTGCCACATGTGCTAACAGAATAACTGATGGAGGATGACCACTTGCTATTGCTACATGGACAAGCAATAGAAGAAGATGGGGCCGATTTTTCATTGGGTTTCCCCAGATATTTGCTGACAGCAGAGGAATGGTGAGACACGGAAATCTCTGGCTCTATTCCACACTCTGGAAAGGAGTGTATTCTAATAGGCACAGCCCTTTTTTGCCCACCCCCATCCCAAACTAGACTCCTTTTTCCCTGTCTCATCCAACTGTCTGTCCAGTCCTGTGACTTCCCTACTTTTGGCTCCTTATCTTCTCACCCCTCTGGCCTCCCAGTTCCAGTCTTCCCACTCACCACAATCTGTTTCCCCCATCTCCCAGGAATTTGTCCCCAGTCTTCTTGAACAGTCAGTTCCTGTTCCACCAATCCCCAGCTCCTCATCAAGTTTGTCTCTCTCTAACCCAGGCATCCTGTCACATATACACCACCCTTTTCCCCCCAGCCTGACTGGATATACTGCCTGGGCTTCTCATCCAGTTTCAGTGCCTTGTCCTTCCCTCATCTCCTTTTTCCAGTCCCTTTGCCCGTCTGGACCCTCTTGTCCCCAGGGAACCTGGCTGCTGGTCAAGTCTGTCTCTCTCCCCCCCACCTCCTTCCCCTGCCCCACTGGTTCCTATTCTTCTTGCCCAGCCAATCCAAGTCTCCCCTCAGACTCCTAGTCCCAGGTTTTCCTGGCATTCCACCAGGCTTTGTCCTGTCACCTCTGCATTTGAATCAGGAAGCTTCCTCCTCTATATGTCTGAGTCCCGCAAGGGAATCCCTCACAGAATAGGAGAGAGAGGTTTCCTGCTCTTAGTTCAGGTGGCTGGACCTAGACCAAACACAACCCACAGCAGCTTAGAGCTGCAGTTGAAGGGAAGATAAGCATTCCCAATGTGAGTGAAATCTTCCTGAAATTTAGCTGATAAAAATCTAAGACCTCCCTAAAGAACATGTACAATCTACAATGTTGTCAAATTTATCACTTTGCTAAGCGTGGGCTGATTGCTATGGAGACTGCAAAAGGCATATCCCTACTGAATGTCAAGTCCTTGCTAAAAAGCCTGGGAACTCTATAGCTGTTCAAAGAAAAGTTTGCCAGATTTTATTTTTTAAAATGAGCAAACCAATGTATTTTTCCTGAGACTTGTTCTTGGAAACCACTGAATCATTTTAGCTGAAATTTTCTGGTGGGATCAGACTGAGACAGACATGTGGCATAGAAAATTTCAGTTTAAATGATTAAAGTCTGGCAAAGTTATGAGCAACTGAAAATAGAATGGTTTCAGAGTAGCAGCCGTGTTAGTCTGTATTCGCAAAAAGAAAAGGAGTACTTGTGGCACCGATGAAGTGAGCTGTAGCTCACGAAAGCTTATGCTCTAATAAATTTGTTAGTCTCTAAGGTGCCACAAGTACTCCTTTTCTTTTTGAAAATAGAATGTTATAATGGGAAATGTCGGGGAACTAGGCTGCTCTGAGGACTGGAGTGGCCCCTGGCATAATTTAGAGGGCGTGAGGGGGCTCCCTAAGTTGCCCTGTACCTGGTGGTGCTGCTAGAAATGCAGAATTATGGGTTACAGGCATGTACCTCCTCTCCTCCTACCCCAGTAAACATTTCCCTATGCCAGGGCTTGTGGAGAGTCCTCTAAAGACAAGTAGGATTGCTTTATGCTATGCCTGTGAGGGAGGAATCTTTCTTTCCTAAGTATGGAGTTTTCCAGTCTCTTTGAACTGCTGGAGCAGTTCACAGAAGCTGGGCTGGGGAGAAGAAGAGAATCCCTGCCAAGCTTCTTAAAAACTGAACCTTAGGGCCAGGTTTTCACACCTTACTCACCTGGAGTAGCACTTTAGACTATAAATAGTCCCATTAATCTCAATGGTTAGTAGAGGTGGCCAAAATATAGGATTTCTGATTTACAGGAAATTTTGTTCTTTCAAAATTTTGTTTTGTTCAGTGTGGCAGTAGTTTGAGGCAGCAAACAGCCAAAAATAAATAACAGTTTAACTGTCCTCCTGAAGATTTACCTTGCATGAAGGAAATCCCTATGCTGCATAGTGCCAGCATAACGGCTTTATGCTATCATTGCTCCTGAGGGCATGGCCAAAGGAAGATATTGGCTGAGATCCTCTCATTCGGAGTTAGGCTTCTACATACTTTTGATGATGATTTGGGCCACAGTGACTGAAGCATAGCTCTGATACCCATACTCTTTAATACGGAGGTTTTTGAATGATTTTATATTGATTTTGGTCATATGAAGCATGTTAGTACATAAATGTTATGTTAATATTTCTCTATCTTCTTTCAATATCCTATTTATTTTGGCAGGTCTGTAACTTCATCAATTTTATGCACTTGCTTGTTCTCAAATGTGCAGTTAGAATACTATGTGTTAAATATTATGTTAACCGGTATATTTTCTCCCAGGTTCATATTACCTTGATATCAGTTTAATAAAATACAGTGCATTCAAATATGACACAATATACATTTTTTTTGTTTTCAGTTATTTCACTGGAAAAGAGCTATCTTAATATGCAACTCTACTAAACTGAATTTTAAATCCCAAGCTGTTGAAGTTGTTTTGCTTGATATTGTGCTCCAATGGTGTTCTTTCTGTTGCAACTAATGTAAGCACAGAGTGCACAAAAGGGACATAGGTTAAAAATATTTTATGTCCAAAGAAATAAAAACAAACTATTACATTATGGTTTAGCTCAAATGTGAATCAAAGTTTCCAGAGATTTTCTGCTTAGCCAATTTATTGCATCATGCCTGCCGTGTCCATTATCCAAGATAAATAAAACCAAAGTTTCTCAATTAATTATGTTTTTTCACGATTTCACTGACAGACAAATTGATTCTGTTTTATACTCAATTTGATTTTGTTTTGGCCAGCAAATGACTCGGTTAGTGAATAACGAAAGGTGGTTTGAGCAGGGCTTTAATTAATTTCATTGAATTATTCCTCAAATGCAATGTACCCTGAAGAAAAATTCCTCCATCTATTTTCAATAGGTTGTTTATCAAAGTAATTATTTTCTTTAGAGAATTTCTTAGATTTTTTTCTTTATGTATTTGAAGGTTAGAAAAAGCAGACTTTTGCTTCTGCAACCTTGTAGAAACCCTTTGTGTGGAACAATTTGCACTTGCAGTAAAAAAAACTGTATTGTTGAAAATAAATGTGTTGTTATTTAGGTGTTTTGGTTAATAAATCTTGCAATAAATAAAGATATTGGTAGAGCCTCTATTGAAATATTCCATCTTCAATGTAAAAATGTATGAAGGATGCACTTTCCAACTATAGACATGTTGCTAAGTGCATAGTGCGGGAGAAGGTACAGAACGTTGAAATTGCTCCACTTTTCAAAAATATAATAATATACATTTGGACCTAAATTATTTTTAAAATATGTTTTATATAGTGTTATGTGACAGCTGCCTGCTAAAGTTGAATGAGAGTGACAGAATGTTCTAACAAAACATAGAACTAAATCTGTATAAGAGAATATTAAGATTCTGATGACCAAAATAAAGAAATAATTAAAAATCATTGATAGGGGGTTATCCACAGGTGTCATACATGAAGAGGGGTGGAGTAGCTCCCTTTGATGGACACCCAGCCTGCCAGTTCACTATAAAATCCCTCTTGGTCTGTTCTCTCCTTGCTTTACCTGTAAAGATTTAGCAAGCCCACAGGTAAAGAAAAAAAAGTGGGCACCTGACCAAAAGAGCCAATGGGAAGGTAGAACTTTTTTAAATTGGGAAAGAAACTTTCCTTTTGTCTGTTGTTCTCTGGGCCGCAGCGGCACGGGGCATCAATGCCGTAAACAGCTTAAACCAGATATGATTATAGGTTATCAATTCATACCTTGAACTTATTTATCTTTAGCCTCAGATTTGTAAGTAAAATTAGGGAACGTCTTAGAAGATGTGATTAGGGTTATTTCTTTTATTTCTTATTGGCTTGTGGACTCCTATGTGCTATCCCCAGATGCTTTTGTTTGCTTGTAATCTTTAAGCTGAACCCCCAAGAAAGCTATTTTGGGAGCTTGGTTTTTGGAATTACTCTTTTAAAAAAATCTAGCAAAAACCTAGATTCCAAATGTATTTTTTTCTTTTTTGTTTTTAATAAAATTTACCTTTTTTAAGAACAGGTTTGGATTTTTGGTATCCTAAGAGGTTTGTGCATATGCTGTTTGATCAGCTGGTGACAACAACTAATTTACTTTGTTTTCTTTCTCAGCTCTTCCCTGAAGGGGAGGTTGAAAGGGCTTGTGGGAACCCTACAGTGAGGAATTCCCAAGTGCTCATTCCTGAGTCCAAGGGGTTTTTTTTTGCATTTGGGTGGTGGCAGCATTTACCAAGCCAAGGTCAGAGAAAAACTGTAATTGGGAGTTTAATATAAGCCTGGAGTGGCAAGTATTAATTTTTAGAATCCTTTCAGGCCCCCACTTTCTGCACTTGGAGTGACAAGAGTGGTGATTCAGCCTTAACAGGTAAGGATAAAACCAAGATAGTGTTTATCTTCTCTCTATAATTATACCAGAATGCATAAAGAAAGCAGTTCAGAGACATCCTACTGAACTTCCCATTTTGGGACTTACTGAAGATTTTGCTCCATTAATTTGTTTTTGTTGCCTTTTACAGTTTTTACACAGTTTTTTCATAGGCATTACCTACCACAAATAATCATAATCTCAGGGGGATGAACCATGTGGATTCCCTCCCATACTCAGGCTGGGACAGAATGGATGGGAATCTGCATCCAAACACACTATGTCCCCTCATCCTGGAACCTTGAGTGCTTTTATTGGGCTATAGATATGCAATTGAGGAGGAAATAGGTTATGGAAGTTATGAGACATAAACCAAGGCTCATGACTGGGTGATTAACGTAGTTCACTGATTCAGAGTTAGTTTTGAATTGCATATTCCGTAGTAGTAATTGCAATATGCACTATACAGGTTAGTTACATAAATCATCCAATTAGACAACAGCAACAATACCATGTGACTTATAAAACTAACAAATACAGCACACATGTTTAATGGAAATACTGCTAATTTCCAAGTTCATGAACGACATGCAGACCAAAAACTATCTGAGGAGGAAATGCACAAATGATTTTTGATTAGCAAACACACTTGAGAATTTTTCAATCTTTTCATAAACAGATAAAAACCCTACATTTTTAGAATAAATTATCTGTTGCAAATTAGTCACTCAACTCTGGTCACTTGATACCTTACAAGTTGTTTCAGCAATGGAAAAACTGATAAACTAATAAAATGTCCAGCATGTGTGTGGGAAAGATTACTTAGCAAGTTTCACAATACCTGTAGTGCAGGAGAGCCAAAATGAGGGTACATGAACTATGGGGCTATACTGTGGATGTGAATATATGTAGTATATTATTGTAGGTCACATATTATTATTTTTTTAAAATTTAAGGCACCCTTTGTAAGGGTAATGTGGCAACGCACTCCTCACTTATATGGAGCTTTGGGATGAATTTTGGCCTTTAAGAAGGTGGGATAGGATGCGATCCCCATGCTCACCCTGAAGATCTGATGAAGTGAGCTGTAGCTCATGAAAGCTTATGCTCAAATAAATTTGTTAGTCTCTAAGGTGCCACAAGTACTACTATTCTTTTTGCGGATACACTAACACGGCCGCTACTCTGAACCGTGAAGATGTTAATATTGGCCAGAAGGGCCAATTAACCCATTACGCTGCAATTGAGGGAATAAAGGCTGAGAGGAAAGCCCCAATTAACAGAAGCTCACCTATGGAGGAACAGGTAGGGCTTCTGTACAGCCAAGGAGCTGATAGCAGAAAGGGGGTTGCAGAGAAGTAGTGGGCAATCAGATCCTGGGAAAATGGAGGTGTATTTGAGGCTATAGAAATTAGGCAGCAGTTACTCCTTAGAAGGAGGGAGTTAGGGCTGGCAAACCTGGGGATCCAGAAGGAGAGGGAAAAGGCAGCAAGGCTGAGGAAAGTGCAAACCTTGGTCACTAATTAGAGGGTCTCTGAGCTGGAAACCAGAGTAGAGGGGAAGTGGCACATAGGGGCAGTGAATGAGAGGACTGATGGTAAAGAGAGACTTTGATACCCCGGAAGGGAGAAACATGCATAGTGACCTGGCTGGAGGGCCAAGTCATGAAGAGAGAGCACAATGAGTCACAAAGTGAGAGAGAGAATGGCAGCAGGGTGAGCAGCAGAAGGGGGCCTTGGACCTGGAGAGAGCTAATCTCCAAAGTGACCAAGAGGAGGTGCTACCTGTGGTAAGTGGACCCCATGACATAAGATATAGCATCTACTTCCCTCTTCACTTGGTGAGCTCTATTGGTCCCCTTCTCTGGTAATTTTTGAAAGGCAAGCACCACAGTTATATTCTTATTGTATATTAATTGTAGAGCGAAGTCTACATTATATCCAGTCCCAATTTAAGAAGGAAGAGTTTTTTATACCCTCTCATCCCCCATTCACCAATGCAAGGCTTGTCATGATCTTGCCTAAATGTTAGTATGCAGCTTATATTTTTGTTACTACTTAGACCACCTTTGTAACCATATTCTGATGTAGACTGAATTCAGCAAATCATAGGGTTTGATCCAACTTGCATTGAAGACTATGGGATTCAAATATTGATAGCACTGGTCTAACACTTCTCATCTTCAAAATAGTCAACAAACTAACTAATTAGCCTCTGATCCTACAAACACTTATTCAGCTGATGTTGCAATTATTTCAATTATGTCTATTTTGAATCCTTTGAACCTGAAACAGGATTCAGTTTGTTTCCACACATTTTAAATAGTTGTTGACTTTTACAAGCTGCTCTAGTCCAACTTCTCATACACTTACTGCTATGGGACTACTTATGCAGTGTTACTCGATCTGGGTAAGGGTGTCAGAATCTAGCTCTTAAGAAGAAATATTTTACAATGTTAAGATTTAATGCACAGTCTCAAAGCTCATTAATATTTATTTTAAAGGTCCTTCTATATTTAAATAATATTTAGGTTCTCTCTTTACATCCAAGAAGCATATTAGCATTACTTCAATGGTGACTTGGTATTTCTAAGTTCTGTGAATTCTAATGCTTTTGTGGATGTCAGATGTTTTATATATATATATAAAGTACGTGTGTGTAGAGAGAGAGAGAGCTGAGTCAGTATCCTTGTGCTTTTTTGTTTACATTTACCAAATGTCTTTGGAAGACCTCTTCTACAATTATCTTTTTGTTCAATTAGTACTGCTTTTAATCATCATTCAATATCAGGGTCCATTCTAATTCAATCCTAACTGTAATTGTAGAGTAAACCCTGATTTCTTCCCTTTTTAGCAAGCACATCCCTATAAGAATAAAGAGAAATCAACTCCTAACACAGCTCTGTAAAAATGAATAGGATCCAAAACCCAACACATTACTCTTGAAAACAATTAATTCACTAACTCAGGGATTGGCAACCTTTGGCATGCGGCCCATCGGGGAAATCTGGGCGGGCCAGGACAGTTTGTTTACCTGCAGCGTCTGCAAGTTTGGCAGATCGCAGCTCCCACTGGCCGTGGTTCGCTGAACCACGGCCAGTGGGAGCTGCGATTGGCCAAACCTGCAGCTGCTGCAGGTAAACAATCTGGCCCGGCCCGCCAGTGGATTTCCCTGATGGGCCGCATGCCAAAGATTGCCAATTCCTAAACTAACCAGTCTCAAGAATAGCTCACCCAGTGTGACAAAGTCAGGCTGGACGGCTGCATGAGGGTCTGGAAAAACAGGTATGTTAGCCCTAGAATGCTAAAGGCCCTTTTTCCTACAAGCTGGGAAGGGGTTACTTCAGATCAATTAGGAACTTCTGAGTCCAATTAAGGGCTGCCTGAAACCTGTTAAAATCTCTCTCCTGGTGAGAGGAGGACAGGGAGAGAGTAACTGCTGCAAGGTTGGAGGGCAGCAGGGAGATTGCGCTCCTCCCCATAGGGGAGACATCCAAAACCCAGTGCCTGTTTAGGGGAAGGACTAACACCCCGGGGCCAGCGAAAGGATAACACCTGCCCCATGGAGGGATACAGGGAAAGGTATTCCCCTTTTGTTTTGGTGCATTATAGACTTTTTCCCTTTGTTTGGCAGAGGAGCACTCCTCAGGCCTGCCCCGAAGGTCTACCAGGAAGTCTCTCAGAAACAAACTCCGAAGAGGGAAGACAGACATGCTTCAGAGTGGGAGCGCAGGTTGGGGCTGATTTACCCCAGACCTGTCCCTGCCAGAGGAGGGAGCGCTAAGTCCAGCGAGGCAGAAGGAGTACCTTGCCACACCAGTTACGTACATGGATTTCTATGTGGTTGTTGAGTGATAGTTATAGAATCCTATGGATTTCCATGAGGCTGATGAAAATATCGAATTCCATTAATTTATATAGGAAATGGTTGATCTAATAAGTCCATTAACTGTTTGCAAATACCTATGGAATACAAGCAGCTTGCATTGGGAAATCTATTGTCTTCATTTTAAGCAATCTGATAAGAGAAGCATTGTGTAGGGAATAGAACAAGCCCATGAGCATTACTGTAAGTCAGTCTGAAGTACTTTTCAACAGCAGGATCTTGGTTTTTAACCTCTTGTGTGTGCATGTTTCTTTCAGCCACAATACAGAGACATACTAACTAAATAGAGCCACTAATGTAACCTGACAGTACAGGACTAATGTGTCACCAACAGTTAAAGAGTTGCTTTCTACAAGTTATTTGTCAGAATCATCCAATTATTCTTTTGCCATATACATTTACTGTAACATAACTGCAAGCAAACAACAAACCAAGCTAAAACTATAGACACAATAAAATAAAGATGATGGCTTTGGAATTAATTTGGTAAGATATTCACATGTTAGTGTTATTGACAAATTAATGAAATACCAAATAATATACTGTACTATATAGAGAGAACTTGAGACATAAATAGTTAGATCCTTCAAGTAGTTGAATATTTCTAACCCTATAACTTTTAATGAGAATCTTATGTCATTGATATGAAACAAGAATCCTTTTCATTTCAAAGGTGAACTTTTCTATATAAACACTATACAGTGCATATTTTGTTTTAATATATTGATTACTTTATTAAAAAAAAGATCCTAACTTCAGCTTAACCATTTACAGCCAATTTTTCAGTTATCATTCAACCTAAGGCTGAGCTTTTCAAAGGAGTATTAGGGAGTTCAGTGCCTCAGTCCCATTGAACTTCAATAGGATCTGGGCACTGACCAGAATTCCTTGGGTTCCTTTGAAATTTCCTACCTAAACAACTATTTATTTCAGTGTCAATTTTGCTTAAGGACCGCCAGACCTGAAACCTAAATGGCTGATCCATTTCTAATACTGATATCTTTATATCGTGTTACTTTTTTGAATGCAATTGATTAGTCAAATTTAGGCTGTTGTGGTTTGTTCTGTTTAGCAGGAGAAATTAATGAGTCTGATATAGTCTTTGATGCAATTTTGTTTATTTACGAGCAATGTGCAAAGTCCTGTTTCCCTGAACATAGAAGGAATCAAACAGATGATGGTTTCTTTGTTTACAGCCCCAAGACTCATTAGCCAGCACCAGACCAAAAAGCCCTATCTCTATACTTCTCTCAGGGTCACACACCATGCTTGTCCAGGCTGTGTATCTCTGGGTTCAACTACATTGGAGCTGGAAGATGTCATTTTCAGCTCAGGTAAACATACCCATGCTTGTTCTGATGGAGCTACATCTAGTAAGCAATACAAATGAACTTTTCCACCCTTGTCATTCAAATTTCTGGGCAAATTTGCATTTGCTTTTGTTTTTTTTGGCAGACATATTTTCCTATTATAGGCTTGGAGACTGCTATTATTTCATTCATGTCTTAACATTCATCCTAAATGAAAGGTGGGGCCAACACCCAACCCAAAACAATATACTTGGAATCAAAGGGCGAAATTGCTGAGGTGATTTTCAAAGTTATGGGAGAAGGTCTAAGGTTTTTCTATGTACTTTAAAGGTAATAAAGTTTGGGCTTATGGGAGGCCCTGTCCATGGTGTGTTATGGGTTATGTAGACTAACAAGAAAGCCTAGCCAATAAAGGAGAATGAGACCTGAGGCACCATGGCAGCATATCCAAACTGAAGAAAAATGGGTTTTTAGTCAGTTGATTTTTTTTTTTCAAAGAACAATCTAATTTTCTGCAGAAAATGCACTCTATTAAACATTTTCATTTCAATGGCAAAATTTTGACTAGCCCTGTTGAATACCATCACAGGGCATTTGTCACTACCCAGTGTACTCCAGTGCCGGGTAGGTTCACATGGTCTTGCTGTGTCAAATATACACCGGCTTGTTACACACTTCATGAAAGGATATTTAGTCTTTTCTTACAAAGTAAATGTAATGCAGACTTCCATACCACCTTCACACCTCAGCCCAGGCTTACTTCTGAGCTGACCCTTATTTCCTGTTCCTCTGATATATATCCTCACAATTACCTAGGTTAGTTCATTGCCACCCATGTGCTCATAATCCCCCAACAGAAATTGCTTCCAGCTGGGCCTGCAGTCATCTTCAGGCTGCAGCAATGTCAGTGATCAGGTGCTGCTGATAGCACCCTGTCAGACACTCAAGAGAATAATCAGCAATGGAATCTCCTCAGGGACCAGTGATCAAGGTAAATTGGACAGAATTATGAACCAATGGAGTTTCCAGATGGCCTCCAGGGCCAACATGATGTAGAATACACTCCAAAAGTCTAGCCTAGGGGCACATAGCTCACATAAATAAGTCTATATTAGAAAGGAAAGTCTTGGCTAGCCAAAGATTGCGGGGGGTGGAGGGAATATTCCTGCCCTCTGCTAATATCTGTGTATTCAGGAGCATAAGTGAACATGGTAGAACCCACAAAATGTAACCTATCTTAATAAATGAGGGACAGCTGAGTGAGAAATCATAGCTCTTGCCATTTATTCAAAATGCTTCCCACTGCCAACCAGCATCCACTTCTACTTCACTTGGACCTAGCTCAGACTCATTCCATTTAATTATGGTTCATGCCAATATCTACATACATTCAAAACATATTGGAAAAAATATACTTAGTGCACTTCCTGGTGGTCTTTGACCATTTTAAAAGATTTTCATTAATGCAGACTAATTTTGTATGACATAATTTTTTAATATGTCTGGTGACATTTTCTTTTTCTTTCCTTAATATTAATATCCATTGATGTGCCATTATTCAATAGTGGATTGCTAAAAAAGTTGGTGGGGCAGGGAGGAAAATCCATCTGTTCATATGTCCTTTATTATTTCTATGTATATTCCAGATTTTTTTTCTCCTGTTCCTTTCAATATCTGTTAGCTTCGCTCCAGAGTTAACTTTTCAAATCTTTTGTAGAAATTGAATGTCTTACAATTACTGACATATTTCTGGGACTGTGTTCCTTCTCTGTATTCTGGTACCATATTCCTATATACTACTTACAGCTCAAGACAAGAACTTGCTTCTCAGCTTCAACTTGTCTTTCCCCTTAAAATTCAACTGCTGATTCTACCATTCTCCTTCCATTTCTCAGTACTATTTTCAATACTCTCTTGTAATCAGTAAGATAACATCTAATATATTTTCCTCAGGCAAGCAGTAATCCTTGCTTGTTATCCCAAGGTTACACATTTTAACTTTAAATAAAGAATGCTAATATTATTTCTGCTGCTCAAGTTCTGCAGTGCAGTATAGAATAATTTTTACCTTGTGGCATCCTCAGTGTATGTATCCATAATGCTGTAGCTAGTATTCTTTGCATGGGTGACTTATTTTTACAGGTGATTTGTATCTCATTGTGCATCCCTTAACTGGAACCATCTATAGCGGGTTTCCAAAAGTGATGGAAAATGAATTGCAAGCGCTTATTGCAATGGGGAGAGTAAGTAAGTCACAATTGCATGACTTTTTGTAATCAGAGTTGAGATGTATAGTTGTATAATTTCATCTTAAACTACCTACTATATAACAAATGTTTTTATCATGATTAACGACATTGTGAAGTTCTCCCCAGAAATGTTTGTTGCAATTCCTCTTCCTATAACATCCTAATTGTAGCTCCCAATTATTTTTTAAATAATTCAATCTGCCACAATGAAATCCTTGGATAAAAGGTGCTTTACAAACAGAAAATTATTTAGTATTACTATTTATTTCATGGTATTACTTCTACATAACATATAAATAACAAAGCTATAAGTGATCTCAATCCCTTACTCACAGTCTTGAAGCCCTTGCTCAGCTCCCTTGTTCAACTTTATTACTACGGATGACAATTACCAGGCTCACTCTTCTTTCCTTGATGAATACTGGTACCATACTTGTTTCTCTCGGTCTAGTCAGTACTCCGTTTATGATAACCATCAAAATAATCATAGTGAGTACACTTGCTAATTCCTTCTGTATCCTAGAAAGAATGCCATGTGCACTCACTGATTTGAATATGTTCAGATTTTGCAAGAATTCCTTTACCTGATTTATAAAGAAATAGCTATTTATGTAGAAGCTTACTGTTTTCCGGTTGTCCAAACTGCATTATTTATCTTGAAAATGAACTACTTTTGTAAAAATCTATTTTCTCAGCCATTGTTGAATCACTAATTTCAGTCGCTTCCTCCTTTATTAATGAACTTATTTTCTGTTTAGTTTTCCTCTAACATAGCTATACAAGCTGATCTTATTCCACTTAAGCCTTTGAATAGCACTTTCTCATTATACATTCTGTGGTGTTTCTCTTTTCCCCCGAACAATCCTTAACCTAATCTGTGCATTCTTGTTTGGTTGACTCCTGGCTTTTCTATTTGCAGTACAGGGTATTCAAAACCTCAAATTGTTCAGCAGTCTCCTGTTAAATCATATTGGCTCCTTTTTGCCCCTTGCATTCTTCTTATTTAGAATATTTATATTATATAAAGCATATTTTAACAAGTGGAATTTACTTAATATGGGCAAACCTGCTCGCAATTAAGTCAATGGGAGTTCAGCCATTGATACTAGTGGCTACAAGAGAGGGCCAACATTGAGGAATTAAGCAATCTGCTTTCCTGAAATATAAACAGTTGTGAACCTGTTCTGTGAACTAATGCTGGATCAAGAAAGCTTGTGAGTAGAATTGGATAAAACTCAGAATTTCAGGTTTGCAGAAAATTTTGAAATTTCTAAAAAAAAGGTTCATTTCAGGAATACTGAGACATGGTTTTTCTGAAAGGAATAATTCTCCATTCTCTTCTCTTTCAGGTCTATGAAATTGACATGATTCTTCTCAGTTTGACTGATGTCCAAGCAATCTGACAGTTTCACCACTGCTATTCAGTGGTGAGCAGCCACAAAACTGACAATTTCAGAAAGCTGCTAGTCCATGGACATTGGTGTGTCTGAAAGAAATACTTCTCCATGGATCCCAGCTCTGTGGCAGGGAGCCCAGAATTCCTGGGGTCCCTGTTCCCAAGACAGTTCACTTGGCAGACCTATCTGGAATTGTGGACCCTGGAATCTTGGGCTTCCTAGCAATTCACCAAGTAACCAGACAGTTTTCTTGTGATTTTTCTCAAAATTGACAACCCAAGATGTTTTCAAAAACATTTTGGGTTTGGTGAATCAGTATTTTCTGAGGAAATGCAGACTTCCAACTCAAACTTTCAACCAGCTCAGCTTGTGAGTCAAACTTCCCTTGTTCTTACTTTCTCACTCATAGTTTCATACAGTTTAAGTATAGAAGGAATCATTAAATCATTTAATCTGACCCCATGTATATCACTGGCCACTAAAATTCACTCAATTACTCCTATATTGAGCCCAATAACTTATATATGACTAAATCTTAACTTCCAGAAATGTATAGCATCTTGATTTGAAGATATAAATAAAATTAGACCTTTATTGATGAGTAGATTATCCTGGCTGTCTGTAGTTGGAGATGTGTTTTTTAAATAATTAATTTGCTTTTGATATAACTTAGGAACCAATTTGATGTATGTTTGGCAGTTTACCTATCAGAGATTTGGATACTTAATAGCTCCCTGGTATCATGTAGTTTTGAGTACTCTGTGAGTAGGCCCAGGAATATTTTGTTCTTACCCTCCTCCTCCAGTCCTGATGTTGTCTAAAAGATATCTATTGTTCCTTTTTTCATTCCTTATATCCTAATTCAAATAATGTCACCCTCTTACTAAGGTTTTTAGCAGGAGGGAAGAGAATAAAACATGACAGGTGAAATTCTGTCCTGGTTATGCCCATATTTTCCCATTGAATTCAACTGAGAACAGGAACTGTTCTCATATGCTCTGTTAGGAGCGTGGAGTTTGATATTACTTGTGTCTATTTCCCAGTGACAGGAAAACTGCTTACAATATGTAGCATATTAAGGGCTTGATGTAAAGCACATCACTGATTTGAAGATGGTGTTGACCAATTGATTCCCAGAAATTTCCCTGCTCCCCAAGTTGATGTGTGGGGGAGGAAGGAGGGACCACAACTTCTACCCTCTATTAAACGAACACTATATTTCTGTGACATTACTCAGGATACAATCTGAATTGATGAATAGCTGTTTTCCCTCACTTCTCCAATTAGGGATGTCTTTTACACAGCTTTGCTGTGAGAGCATCCACTCCTGGTCAGCTCATACACAGCTTCCAGTATGTAAGTTACTCCCCCTTATATTCACAAAAAGAAAAAGGAGTACTTGTGGCACCTTAGAGACTAACAAATTTATTAGAGCATAAGCTTTCGTGAGCTGTAGCTCACGAAAGCTTATGCTCTAATAAATTTGTTAGTCTCTAAGGTGCCACAAGTACTCCTTTTTCTTTTTGCAAATACAGACTAACATGGCTGCTACTCTGAAACCTCCCACTTATATTGTATGAGTGCTTTAGCCAGCCATCCTTGAATTACACTGCAGAGTAACACCAGGAAATTCCCAGTCCCAAACTTTCCCCCAGAAACATGCATTGTGTACTGCCCAGCTCTCTCCCGGACAATAAAAGCTCATATAAAGACTGTCCGTTTTATTTATAAAAAAAATGATATGCACAAATCCTGTTATTCCCAAACATTTCTACAATCCAAACACACTGGTTAGGTAACCAGTATTAACTACAGAAAGTTTTAAGTAACTACAAGAAATGAGGCATAAAACTCAGAATTGTTTACAAGAAAATAAAAGTAAAAAGCAACTAATGCCTAATTTAACAAGCTAAGTGAATTCAAAGCAAAGTCTCTCTTACCACATGTTCTAGCAGTCTTACTGGCTGAATTCTTTGGGTCATTCCCTTCCCCATTCCAAAATTGATTCCCTTGTTCTTCAGGTGTTGTCAATGCTATGGATAGAGAGAAAGGGGGGAATAATTTGAGGTGTTTGCTCTCACTTATATTTTCTCTTCTTTGAGAATCATCTCCAGCTGAGGTTCAGGAGACAAAGCCTGTGTGGACAGGAACCCCAAGCTGTTTCTTTGTCAAGATGTATAAAGTTTTATTTTTATTTTTATTTTTATTTTCCCACACCCTGTATCCTGCCAAGAAATGGCTACTTTAACCAGGTGATGGTCCACTTGATTTTGTTGATGCTTGCCTGAGGGGTCGGTCAGCCTTTTGTCTCTGGAGAACTGGTTCGTGATTTCTTAGTAATATAATAGAGTAGAATCTTTTACATACAATGTTGCCACCGATATTTTACCAGTACAATAATCATAAATGGAGTTTTCAAATGACACTTCACAAGACATTTTTGTACGAAGTATGAATCATAGCCCTATAAAAGGCGTGAACATATTGGTACAGATTGTCATGACTTCCTCCTTGCTCCTTCCCCCCGACCCTCCCAAGGCAGAGCCATGACTCCATCTACTTTATACATCTCCTTGCCTCATTTGGGATATTGTGTGTCCTTGGAGTATCTCAAAAGCAACTTTGACCTGAGTGAATTGCTACAATTCTGTTCCTTGCTATGAAAATCTAATGGGCTTTGGAATGATTCCCTTTCCCTTCCCTTTCCTCCCCTCTGCCACCCAAGTGTGTGCCCATGAAAGGGCTGACTAGAATTGGCATTGATGTAGCTTCAGATTTCAGTAACATACAGCATTCTGAGACAGGAACCAGTTTAGTACAGGTTTTTAAAAAAATGTTATGAGATATCCTGTATGGTTAGTAGGTTGTATCTGCTATAAAAGTAACATCAAGAAGGTGACTTCTGCTAAGTGTTTCTAAACTTAGAATGCTGATGTATTGAAGCTGAGAATACTCAATTATTAAGGGGGTAATTCATCCATTAACCTGCTTGTCATGCTGTTTGCCAAGAAAAAAGCTGAGCTCATGAAAGCGTGACCTGGATAGTGTCTTCTGCAAGTACTGTAACAAGAAAATGTTTTGAAGTTTATATTGGATTTTTTTAAAAAAATGAAATTAAATCTTATCTTTTCAGACTGTACTGGGAAAGAATTTTTTAAAAGATGAATATTGGTCAAGGATCTTGATGCTTATCTCTGAACACCATGAATGTGCACAGTAGCTAATTATAGTTGATCATGTGAAAATGTGGACCCACATCTCACCTGGATATATATGGCTATATCTCTCAACTGTACTTGATTATTAAACTTTACATTAATAAGGGCTCTGGCCCAAATTAATTTGTTTTATAAACACAGTGAAGTCAGTTGAGTCATACTGAAGATGAATTTTGCTTTGAGACTGTTTCTGATTTGTGAGAAGTGGCATATATTAGGTTTAATATAAATACTTTAAGCATAGAACTTTTAGGCAGAAATTTTGAAACCTGAAACTAGGATTATAGAAAACTGTTATTACAAATGATCCCATATCAGTAGAAACTTAATTTTCTACTATCATTTATTGTTTTCCTCACTTTCTTCCCCCAGAGTACACCATTTTCTGATGTGGCTTCAGGTGGCAAGCGCTAAAGACCTTGAGATGTGCACCCCACAATCCAAACACAAAATACATATAGCTACACTGCCAGTGTAGATACGGATATGCTGCATATTGCACAAGCGTGGCTAAGCAATGGATTCTTGGCAGTGGGCTTGGCTAACATGCAACCACATGCCAACAAGTCAGAATGTGGTTACTTACCATGGGATAGATGAACATAAGAATAGGTATATTGGGTCAAACTAATGGTCCATCTAGCCCAGTATCCTGCCTTCCGAGAGTTGCCAGTGCCAGGTGATTCAGAGGCAATTATTGAGTTATCCATCCCCAGTCATCCAGTCCAGCTTCTGGCAGTAAGAGGTTTAGGGACACCGAGAGAATGGGGTCATGTCCCTGACCATCTTGGCTAATAGCCATTGATGGACCTATCCTTCACAAACTTATCTAATTAATTTTGAATCCCAGTTTTACTTCGCAACATTGCCTGGCAACGAGTTCCTCAGGTTGACTGTGCATTGCGTGAAGAAATACACCCTTATGTTTGTTTTAAACCTGCTGCCTGTTGATTTCATTGGGTGACACATGGTCCTTGTGTTATGTGAAAAATTAAATAACACTTTGTGATTTTTAAGACCTCTATCATATCCCCCCTTAGCTGTCTCTTTTCTAAACTAAACTAAACAATACTAGTCTTTTTAATCTCTCCTCATAGAAGCTATACAATACCCCTAATCACTTCTTTTGCTCTTCTGTGAACCTTTTCCATTAAGATGGGAAGACAAGAACTGCACACAGTATTTAAGGTGTGAGCATACAATGGTCCCTAACATTTGGTTAGCTGTTTTGATTGTCGCTGCACATTGATTACAAGATCTCTTTCATGAGTGTTAAAAGCTAATTCAGACCCCATCATTTTGTATGTATAGTTGGGATTGTTCATCAAGTAGTTGCTGAACCGACTAGAGGGGATGCCATTTTAGATTTAATTTTGGTGAGTAGCGAGGACCTCATAGAAGAAATGGTTGTAGGGGACAATCTTGGCTCAAGTGATCATGAGCTAATTCAGTTCAAACTAAATGGAAGGATTAACAAAAATAAATCTGCAACTAGGGTTTTTGATTTCAAAAGGGCTGACTTTCAAAAATTAAGGAAATTAGTTAGGGAAGTGGATTGGACTGAAGAACTTATGGATCTAAAGGTAGTTGAGGCCTGGGATTACTTTAAATCAAAACTGCAGAAGCTATCGGAAGCCTGTATCCCAAGAAAGGGGAAAAAATTCATAGGAAGGAGTTGTAGACCAAGCTGGATGAGCAAGCATCTTAGAGAGGTGATTAAGAAGAAGCAGAAAGCATACAGGGAGTGGAAGATGGGAGGGATCAGCAAGGAAAGCTACCTAATTGAGGTCAGAACATGTAGGGATCAAGTGAGACAGGCTAAAAGTCGAGTAGAGTTGGACTTTGCAAAGGGAATTAAAACCAATAGTAAAAGGTTCTATAGCCATATAAATAAGAAGAAAACTAAGAAGGAAGAAGTGGGGCCGCATAACACTGAGGATGGAGTGGAGGTTAAAGATAATCTAGGCATGGCCCAATATCTAAACAAATACTTTGCCTCAGTCTTTAATAAGGCTAAAGAGGATCTTGGGGATAATGGTAGCATGACAAATGGGAAGGAGGATATAGAGGTAGATGTTACCATACCAGAGGTAGAAGCGAAACTGAAACAGCTTAATGGGACTAAATCGGGGGGCCCAGATAATCTTCATCCAAGAATATTAAAGGAATTGGCACCTGAAATTGCAAGCCCATTAGCAAGAATTTTTAATGAATCTGTAAACTCAGGAGTAGTACCGAATGATTGGAGAATTGCTAATATAGTTCCTATTTTTAAGAAAGGAAAAAAAAGTGATCCAGGTAACTATAGGCCAGTTAGTTTGACATCTGTAGTATGCAAGGTCCTGGAAAAAATTTTGAAGGAGAAATTAGTTAAGAACATTGAAGTCAATGGTAAATGGGACAAAATACAACATGGTTTTACAAAAGGTAGATCGTGCCAAACCAACCTAATCTACTTTTTCAAAAAAGAACAGATTTTTTAGATAAAGGAAATGCAGTGGATCTAACTTACCTAGATTTCAGTAAGGCATTTGATACCGTGCCACATGGGGAATTATTAGTTAAATTGGAGAAGATGGGGATCAATATGAACATCAAAAGGTGGATAAGGAATTGGTTAAAGGGGAGACTGCAACGGGTCCTACTGAAAGGCGAACTGTCAGGTTAGAGGGAGGTTACCAGTGGAGTTCCTCAGGGATCGGTTTTGGGACCAATCTTATTTAATTTTTTTATTACTGACCTTGGCACAAAAAGTGGGAGTGTGCTAATAAAGTTTGCAGATGATACAAAGCTGGGAGGTATTGCCAATTCGGAGAAGGATCGGGATATTATACAGGAGGATCTGGATGACCTTGTAAACTGGAGTAATAGTAATAGGATGAAATTTAATAGTGAGAAGTGTAAGGTTATGCATTTAGGGATTAATAACAAGAATTTTAGCTATAAGTTGGGGACGCATCAATTAGAAGTAACGGAAGAGGAGAAGGACCTTGGAGTATTGGTTGATCATAGGATGACTATGAGCTGCCAATGTGATATGGCTGTGAAAAAAGCTAATGCGGTTTTGGGATGCATCAGGAGAGGCATTTCCAGTAGGGATAAGGAGGTTTTAGTACCATTATACAAGGCACTGGTGAGACCTCACCTAGAATACTGTGTGCAGTTCTGGTCTCCCATGTTTAAAAAGGATGAATTCAAACTGGAGCAGGTACAGAGAAGGGCTACTAGGATGATCCGAGGAATGGAAAACTTGTCTTATGAAAGGAGACATAAGGAGCTTGGCTTGTTTAGCCTAACTAAAAGAAGGTTGAGGGGAGAGATGATTGCTCTCTATAAATATATCGGAGGGATAAATACAGGAGAGGGAGAGGAATTATTTCAGCTCAGCACCAATGTGGACACAAGAACAAATGGGTATAAACTGGCCACCAGGAAGTTTAGACTTTAAATCAGACGAAGGTTTTTAACCATCAGAGGAGTGAAGTTTTGGAATAGCCTTCCAAGGGAAGCAGTGGGGGCAAAAGATCTATCTGGCTTTAAGATTCTACTCGATAAGTTTATGGAGGAGATGGTATGATGGGATAATGGGATTTTGGTAAGTAATTGTTCTTTAAATATTCAGGGTAAATAGGCCAAATCCCCTGAGATGGGATATTAGATGGATGGGATCTGAGTTACTATAGAAAATTCTTTCCTGAGTATCTGGCTGGTGAATCTTGCCCATATGCTCAGGGTTTAGCTGATTGCCATATTTGGGGTCGGGAAGGAATTTTCCTCCAGGGCAGATTGGAGAGGCCCTGGAGGTTTTTCGCCTTCCTCTGTAGCATGGGGCATGGTTGACTTGAGGGAGGCTTCTCTGCTTCTTGAAGTCTTTGAACCATGATTTAAGGACTTCAATAGCTCAGACATGGGTGAGGTTTTTCATAGGAGTGGGTGGGTGAGATTCTGTGGCCTGCGCTGTGCAGGAGGTCGGAATAGATGATCAGAATGGTCCCTTCTGACCTTAGTATCTATGAATCTATGATTACAAGATCTCTTTCATGAGTGTTAAAAGCTAATTCAGACCCCATCATTTTGTATGTATAGTTGGGATTTTTTTCCAATGTGCATTTACTTAGCATTTAATACTGAATTTAATCTGCCATTTTGTTGCCCAGTCACCCAGTTTTGTGAGAATCCTTTGTAGCTCAGTTCAGTCCAAAGAAAACTGCAAAAACTTGAATAATTTTGAATCACCTGCAATTTTGCCACCTCACTGTTCACCCCTTTCCCCAGATAATTTATGAATAGGCTGGTCAGTACAGATCCTTGGGGGAGCCCGCTATTTACCTTTCTCCACTGTGAAAACTGACCATTTATTCCTACGCTCTGTTTCTTATCTCTTAGATTCACAAATATATTTAGGTGTGATGGTGCTGAGCACCACCACACGTAACTTTTAGGTTGATGGGAAATCACTGGGATTCACAAAGCCTGGGTTGGGCACCTAGGCTCTCCATATAATGCATGGGAAGAGAAAGAAAGGGATTCACAAAATCCATCCCACAAGGCAGCTTCCCATGTAAGCTAGTCAATGGGAGTATGCCCAGGTAAGGGGTGGGTCCTGAGCCCCATCCCTGTCTGAAAATTCAGAGTTTGATTCACAAAAAAGCTTTGGTCTGGGGATGCTCAGCAGTACCAGGCTACTCACCAAGGATGTAGGAGTCTTCCAGTTCAAGTCCCTCCCCTTCACCTGAGGGGAGAATGGATTTGAACAGGGATCTGCCACCTCCAATGTGAGTACCATACTAGTAGATAATGGGATATCCTGATGTAGGGCTCTCTCAGTCTCATCTGTTGAAGCTGTGCCACTCTGGAAAAATCAGTGGATTGAGGCGGGAGGGCCTGGATCTGGGGTCTCCCACCACCCAGGTGAGTACTCTTGGGACCAGGCTACACATTCTCATGTTAACTTGCTTTCTCACACATTGATTCTTTCATTGATTCATAATGCAACAGTTTCAACATTGGATTAGGCAGAGTGGTAGTTAGATACCCAAGTCATTTTGTGAATCTAGACCCTATTGTAAATATAACCTCAGTCTCTAGCAGCAGTTGTTCCTGTGTTCCCAGAGCTCTCCACTACAAAGTCCTACATGACTCAGTTCTGAGCTGTTTGCTCATTTAAAACTTCATCCTCTGCCATCTTTGTACATTTTTAGTTGCTCTTTTTAATACTGATATTCAACTGCCCCATACACCTTTAATGATTCTTCTCTGTCTACTTTGTCCGTCTTGACCAAGCAAACTAGTGGTTGGTGTCCGGATAGGAAGGTGCAGCCTCCTCTAATTGGTTGATGGAAAAGAAGACACCAGGAGAAGATGAAGTGGGCTAAGAGTACCAAATGCTTCAGAGGACAATGAGGAGAATAGGGTGCTGAAGGATTGTGAGAGTGCTGGATAGGGGTGCACTGGCAGCTCAGGAGTGAGGCTGAATCAAAAGAGCAGATGGGATCACTAGTCAAACATTTTGGGCTGGGACATAAGCCTGGTTTGGGAGAGCAATGTGTCTGTCTGTATGTAGTAAAAGGGACACAAATAAGAAGAGAGTGTAAGAAACAGGATTTGAGAGCATTCTGGAGCTTAGCTACAGGGGAAAAGACCCTGGGTTTAAGGAGGTTGAGGATGAGGATTATATGCTGAAAATATCTAAACTTCTAGCTATTAAAAAAAATCTTGCTTTGCTGTTAATTGATACTGAGTTTTGGTTTATAGAAAAGCTGGACTTTTTATGGCTGGTCCATTGCTAGCTGAAAATCATACAGCTAGAATTATCCCTTTTACTTTCCTAGCAAAGATTCATAGATCTTAATATCTATGGTTTTCCTGGACATATGTGCAATTTTCAGTAACATTACCTGTGGTGGTGTTACATTAATGCCACTGATCCTCTGTAAAAGACTGAACTTAACTAACTGGTGTCTGTCCATTTCAATTATATTAATTGGAAACATAGACACTGACTCCATGGATGTGCCAGCACTGACAGGGGAAAAAATAGTGATTGCTTAGCACACACCAGAGTGCCCCCCACCCCATCAGTTCCTCCCATTCCTCCCAGCACCTCTCCCCCACCACAGGCAACTGATCAGCTCTTCCCCCACCATGATCAGCTGTCCAGTGGCATGCAGGAGGAGCTAGGGGGAGGAGTGAGGGCAGGAAGAAGCAGGGCAGAGCTGGGGGCATGGAGGGGGGACAGGGCCTGGGGCAAAGTGGGGGTCGAGTATCTCTAACAACTCATGAAGACGGCACCTATGATTGGGCACACACGAATATATATGAACTAGAAAGTCACAGGGTTCACTAACTGCTCTGATTAAAGCCAGAATCAAGCTATACTGTACATTATCCAGATAGCTAGTTATTTAATCATGGATAGAATGCACACTCATTCTTACTTCATTCTTTGCAAACAAATAAAGCACCCAGCTTTCTTTTATTTATTCTACTGACTACTAGTGGGAAATTTATTTAAAGTTTCTTAACTTCCCTTTCTTTAAAGAAAATTCTACCTGAGTCACATTTTGATTAGTATTCAACAATAAATCAGATCACACTTAAAGTACTAAAGTACCAGTTATACTCCACTGTATAAATGTTTATCATGATTGTTGTTTTCTTTGGAGAAACAACACCAACTAAAAAAGGGAATGTTCAGTTGGACAATATATTCATTCATTGGTCAATCTGAGTCTACAGACAATGCTAATTCTCTAGTATGTCATACCAAGGAAGAAAATACATGACCATATTTGAGCCAGTGTAAAAGATACAAGACAACAGAGATGTAGTGTAGAAACTACTCTAGCAATGAAGAATTCCAGGGAAGACAAAGTTCAGCAAACCTTACATTCTGCCTGCAGTTTGGGACTGTGTTTTGGGATAGACTTTCCGCACATAAAGAACTGTTTCTCCTCTCCAGGCTTCAGGGAAGTGTCTAAGACCATGAAGCTCTTCTTGACTAGTCAGCCTTCTCCTTGCCTTGGATACACTGATCCAAATTAACAAATCAACAAAAGCTGTTATGAGGAGTTCAAAGCAGAGACCCCCAAAGTGTTCTAAAGAGTAAACAGGCCTCCCAATTTTTCACCTGTGCACACTGTCAGCTAGTGAACTCAGTTCTGATGGGGATGGCTTTTGATTCCAGTAGTACGTGACTGCTTTCTGAACATCAATCATAATAGCAAGGTCAATACCCTTAGCACCTGTAAGTGTTAAGCTTCCAGAATTGTACCTTGTCCCTGTGGTGCAGTTTCAACAGCAGACTGCAAGTTGAAAAGATTGTCACATAATATTTCTAGTCTAAGTCATTTCCTTAAACTAGTCTGTAATTTTCTTCTGGTCAGGGTATGAATTTACAGGTGACTGCTACTGTAGCTATATAATTCCATACCAACTCACCTGATCTATAGCAGTCAAAGTAGCTCTTCCAATATTTTCTCTTCAGACTCAAATAATGTTTTTGATCCTTTAAATATAGGATGAAGTGGGGCTAGAATTAGTCCAATAGAATTGCACAAATTGTTTGTAAGAAACTCAGGCCATATGAAATTCACTTGGTTTAAAGGTCCATTATAAATTCAAAACTCAAACTGTACTAGTCAGAGTTCACAAACTTTCCCAAGAAGATTATAGCATTTGTGTGTGCATGAAGCACATACTCAGAACTCTTTGGTTTAGCTTTGGTGAGAGTTTTCATTGAGTAGAGATTGAATTGGGGTTTGTTAGGTTAAAAAATGAATTATAAAGCATTAAATCTAACACTTTTTTCCTTCTGCTCTCCATTGTATTCAAGATAGTTGTTTTTTTTTCTGAGTGGTTTCCATCTCTTCTATTTCTTTTTGCTCTTCAATATCTTCCATTTCTCCTGTTCCTCCCCATGTCCCTTAATGGTTTTTCAAAATGAAGAGAGAATACCCATGATGACTTCTGAAACTATCTGAATTCATAATTAAAACAGATTAGAGAGACTGGCCCCAGAAACACTATCTCTAATAAATCTCTTAACAAAGCTGGGAAGTCACATTTTAGGTTTTGGTCTGTGATTAGGCTGAGTCTTGAAAAACTTTTTTAAAGATTTGTTTTACTAATGTTTTGTAGTAGTAAACTGAAAAGTATAACTTCAGTTTTTTATTACTGAATAATCTTAGTCAACAGATAAAGCATCAACTGATCCTAGCAATAAGAAATTCCTGCTGTACCTACTCTCAGTCCCTCACTTCCTTTCATGCTCAAGGACAAATCTACATTTGGCAGAATTGTCTAGTACTAGAAGAGGGGACTGGTACTTAGTACTATTTCACAATCTGCCACTGATTAGCTTTGACAAGTCACTTAAAACTTCAGTATTCTTGCCTGTAAATAGTGAATAATTATATTTGCCCACATTTTGTAAAGTGCTTTGAAATCTTTGGAATAAAGGTGCTATGTCAATGCAATGTATTTTATTACTTCTACATAAACATTCAGATAATATAACAGTATTACATTAATATTAAAATTATTTTAGTACTGTAGGCCCTGGATTGCCACTGCCTACTTTCTTTCGACTTTGCCTTAAAATACAGACCTTGCATTTTTGAGCTTACTATAAGTTGTATATCTTTGGTAAGGGATGTGTTTCCAACATAAAATGACTCTACAGCTGGACACATCTGTGCTCCAAATTAGCAGTCTCAAAGAGGAGTTAAGGATGCACCAGTGTATATAGAAAGAATTATCCTAATTCTGTTCCTGATATGGAGTATTCATCACTAAACTATTCATGCTTTTTTGCCATGATCACTACTAAATCTTCATAAGGAAATCTCATGTTTGATTACTGTCAGTATGAGTTCATTTTACAAGTGATATGAAAAGGACAAGTCAAGAGTAACATGGTTCAAAATACCAATATAACCTCAGTGTGCTCCATAACTACAATTTCAATAGGCAACCTCCAGCTTACACTAGTTTGATAGGCAGTTGATCTTCCTATACAAGAATAAAGTCAATATAAAGTTTGACTCTTGAAGTGAGCTATCGTATCAATTAACAGTTATCCATCACAGATGTGTAGCCATACAAATGTGTACAGTTTCTCCTAGTTTAAGGAGCCTATCAATTTTGAGTCCTGAAAAATTTCAGTGTTGCATTCCTTCCTCCCTCTAAATTGCAACTGGCTGATCTCGATTTGAGGTACTGAGATTTTTCACTGTGGCTGGAGTCTCCCTAAATATTTCCTCAACTCCTCCTTGAAGGGTCATTCTTTCCCATTTCAAAAAGTTACTTTTGCAATCTCTGTAATCAGTGATGTGACGAAAACATATACAGAACTTTTAAGCGCTGTATTAAATCTCCAACTCAGTTCACTATGTCAAGATCTGCCTACAGCTGCCTACTCAGCAGGAAATCTGTCAGCACTGTCTTTTATTAATGGCCTCAAGAACGGTGAGGAGATAAATAGAGAGCAAGGGCATGAACTAGCTTTTTTTAAAAAAAAAAAAAAAAAAGCTGTGCTGCCACATATTTTATGTATTTCATTGTCAAAGAGAGGGGAAAAATCTTACTAACTCTTTCACTGCCATAGTCTAAGGCAGTAAGCGTCTAGATATTTCTTAAACTGCATGTCAAAACCTCTTGATGGAATGCAGTGTATCTATCCCAAGATCCTGCTTAGCAGCAACACAGTTTTAGTTGATTAAAGAAAAGATGGATTTGGAGAAAACTTTTTGCATCTGATTAGAGAAGATTCACATTTTTTCCCCCTGATCTGAGAGCTCTGAATTCTTGGTGAACCAGCCTGTGTGACTCCCAAAGGACACTCTTCCCCACCCCACCTCAGCCTTTACTTGAACCAAAACCGATCAGAAGAAAGATTTATGAAAAGCAATGAAAAGACAGTGGGAGACACACCTTAATTCCTCCAGACAAGGGTGACAGGATTAAGGCAACTCCCCAAGCCTCATTTGTATCGGAGATGGGACAGGGAGGCATCTCCATTAGCATACAGCATGGAGAACAGAGATTCCAAGGCAAGAACCTCACTGAACTCTGGGACCAGAAAAGCAGTGAAGCACTGCATGATGGGGGATCTCTTCTCCAGATGTTAATTAATCCACACCTGCACACACCCTCCTCAGTAGTTTCAGACCAATTCTAGTTATAAATCCTTTATAGGTATCCAAAATAATGAAGCTGCCTAATTGCATTGTGAGCTCCCTCAAAGGAACACCGCCCAGAGCCAGGAATGATCAGTCCCTATTGTCTAGCCTGAACAAAACAACTTTGGTATACTCCCTTGAGCCATCAGTTTACCCATAAACAAATCTAGTGTTCTCCCTTGAACCATTGTTGTTTCTCTACAAAACCCCTTACCCACGCTCAAATAAGGGTTCTGATGCCTGGATCCCAAAATCTGCATCACTTCCATTGGGACTTCATCTTCTCTTGACTGATTGTGCTGGGGGCTCTGCCTGTCTCCAGCACTCCAGCCCCTCAGCTACCACCGCTACCTGGGAATCCCAACAGGCTCAAGCTTCACAGAGTGGTGATAACCCAACTCTTTCTCTCTTTTTTTTTTCCTACTCTAGATATAGTTTTCTAAACCTGATTTTTTGTAATCAGATTTAAGCTAGATTTAATATTGTAACTGTTTTGTTAGTTTGGCTCTCCTTGTATGGTTATTACCTAGCAATATGGTTAAGCTGGCTGCCTCTCTCTCTCTCTCTCTCTCTCTCTCTCGTGTTTTTAGCTTCCCCATTTGCTCTGCAACAATGCTTCTCTGACCTAAGCTAAAGATCCCTGTAGCCACCCAAAATGGGGTTTGCTCATCAAGTGGGTTACTTCCAGAACAATTGTAACATGAAAGTGTGGATAGGGACGTGCTGAACCTGTGGCATAGGAGGGTGACAGCTTGGAAGTGCTGCTCGACCGAGCCTGCTGAGTCTAGGGGCGTATAAGGGGTCAGTGTGGGAATGCTGATTGACCCTATCGGCTCAAATGCACTTTGTTAGAGTGAGAGAGAGAGAGAGAGAGAGAGAGTGTGTGTGTGTGTGTGTGTGTGTGTGTGTGTGTGTGTTCATCTGATTCTGGGGCTGGAAGAACCCAACCCTGGGGAACCTAGGTCTTGCAGGATAGCCCCATTGTGAGGGAACTTGCAGAAGGGAGAAGTAGAGCTCCATATGAAAACATAAGTGACACAAGAAGTACATTGATAGAATTACAGAACTCCCACCCATACGCACACCACCAGAAGAGTAATCCTAATAAATGAGTGTACCCCAAAGTAACGGGCAAATCTGGTAACAGATCCCAAATCTGGATTGGGCATTGTAAACCAATCTACAAGATTCATCAGCCAGATAAAGAAAAATACATCCCAACTATAGTCGGGACTTGCTTTGTTTACAAAACGACAAGCTGAAGCCCAGAACAAACTACTACCTAGCCAAGGCCCTTCCTCTCCAACCAGCTGGTATGAGAGAGGAGGCCCTATTCCCAGAAGATGTCCTTCTTCCCACCAGTTTCTTTTTGTAACCCCACCCAGATCAGCCACATGATAGGCAGGTACCCAGTAATCCCTGGCATGCTGGAGTATTTCTCTAGTTTCCCTCTCTGAAGTAACTATTGATTAGTGTTTCTGTGACAGACCCAAATGCTAAAAATTACTGGGATAACTCCAGAATACATGATCTAATGGTCCCTTCTGCCTTTAAAACAATATGAACATCTTCATATTAAGTCTAAATATCGTAAGTCTGATGATTGAAAGAGGATTCATTGCTTTACAGAGAAATGGATACATATCCTGGACAATATTCAGTGCATGTTCTGCCTGAGTAGGACTGTAAGACCAGCCCTTTAAATGGCAGTCTCATTCCATTAAATTCAATTCCAAAATGTATTATTTATACCAAGTGAGACAGCTCCAAAAGGAAAGATTTAGGGAGACCTACCTTAGAATGTGTCATAGTCAGGGACCTCTCTTCTCAAGTCTCTGCTTCACATCAGGCAGAATACGGAGTCAAATCCAAGTCTCCTGCATTCTGCATGAGTGCTAGAACCACTGGGCTAATGGGTTTGTGGATGGGGGAGGAGGGAGTACAACCACTTCCTGCTTTTCCACATCTCCCCTGCCCCCCACCCCCAAATATAAAACACTAAACTGGGAGAGGGGTTTCACAACTGTGAACTAAGCAGAGAGAACTGCCTCCCTTTGGCCTGGAGTTAGGAGCCCAACTCTCTTTGAAGGGCGTTGTTTAGGCCATACACCTCTTCCAGGCATTTACCTTAGGCAGCTCTGCAGTCAGCATGTTGACTTTTGTGAATGCCTTTAAGAACGTAACTCTACCCCTACATTGTATAGGGAATCTGGGTGCTTAACTCAGGGTTACAAAGTTCACTAAGCAATGCCAAAGTCCCCTCTTTCAATCCCATCGCATGATCATGTTGGTCCCTTCAGGCTTTAAAACCTATGAATGATTATAAACGTTTACAGATAATTCTCCATCAAAGACATGTGTCTGAAAGGTTCAGGCTCCATGGCTTAGCTAACTCTTAGAGCAGGTCTACACTACAAATTTTGATTGGTGCAGCGGCGCCACTGCTGCACATCTAGTGAAGACTCTCTAAGCCAATGGGAAAGAGCTCTCCCTTCTGCTTAATAACTCTACCTCCGTGAAAGGCAGTAGGTATGTCAGCAGGAGTCTGACATAGTGCTGTCTACACTGGGGGTTAAGGTCAGTACAACTATGTCGCTCAGGGGTGTGGTTTTTTTCCCCACACACCTGAGCAACATAGTTATATCGAACTAAGTGTGTAGTGTAGACCAAGCCTTACTCTCAATTACTAAAAGCAAAGGCAATAATGTCCTGCTTTGTCATAAATAGATCATAGAATAAAAATGAGTAGCGATAAATGGTGCAATGTAACTATTTAAGATCTATACATTTAAATTCAAATCCTGAATGATGAGACACAGAAGCAGTCTCGTCCAAATGTAACCATAATTCAGCAAAGCTGGTGTGAAAACTGTTTCCTACATAGAGGTTCTATACAATCTTTAATCTGATATCAAATTTATCTTCTGGGAGAGCCCCACAAGATTCCAGTAGACTCACATTTCCTGCTTTTCAGAATGTAGTGGCCTTGCAAAGTGGCAATGGGTGAAGCTATCCAGAGGGAGTGTTAGATTTAACAATCCTATCCAAACTTATGCTAACTCCAGCAGAATCTATAATTTATTATTTGACATCTCGAGGTGCTGCTTCAATACTTCAGCAATTGGATATGTGAAAAATTAGTTCTATCATTAAAATTATATAAAGTAGGTTACATTGTTTTTCTAAGAAGTTGCATGGGTGCTTTCAGATTACAGCTAGCAAGGTTCTGTGGTTTTGTTTCCGAGACAGGTGAGAACAATTTAAAATGGTGGGTGTGACAGTTCCAATAGATCAAGTATCACACTGTCTCCCTGGCTAATTTAAACAAGCATAAAAACAATTTAAAAAAATAAACAAATCTTGTGGACAGAGATCTTGAACAAATATATTCAAATGTTATGAAATGACATTACCTTCCAGTCCAAAGTAACTCCAATATAATCACAGTAAGATGAACAGCAACAAATAAAATTGCTTGAATACTGTTGAATATTGACCCCTTATGGGGCAACAGACCACTAATACCTGAAATGCCCAGGAGCGGACTAGACAGTGCAGAACATGCATTTTGGGGGAAATTCTTGACTGGGAATGTGTTGGGGGCCACCCTGCAAGAGTAACCAAGGCTGGCGGAAGCCAGTGGGTAGCTGTGTGTTGCTGACAGGTTGCTGGGATCAGAGCTGTTGACCAGGGCTGAAGCTACACACAGACACTCAGGGTGTGACCTGCCTGTTGTTAAGGTGTTTGTGAGCAGCCTGGACTGGGAGCTACAGCAGCAAAGCATTGTGAGGCACCTAAGATTAAGGGGTAGGCAGTGACACAACTTCTTACTGGTCTGGATTTGCCTGGAATGTGAGAAACCAAAGCAAAGTCTTCCTACCCTAACCTCTCAGCCTGACTTGGTAACCTCATCCCCTCATACCTTTCATTCAATAAGTCTCAGATTTTTTTAAAAAATCTGGTAGTTTGGGATACCCAGTTTCCATGCAAATTAACAGAAATTGGCATCCACATCTCTCAGGCAGCTTTGAAAATCTCAGCCCAAGATTCAAACCATGTCTCTGGGTGACAGCTGGAATTTCAAAATTTCTCAGGCATATACCCCCAACAACAGTTAAAAATAAGGCCACTTTCTTTATATTTCTCATTGATAGATGGACCAACTTTGGAAAGGTGGGTGGGGACAACTACTGGAGAGGGTAGAATCCTTCCTGTCATCTATTACAAAAACCTCTCTTTATAATGCTTCCAAGAAAGAACCTGGCCCACAAAATTTAACTCTGGTTTTAAATGGTCCACTTTGTGTTGTATGTGGGGACAGACATTGATTACAGTGGGAGCATTCTCTGAAATGCTTCTAGTTCTATGTGCATGACAGTTAGACAGGCAGAATTACAGGGTTTCAATGCATGGATGAGACAAAGATGTAAAGAGGAGGGGTTTAGATTTATTAGGAACTGGGGAAACTTTTGGGAAAAGGGGAGCCTGTACAAGAAGGATGGGATCCACCTAAACCAAAATGGAACCAGATTTCTGGCACTTTTAAAAAAGTTTTAAAAAAATGTTCAATGTTTTAATTTTAAGGGCTGGGGGAAAGTTGACAAGTGCAGAGGAGCACTTGGTTCGACAGCAACATCCCTTAGGGGAGGACTTATTAATGGATATTCTCTATGTTCTAGTAAGGAGGAGAGAAAGGAAGATGATAAAATACGGGTAGGATCTGATGAGAAACAGCCAAATGAAAAGAAGTCCCATTCAATTACATCGTGTAATGGCAGACAGGTAAAAAGTGATAAGTTTTTAAGTGCTTTTTATACCAATGCAAGGAGTCTAAATTATAAGATGGGTGAATTAGAGTGCCTTATATTAAACGAGGATATTAATATAATAGGCATCACAGAAACTTGGTGGAATGAGGATAATCAATGGTGCACAGTAATGTCAGGGTAAAAAATATATTGGAGGAACAGAACAGGTCGTGCTGGTGGGGGAGTGGCACTATATGTGAAAGAAAGCGTAGAATCAAATTAAGTAAAAAATTTAAATGAACCAAACTGTACCATAGAATCTCTATGGATAGTAATTCCATGCTCTATTAATAAGAATATATCAGTATGGATATATTACTGACCACCTGACCAGGATGGTGATAGTAGCTGTGAAATGCTCAGGGAGATTAAAGAGGCCATTAAAATAAAAAAACCTCAATAATAATAATATTGGATTTCAACTATCCCCATATTGACTGCGTACATGTCACCCCAGGATGGGATGCAGAGATAAGGTTTCTTAACATCTTAAATGACTGCTTCTTGGAGCAGCTAGTCCTGGAACCCACAAGAGGAGAGGCAATTCTTGATTTAGTCCTAAGTAGAACAGAGGATTTGGTTGAAGAGGTGGATATAGCTGGACTGCTTGGTAATAGTGACCATAATATAATTAAATTTAACATCCCTATGGCAGGGAAAACACCACAGCAGCCCAACACTGTAGCATTTAATTTCAGAAAGGGAGACTACACAAAAATGAGGAAGTTAGTGAAACAAAAATAAAAAGGTACAGCATAAAAAGGGAAATTTCTGCAAACTGCAGGACACCATAATAGACACCATAATAGAGGCTCAACTTAAATGTATACTCTAAATTAAAAAACACAGAGAACCAAAAAAGTGCCACTGTGGCTAAACAACAAAGTAAAAGAAGCAGTGAGAGGCAAAAAGGCATCCTTTAAAAAGTGGAATTGAAATCCTAATGAGGAAAATAGAAAGGAGCATAAACTCTGGCAAATGAAGTGTAAAAATATAATTAGGAAGGCCAATTTGAAGAACAGCTATCCAAAGACTTAAAAAGTAATAGCAAAAAAAAAAAAAAAGTACATCAGAAGCAGGAAACTGGCTAACCAACCAGTGGGGCCACTGGACGATCAAGATGCTAAAGGAGCACTCAAGGACGATAAGGCCATTGCAGAAAAACTAAATGAATTATTTGCATCAGTCTTCATTGATGAGGATGTGAGGGAGATTCCCAAACCTGAGCCATTCTTTTTAGGTGAGAAATCTGAGGAACTGTCCCAGATTGAAGTGTCATTAGAGGAGGATTTGGAACAAATTGATAAACTAAACAGTAATAAGTCACCAGGACCAGATGGTATTCACCCAAGAGTTCTGAAGGAACTCAAATGGGAAATTGCAGAATTACTAATTGTAGTCTGTAACTATCATTTAAATCATCTTCTGTACCAAATGACTGGAAGATAGCTAATGTGATGCCAATTTTTAAAAAGTGATCCAGAGGTGATCCCTGCAATTATAGGCTAGTAAGCCTGACTTCAGTACTGGGCAAACTGGTTGAAACTATAGTAAGGAACACAATTGTCAGACATATAGATGAATATAATTTGTTGAGGAAGAGTCAAAATGTTTTTTGTAAAGGGAAATCTTGCCTCACAAATCTACTAGACTTCTCTGAGGGGGTCAACAAGCATGTGGACAATGGGTATCCAGTGAATATAGTGTACTTGTATTTCCAGAAAGCCTTCAGAAAGCTTCAGCTGGTTGCCTGCAGTGATCAGGAAAGGACTTTTTTCACCCAATATATTGAGATTTTTGTTGTTCCCCTCCCCATTCCTTTGACATATCAGAGATGGCCACAGCTAGAGATGAGACACTGGATGAGCTGGGATGGTGCTCTTAGGTGGCACTGAGCATTCTGTTTCTCTGAGGTGCTTAAATGGTTTGTTTTTGTGCATATGCTTAAGAGCTAACTGATCACCATATGTGTGGTTGGGAAGTATTTTTATCCCCCAGGTCAGATCGGCAATGACCTTGGAAGTTGTTTTTTTTCACCTTCCTCTGCAGCATGAGGTGAGGATCACTTGGTGGGATCATGTGGGTATATCTTACTTAATCAATTCCCTGTCATTGTAGGGGCCTCAGGCATTGGTGCACCTAAGTCCCTCCTTTTCACTGCCTGTGGCACAAAATAGCTTAGTCACGATGAACTGTAATACTTGATCTAATTGTAGTTGTTGGATTTAGAGAGAGAGAGTGTGCTGTTGTCAGTGGCCTGCCTTATGCAGGAAGCCAGACTAAACAATCAGGTGGTCCCTTCTGGTCTTAAAGTTTATGACTCTATTTTGACATCAAGGGTATCCAAAGGAATGAGGAAGATCATATCACATTAAAGTTTTTTTGAATTCTTTGGTCATCCAGGATCCTTGCATGCAGCAGTGCTTATCTCCACTAGAGATGATGACAGGCAGCCCAACCCACATAAGAATATTTTCAATTCCCATTTCCCAAGCCTCTTTCTCAAATCACACCCTCCTGCAACCCAACAGAAGAGAACACCATTACAATGGTATTGCCTGCTCTGCTGGTGTTTGGTGCTTTTCTTGAAGTTCCACGCTGCTGGAATCATGTGATTATGTGAGCTCTCAGTTTTTATTTAAAAACAAGTGTCTAGCCTTCATGATTGCCAAGAAAAGGTTGAAAACATGATTCAAGTGCAACCCAAAGGCTCAAATTTCAGAAGGCAAATAAAAGAACATCAATTTTAATGTTTTTAATGGCCAATCTCATTATTTGTTTTAAACAAATAAACCTCTTCAGTCCTGTTTATAAACCAAAAAGAAGCCAAAAAGGGTACAAGCTCTCCCCTTCCCCTTCCACCTTTCTGACGCAGCTCATCTTTATAATGTGGTTGGGCGTTTATGGAAGAGCTATTTACGGGATATACTAGTTCTGAGCTCTCTAGTCTCATGATATAGCATTAGATGGTTCCAAGCCTTGTGGCAGAGCAGAAATTGTGGATACTTTGCCCACTTTTTCCCTAGGGGTTATGAGCCCAGTTTTCTGCTGCTGGAAACCAGAATAACCCAAGAGTGCATCAGATCCATTATTCCTTAGTAGTATTTGGGAGACTGTTTGGGAGGGTCAGTGGTGCTTTAAGAAAACCATGAGCCAGGTTCTCAGCTGGTACAAATCAGCATAGCTTCATTGACTACAGTGCATCATCATAAAACACACATAGTCTGATGAAGACTGTTGAATCAGCCAGCGTGACCACAGCTGATAGAGTCAAACCAAGCAAGAAGTGGTAATGTTCCAATATTTGCCTCAATTCTGCAAAGCCATGCATTTCTGGGGCAGCCCCAAGGGTGGTTCCAGTTGTGGTCATGATATGGAAATAGGGCCTCACTGACTACAAATGAGCTATGTCTGTCTGTCTGATGTGTCTTAACATATAGCCCCGTGTTTTTAAAGTCACAACCCCAGCTTTAACACTACATCTCTCACAGTATGTCCAAGAGGAAAATTCAACAGTTTCAGGATATTGAAATTGTTTTATTTTCCTTTTCAGAGGACAGAGTTTAATGTTTCAAATAATGAGGTTCTTCAAGGATGGACAAATCCAGTGATCTAAAATGTAGGATTGTACAAAATGGATGACAGTTTATTATAAGTTTATGAAAATGTATAGAATAATTTCTAACCAAGCAATAAAGTGGATAGAAGAAATTCAAAATTCCTAGTCCTATATACAGTTCTCACTAATGGCACTTACCCATGCATGCACAGGTAAGTACTATTGAAGAGAATAGGAGTACTTGTGGTTCCTTAGAGACTAACAAATTTATTTGAGCATAAGCTTTCGTGAGCAACAGCTCACTTCATCGGATGCATTCATTCATCTTTTTGCAAATACAGACTAACACGGCTGCTACTCTGAAACCTGTCATTGAAGAGAATGTCATTAATACTGGGGATATAAAAGAAAAGGAGTACTTGTGGCACCTTAGAGACTAACAAATTTATTTGAGCATAAGCTTTCGTGAGTTACAGCTCACTTCATCGGATGCATACATTCATCGGATGGGGATATAGAGAACTTTGATAACCTAATAAGATACAAAAGTGAAAGCAGCTCAGTGGGCTTCCAAAACAATTATTGGTAAGGAGCATTATCTACAGTCCTCAGCCATAAATTTGACCAGTATTACGTGAAATATCAAATACAAAGAAAGAAACTGAAAAGATTCAGCAGACAAAAGTCATTTGTTGTATGCATGATTAAAACCCTAGTAAATAAGGCAAGCAACATCCCAAAAACAGAAACTCTAACTTCATTAAGCAAGTATGAAACTGTCCCAAATGATGGAAAACCACTTTGAAAACCACCCAGTAGCACAACTGGAATCCACTTTGAAGGAAAATTGAGGCAAAAGCTCCTGTACAAATTGGAGAAAGATTGCAAACAAACAAAGCATTAAAGTAAAATTGCCCAAAAGAAGACAACAATGAGAATCTGTCACCCTTAGCAGAACACAAGAAGGCACTTAAGGATGCAATCAGAACTAATGGTGACATTAACACGATAAAGGAATACACATCCTAGGAATCCCTGGAGCAACTTATACCCAGAGTGAGTATGACATCAGGGAAGCTGCATTTGAAAAATTAACACCCCATTACAGTGGAATAAGGACAATGAGTGGGAGGTTTTTAAAAGCAAAATGCAAAACTTGGCAATTGAACCAGTAATGAGGAATCCAGATGATAAAAGTTCAGAGTGGCAATGAAATGTGAAAACATACTGAAATAGCTTCCTGGGTGTTGTCAATAAGCTTGTAAGAATAGCTCAGGGGGGGCAGTAAATATTCAAATTCCTTCCTCAAATAGTTGGATAAAAGTAAATGTGTTCAGTTGTGTGTATGTCACTGGAATGATCAGGAGCATCAGAGATGGCTTTGGTCCTCGAAGTCCTCATGTCCTCCACTGTGTAAAAATAGTGGACAGGACCCAATATGGACAGGACCCACTGAAGCACTGAGAGTCTTTCCAATGACAGTAATAGGCTTCAGATCATGTGCATTGTGAAGAGGGACCCCTCATCTTTCATGAGTTTAGCCAACTACTAGCTTTCTATCATGTCTACTGTGTATTTTGTCAAAACTGAGAACAAGACAGAGACATCTTGTAATGTCTAATAACATCCTGATGATCGTCATGATAATTAATAATAATTAATAGTTAGTTTCACTTTTTAAAAACAATCCTTCTCTCTTCTTGCTCGGGTGTTCTGGTTACTGTGCAACATATTAAAAGTTCAGCTTTATTCCTTAAAAACATGCATTAAATAATTTTGCCACTGTTCCATAGTTGAGGACAACCCAACACTGAATGGAAGGTGACTGACAGCATATTAAGCCTAACTCTGTCTCAGAGAACGTTATTGATGGGCATCTACTTCCCAGTGCTGTGGGTCCACTCATGAGCTCATAGGTGGGCTCACAGCTTTCTCACAAATTTCTTCATTATCCTTACTAAATTTAATTGCTGCCATGTATCCATGTATGTGGTGATACTGTGAAGCATTATTACCAGGAGACTGTAAATTGTTGATCATAGCATAAATGGAATATTTGTGCTTATGCTGACAGTAAAGAAGTAAAAAGAAAAGGAGTACTTGTGGCACCTTAGAGACTAACAAATTTATTAGAACATAAGCTTTCGTGAGCTACAGCTCACTTCATCGGATGGGGGAGGGATAGCTCAGTGGTTTGAGCATTGGCCTGCTAAACTCAGGGTTGTGAGTTCAATCCTTGAGGGGGCCATTTAGGGATCTGGAGCAAAAATTGGGGATTGGCCCTGCTTTGAGCAGGGGGTTGGACTAGATGACCTCCTGAGGTCCCTTCCAACCCTCATATTCTATGACTGGTTCTATGCATTTGGTGGAAAAAACAGAGGAGAGATTTATATACACACACACAGAGAACATGAAACAATGGGTTTATCATACACACTGTAAGGAGAGTGATCACTTAAGATAAGCCATCACCAGCAGCAGGGGGGGGGAAAGGAGGAAAACCTTTCATGGTGACAAGCAAGGTAGGCTAATTCCAGCAGTTAACAAGAATATCAGAGGAACAGTGGGGGGTGGGGTGGGAGGGAGAGAGAAATACCATGGGGAAATAGTTTTACTTTGTGTAATGACTCATCCATTCCCAGTCTCTATTCAAGCCTAAGTTAATTGTATCCAGTTTGCAAATTAATTCCAATTCAGCAGTCTCTCATTGGAGTCTGTTTTTGAAGCTTTTTTGTTGAAGTATAGCCACTCTTAGGTCTGTGATCGAGTGACCAGAGAGATTGAAGTGTTCTCCAACTGGTTTTTGAATGTTATAATTCTTGACGTCTGATTTGTGTCCATTCATTCTTTTACGTAGAGACTGTCCAGTTTGGCCAATGTACATGGCAGAGGGGCATTGCTGGCACATGATGGCATATATCACATTGGTAGATGCGCAGGTGAACGAGCCTCTGATAGTGTGGCTGATGTGATTAGGCCCTATGATGGTATCCCCTGAATAGATATGCTCTGCCATGTACATTGGCCAAACTGAACAGTCTCTACGTAAAAGAATGAATGGACAGGTAGTACATCAACGCATCCGGATATTTGCCTAGTTTTACAACAGGCTACTTGAAAAGAATCAGTGAAGTCAGTACAAGCTAAAATTTTATACTGATGGTGACTTGTTTATAATGCTCTATACTGAAAACTGAAATGTAGGTACAATATTTATATTCAAATTTTGCTGGGACACCTTGTATTTTTATGTCTGATTTCGTAAGAAAGTAGTTTTTTAAGTGAGGTGAAAATTTGGGATACACAAGACAAACCAGACTCCTGAAAGAGGCACAGTAATCTGGAAAGGTTGAGAGCCACTCTATCGTACCAAAGGGGAAAGTGGAGTTTGCCTGAAGTCTGCCAAACAGCCACCTTCCTGGTCCTGAGCTATGCTCACAGGCGTAGGTGGATTACTAGGAAACCTCCTAATGCATTGGAAATACCTTTCAGAGTAGCAGCCGTGTTAGTCTGTATTCGCAAAAAGAAAAGGAGTACTTGTGGCACCTTAGAGACTAACAAATTTATTAGAGCATAAGCTTTCGTGAGCTACAGCTCACTTCATCGGATGCATTTGGTGGAAAAAACAGAGGAGAGATTTATATACACACACACAGAGAACATGAAACAATGGGTTTATCATACACACTGTAAGGAGAGTGATCACTTAAGATAAGCCATCACCAACAGCAGGGGGGGGAAAGGAGGAAAACCTTTCATGGTGACAAGCAGGTAGGCTAATTCCAGCAGTTAACAAGAATATCAGAGGAACAACCACCCACCCCACCCCCCACTGTTCCTCTGATATTCTTGTTAACTGCTGGAATTAGCCTACCTGCTTGTCACCATGAAAGGTTTTCCTCCTTTCCCCCCCCTGCTGTTGGTGATGGCTTATCTTAAGTGATCACTCTCCTTACAGTGTGTATGATAAACCCATTGTTTCATGTTCTCTGTGTGTGTGTATATAAATCTCTCCTCTGTTTTTTCCACCAAATGCATCCGATGAAGTGAGCTGTAGCTCACGAAAGCTTATGCTCTAATAAATTTGTTAGTCTCTAAGGTGCCACAAGTACTCCTTTTCTTTTTGGAAATACCTTGAGATACAATCATAAGGCATTATGGTACATTTACATCTTCAAAGAAGTCTATGTTTACAGTAAACTGCTACCTGCAACATTTCTCATTTTTACAAATCCTGAGGAGGCTTCTGTAACCACTCTGCAGGTTAATGAGCAAGGGATGAAGGAAAGATAATGTGTAGGGGCATTTTGAGGGTATTGCTGGCACTGGATTATTATGTACAGTAGAGTATACAAAAATCTGATGTTAATCTGTCTGTGCGCTGCTCCCTACTGAGATTTAACAGTGGGTAGTTTGAATAAGTTCTCCAGTAACATTTGCTTTTTGCAATAAAATTCAGCCCAGAGTAATTCTTCCATGCATGCCTCCATTACAACTCCTTTTTCCCAGTTTACATGACTAATGTTGCATGCTCTTCACATTGCTGGCCTAGTGATGATAGAATGAATGAAGGAGCTTTTGCAGAACAAATTAAAACTGCTTATAAAAGAATCAAAACTTTGGCACGGTTGTAATTGTGTTCAAGTTCGCTTTGTTGATTAGGCCTAATCTGTTTGACTGGGCTGAATCTCAAATTTATGGAATTTTAAATCCATCAAAATCTTTTATCCCATTTTTGAACATGTTGCTCTCCAAATGGGACTCCCGCCCCAGTTCTAAAAATAAGCACAACCACTACTCTTTTTGGATGTGATCCTAAGCCAGCTGAAGTTAATGGAAGAAGGTCAATTGACTTCAGTGGTCTTTGGATGTAGGCCCTTTGTCCTTTGATTTTTATAATTATGGTTACTTATTGGACAGATTTTAATCGATCTGAGTATTTAAATGTTTGCACTGTATATCTTTTATTGTTTACATTGCCTTTCTTCTGTTCTGCCTCTGCAAAGATCATGTTCAGTGCCTAACTATAAAAGGAACTGGTGGCCTTAAGAAATGACTGTATCGAATGCCAACATTGCATTTCATTGTATTTGCTGATACAGACTAACACAGCTGCTACTCTGAAACATTGCCACTGGATTCTGCATCTTTCAAATCCCTCTGATGTAAGAAACAGGTAGTGCATGTGCTCTCAAAACACTTTATCTGATTCTCTCCAGATTATGAAAAATTAGAGTTTGTCATAAAGAAAATGTCTATAGATATTGAGAGATAATTGGGCCATTATCCCATTTGTCAAGGCTTTTTAACACTAAATTTATGTTCCGTCTTTCAGTGGATGACAAATGTTCTGATCATACTGTGGATCAAGGACCCACTTTTACAGGTGCTCTGTATGTAGAATTCCCATTGTTGTTATATAGAGGAGAAGGGCACAATTGCTAACTGATTTTGAAGACTTGCATTATAATTGTGTTAAATACTTATTACACTCAACACTGAATGCAATGTAGTTCCGCTGATATCACATCTCTCTGCATACTAAACAGCATGGGAGGGATTTTCTAAAGCACTCAGCCTTGGCCTAACTCTGCCTTCATTAAAGTCAATGATAAAACTCTCACTGACTTCAACAGGAGAAGAATTAGGCCAATGGTGAGTACTTTTAAAATCCTATTCCATGTGTCTATTACCTTATTTCTGTTAGAACAAGAGTTATGTTAATGGGTTTCTTTTGTGAACCATGGAAGCATTAGCAATCTGTAAAACTGGATTGCCTAAGGATGGATTACTTATAATATCTGTCTCTGAGGCCACTCATGAAAATGTCATGGTTCATGATGCATCATTATTCATAGAAGGATTCAATAAGAAGAGGGTTAACCATAATTCTGTTAAATACACCTGGAATAAGAAATTATAATACAACTATGGTGAAATCCTCATGTCACTGAAACAAATGGGACTTTTGCCATTGACTTCAGTGGGGCTAGGATGACACATCTAAACATTATACTACAAAACGTATTGGGAAATTATTGTTGTTAGTGTTATGGGACTGTGGGGGAGATATTCAAGGCCAAATGCTACATATGTCCTGTTATGGCATGTAGCCTTCAGGCCTACCAAAGTCTAGTTAGGCCGTGAGTTGCTGAGGACTAATGTAATGATGAGTGTGTGGGTTGAGAGAATTCAACCCCTAAGCATTGGGCAGGCAGGTGAAATGAGACCAAGAGACAAGGAAGTTTTTTTTTAAAAAAAAGGGGGGGAAGTTGGTTGCACATTTTGTGATGGGGACACCTTCTCCCCCCTCTTCCCCCCCCCCCCGCCATCCATCTGGGATAACACCTGATATTTTGGTGTTTCACAGAGCCTGCCTGCTCCACTAGCCTGAGCTCCCTCTCCCTGTTTTGCTGAATCAGGCTCACCAGCAGCATACACACCAAGATAGGAACCTCACCAGTTGTAGAATTACACAGAGTCTGCAAGCAGCTCGCTATGGGAAGATTCAGCTAGGACATTTCCCAGCACTCAAGCGTACACCCCCTTTAGGAAGTAACCCCAAACAATATTGTCCTGCGCTGTATAGAAAAGTCTGCACAGTGCAAACTCACAAAAAATTGGCCTCTCAATATGGAGAGAGATATTCACAGCTTCTTGCACAACCCACCTCCCCCCATATGAATTGCACAAACTGGGTTATGTTATAAACAAGAAATAAGTTTATTAACTATAAAAGGTAAATTTTAAGTGATTTATAAGGGATAGCAAACAGAACAAAGCAGACTACTAAGCATATAAAACAAAACATGCATACTAAGCTTAAGTTCTTAGAGATTGGTTTCAAGAAGTAATTTCTCACCCTAAATGTTGCTTTTGGGGCAGGTTGCAGAAATTCTTGAAGGTTAGCTAACCTGCTTGCAGCTTAAATCTTTAGGTATCTTATTCAGAGACCAGATCCCTTTTCCAGCCTGCGTTCAGTACCCCTCCCCCTTTCCTTTTGTCCTTGTTCCTTAGGTGTTTCCAGCAATCATCCTGGGTGAGGATTTGGTGAAGAGTGAACCATGATCAATTTACTCCTCAGCCTTAAATGAGATGTACATAAGGCGGGAATCTTTTGTTTCCCAGACTTGGCCTCCCTCTCCTTTTACTGGAAAATTACTAGAAGTCCAAGATGGTGTTTAGTACCAGGTGACATGACCTAGTCGTGTCACAACAACATCCCAGGATGGCCTCTTAAGAAGGAGAGAGATTAGTATCTTCAAAGTCTTATTGTTTCTCCCTAATGTTCCATCAAGGCTGATGGCTTGTTGTCTGGTGGGTGTTTCACAAGTACACACCCAGTTGTAATTGTTACATAGTCAATATTCCTAACTTCAGATACAGAAATGATACATGCACACAAATTGGATAATCATATTCAGTAAATTATAACTTTTCCAATGATACTTTACAAGACCCATTTGCATAAAATGTATCTGTTATGCCATATCCATATCATAAGCACATTTCCTTGAAGAATATGTGGTGTAACGTCACAACCTTGTTGAAACTGAAAAAAGGAGAAGGCTCTTACATCAAGAGGAGAAATATTATATGACAAAACAAAGCAAAGGCTAGTTCTGATTGAGCCTCTGGACACTAGTCTAGCATAAATAAAATAATAATAACTATAGATGAGCAGTGGGGGCAGCAAAGTGAGAAATGTAGGCAATCTGTGAAGTAGGATGGATTTTAGTTTCAATTAATGGACATAGCTATAACTTAGGCCTGGTCTATTCTGAAAAGCAATATTGACATAACCACATCCATATAGCTGTTTTCAGGGAATGTTGTTCCTACACAGAAAGGAAAAACCCCTTCTGCTGATGTAGGCTGTGTCTATACTACGAGGCTATGCTGACATAGCTATGCTGATATAGTCTCTGAAATGTAGACATACCCTTAGAGAGAGCCCTTTGGAGAAGGAACCATCTTTTCAGCGTGTGTGTGTGTGTGTGTAATGCCTAGCATGCCTTAATAAGGGCTACAAAAATAAATACATGCTAAATACTTTATAGCTTTCTGTGCTGACAAGTTGTTTAGACCGAGAATATTTTAAATGGCTATTATATTTCTGTAGTCTCTGACGGTCTATGTTCAACTTCCCTCAGTAATTATGAATGTGCTGTACCAAAGCAGGGCTTTATTGAGAGGCTAGGTATGTGATGCACAAAATTCCCAGTTTTCACTTAGAGAATTTTCAAGGGTAGAAGCTATACTTTTTACAAAACAAAATAACAATCTAATGTGGGGTAAAATCTACATATTGTTTAGGGTGACAATACATCATGTTTTGGTTGGGACAGTCCCTTTTTTAAGCCCTGTCCATGCCATCCCAGCTTTTTTTTGGCAAAAGTGGGCATTTGTCCCATTTGATCTTGCCGACTCGATCAGCTGGCAAGAGCAAATGGGACAAATGCCCACTTTTGTCAAAAAAGTGGGGTGCATTGTGGAGGTACTTGCCAGGGTTGGGGGGCAAGCAGCGATGCCAGGGGAGGGCTTGGCACAGTATCCCATTTTCCCTTTGGGAAATATGGTCACCCTAATATTGTTATTACCAAACAGCTGTCAGCAGGGAAATAAGAAAAAAAAATGCCCTGAAAAAGCACCTTATCTGAATTCACTCACGGAAAGTAAAGAGTCTGAGGTTGGTAATGCATTTTGCTTTTTTGTAAAAGCAGCAAAAGTTTTGATATCCAAAAAATAAATATCACCATTTATATTATTTTTTTTTTCATTATGCTGTGACTGATGTTGTGGAGGGGGCATGAGTGCTGGGAAACTCTACTCAGGTCACTTAAACATACTGACTTTCAGATGATGTTGTGAACGTAATTATTCAGTGAGATGGCTTTAGGGAAAAAATTGAAATCCAGGTATTTAACATTTGTTTTGAAATACAGTACATTATGTCCCTAAAATTACATGCTTAGTCTATGTTGACAATATAGTTACCAGAAAACACTGGCAGAGATCACAAATAGATGAAAGAGTAAATTATTTCTCTCTGTTCCTTATATGATTACTGCTATTGCCACGGAAACTACTTTCAGAGTAGCAGCTGTGTTAGTCTGTATTTGCAAAAAGAAAAGGAGTACTTGTGGCACCTTAGAGACTAACAAATGTATTTGAGCATAAGCTTTCGTGAGCTACAGCATCCGATGAAGTGAGCTGTAGCTCACGAAAGCTTATGCTCAAATAAATGTGTTAGTCTCTAAGGTGCCACGAGTCCTCCTTTTCTTTTCACTGAGACTACTGTTACTGCAGCTGGTAAAACAATGGCCAGGCACTCACCAGCTTGCACTTCTGGGCATAGTAAAGCAATAGGTGTAGGACTGATATTGTTTTTTATGTTATTGGGCTGTTCACAGTTGTTTCAACTGAATAGAAATGTCAAAGCTTTTATCTGGCTTATTTTAGATTCTTGCTGAATAACTGAACTGGCAAGAAAAGATTCCCAGAGCAAATAAATAGAGGTATTAAGGGAATTTCTAGGGTGTTTTTTCCCCCCTTCAGAATAGCTTTGAATTAGGATTGGGTACTCATCTAGTAGTAGTTCTGTTAATGTCTCTGAAGAAGACCTAAGCTGGTTTCTGCAGTTTTTAACTTCTTTTCCCAGTCCCTCGAGTGGCACTTGTTAAGAGTGCCACGAGTTAGCTGTGCTGAACCCCATATGAAGGATGAGTTTGTCATTGCTATATATTGACCTCTGAAGAAATTCTGGTGATAACTTCCAAAATGTGTCTCATATGTCTCTTTTTGGGAACCTATAGATTTATAGCAAAGTGTCCTCCAGGAAGAAGGATGTAGAATGGGTAATAATGGGGAGACGTCATCATACCATATGGTTTGTGGCCAGACTCTGCTGTTGGGGTGGGAGAGACTCTGAATGGCTAAAGGAGTCTGGAAAGTAACTCTGCCAGAGAACGGAGTTTTTACGCTGTTCACACATATCTCTTAACCTAAGACTACTAAATTCTATTTGTGGCTTAGGCAGAATTTGAATCTAGGAATCCAGAGGTGAAAGGTAGTGTGTATGTGCGTTCCAGTGTGTGCATGATTATAATTTTATATAGAGATGGAGGTGTTTTTAATTAATCAGAACACCTGTTAAAAACATTGCTGTCATATGTTGCCTGGTGATGCAGGATTTCCAGTGTTTATCATTGTATATTTATTGTATTTTTGCCCCAGTTTTTCAGTTAGGGCAGGCTTCCCAATTGCTTTTCAGTTACAGTTCCCTGTCACTTTTCATTTCCCCCTGCAATTGAAGCTGAGGAGGTTCTCAGCGTGGGAGCTTGTAGGTTGTTTGCAGATTTTGCTGGGTTTTGTTGATGAAAAAGTTGCTTTCTTGCCATAATCGGTTATTGTAGGCCTAAGAAAAGCAGTGGAAAGCGACAGGTTGTGCTTGTTTGTTGATGCACTTTGTCTCAGAGTCATGTGGCCTCTCCTTGGCACTTACAAGTGCATCAATACTCACATTACTCACTTAAGAAGATAGATTTTCAATCATGTGGCAGCTGGGGCTGGCTTTATGATAGCACAGTATACAGTGTAGACAACAAATTCAGCTAGTTCCTTCTCACAAATGTAGACATTCATCATCATCATCATCATTACACACTCAGAAAAGCTAAAATGGTGTTTCATTGACAGGATTGCCCCTCTTGACAGAGTCTGTTCTGTGGAGAAGTAAACTGGAAAGAGAAAAAGGCCATAGGAAGGAGTTGAGCCAGAAGGTGTAGGATGAAAAGAAAAAAAAATCCCGGTATTAACAATGGCTTCGTTTCCATAGCAAAATGATGTATTCAATACAAAGGGCAGTGATCTGTGTGAGAGACCCTGACTCTTCAATTGTGAATCTCTGGCTTTTGACTGTGAAGTCATACATTTTACAGCTACCCTGGGCATACCCCCTGTCCTGCCATCACCACCCTGGTTTTGGGCAGTTCTGGCTCATTTTGGCTGCCCCACCAGCAGACTTTTCGCTGAAGGGATCCTTGCCAGGTTGAGCATCTGGTGGATCTAGAGTGTGTGTGTGTGTGTGTGACATTTCTGCAGGATTCTTGTGGTTCTTTAAGAGCTCCAGTGTCACAGCTCTTACTCTCCTCACCAGGGAGAGTAAGAAGAAGTAAGACTCTGATTACCTGGCTGCGTGGCCTTGTTGAGCTAGTGACTCCAGCCACAAGGTGGGTAGCTGGGCCTGCTCGCCTGATAACTGTCCCTGTGTGGAAGTGTATAGAGAAGAGGTAGGAAATAGGAGTCTTGGCTATACAGCTGGTCAAGCACACAGCGGGAATAACTTGCTTTAGGAATAAGAGTAAAGTAACTTCCATCCCACTTCCCTTTTCAGATTAGTGAGCAGGGGAAGAATTGTGACTTTCAGAGATGGACAATTCATTCCTGAGTCTGTGCTGGGGCAGTGCAGCTATGTGCTGCTCCTTATTCACGGTCGACTATAACAGTACCAAGCAGTCCTTGCATGGGGGAATATAGCTGTATAAGCACATGACTGAATTTGTTCATTTCTTAATTAAAACAATATGGATCTTGGATCAACTTCTCAATAAATATTTAAATAATCTTTGTTTTCCCAAATAGACTCAGTAGAAACTAGTTTTCATCCCATTTTTTAAATGACTGATAAAGTATTATACATATTTTTATTTTATAAATATAGTGCCCCTGTATCTCTCGTTTCCTGTATTGCTGTTTCTTCTCAGATAACAAGCATAACTTCCTGTGGTTAAATAGCATTTTGGCTGCTGCTTTTTCTGTCAGTCTGATACAATGGGCTGTGTTACTTCCCTCAATCGACAGCAAAACTACCACTGATGTCAATGGCCCAGGATTTGCCAGTGTAATCTCAGAGATAAATTCTGCTTGAGTAGCTATTTAGTTTTATCACACTTTTTATTATAGATATTTGGTATCTACATTTTGTATTCATCTCTACAGTCTCTTATTGGCACAACCTAGTAAAGGACAATGCTTAAATGGAAGGAGCTGGGAACCAAGGAAGCAATGTTTAGAACTTCATGGCACAGTCCAATTTTTCATGTTTTATTTCTGGATATTTTTATCCTCCTGGCATGTGTGGTGGTTCTCTTCAATTCCATTGTCCTCCTTGCTCCTGCTGCAACCTCACTCTCTCTGTGCCCTCCTTACACCTTTGGTATTGTTCTTCCTGTTCCCACTTGTCTTATCATTCATGCCCCTTCCTCCTCTCCCTACTCCCACCGTGTGTGTGTGTGTGTGTGTGTGTGTGTGTGTGTGAGAGAGAGAGAGAGAGAGAGAGAGGGAGAGAGAGAGAGATATGTGTGTGTGTATTCTAAAAAGGAATTAATATATTTGCTATCCATCCTCCTAATAGCTGTATGTGTATGTTACATCTCTTTACTCCCCAAATTTGACTTTAAATATTGAGTTCTTCAGGGAAATTTGTACAGTGTCCAGCACCATGGGGGAGCACAGTTCTGATTTGGGTCCTTCTAGCCACCACCAGAATACAAATAAATAATAACTACAATTCATAATAAAAAGATTGAAAGTTTAAATTTGTACAAACATCTCAATACTTAGGTACTTTTCCAAAGCATATCCAGCCATTTCTGAACCGATTTGGTCAATATTTTCATAAAAGATGTTCAGGGTTCCTTAACTGTAAGTCAGAAGTGAAATTCAGTGGGTTTCCTCACATTATTTAAATACAGTTGGGGTGCTTAAAAGAGAATCCATGCCAATTATAATTTTTAAATGTGGCCATAAGATTTTCATTTCTCTGCCCAGTAAATCCAATCAGTTTCAGACATGTGGAAAAGCTAAGTTAACCAAAATTTGTTCAAATTTCAGAAGAAATTTGGGTCCTGTCGCCTGTGATGTGGCCAATTCTCCTTCCCCGCCCCCCCAGGTAGAAATAAGAGGATCAGGTGACCCAATCAGGCCTAGAGTAAATAAGGAAAGGATCTGGAGTGGGAAGGCTCCTGTGTGTGGCACACTTAGTCAGGAGTGGAAGAGACACCAAGAGGGGAATGATGGCTGCCTGCGATACTCTCTCAGTCTGGGGAGGAATAAGACAAAGATGAAGCTGGTCAACTGAGAGAAGCTAAGGGAAGGCTGTGTGGTGGATTGTCAACCCTGGGATGCAGTTTGGGAGCTGTGAGAAACCACTGTGCCCCTCTAACCACTGCTTCCTTGGTTGGAGACACAGCCAGCCTCACCCAGGCCCTATCACCCAACATGACCTTAAGTGGCACCGTACACCAAACTGAGCTACCTGAGAGTGCTTTACCTAAGCCGCCGAAGTACAAAAAGCAGACCCCAACCGCTTTCCCAGCTCGTCAGGCATGCACCCCTCCCCCTGGAGTTTAAATTCAAAATTACATTCTCTTGCACTGCACAGAGATCTGTACAGTGTAAGATCATTTATATGTCCACCCCTCCCTCAATGTGGAGTAGGGCTGCTAACTTTCTACTCACACAAAGCAAAACACTCTTTCCCCGCCCCCTGCCTGCCCCTCCTTTGAGACCCCGCCCATTCCCCACCCCTTCTCCAAGGCCACGTCCCCAATCACTCCATCCTACCCAGTCTGTCACTCACTCTTCCCACCCTCACTCACTCGCTCATTTTCACCTGGGTTGGGGTGTGAGAGGGGGTGAAGCCTCTGGCTGGAGGTGCAGGTTCAAGGGCTGACCAGAAATGAGGAGTTCAGGGTGCAGGAGGGGCTCCAGGCTGAGGCAGAGGGTTGGGATGTGAGAGAAAGTGAGGGCTCCGGCTGGAGGTGCAGGCTCTAGGGTGGGGCCAGGGATGAGAGGTTTGTGGTGCAGGAGGGGGCTCAGGGCTTGGGGGTGGAGCTGAAGGGTTCAGCATATGGGAGGAGGTACAGTCTCTGGGCTCTGGGTGTTGAGTCTGTGGTGGGGCCAGAAATGAGGGGCTCAGGGTGCAGAAGGGGGCTTCAAGCTGGGGCAGGTTGTTGGGTGAAGGGTGCAGGCTCTGGGCGGTGCTTACCTGAAGCAGCTCCCGGAAGCAGTGGTATGCCTACCCCTGGCTCCTATGCGGAGGCATGGCCAGGGGGCTCTGTGTACTGCCCCATCCGCAGGTGCAGCCCCTGCAACTCCCATTTGCACTGCTTCCTGGCCAATGGGAGCTGCGGGGGGGGTGACTCTTGGGGCAGGGGCAGCATTTGGAGCCCCTGGTTGCCCCTACATGTAGAAGCTGGAGCAGGGACATACCGCTGCTTCTGGGAGCTGCGCAGAGCCATGGCAGGCAGAGACCCTGCCTTAGCCCCTCTCGGCTGCTGAATGGACCTTTAATTACCCGCTCAGTGGTGCTGACCAGCACTACCAGGGTCCCTTTTTAACTGGGCATTCTGGTCTAAACTGGACATCTGGCAACCCTAGTGTGGAGAAGAATATGCACACTTGTGATTTCCAAGCTGAGGTTTTTCCCCGGACACTTCACTTAAAGGCACACTGGTTTAGGTTAAAATATAAACAAGTTTATTAACTACAAAAAGATAGATTTAAAGTGATTATAAGTGACAGCAAACAGATCTATATTTATTTACTTATTTACTAGATTACCTAGTAAATAAACAAAACCACAAACTAAGCCTAAAATACTAGAAAGATAGGGTATGAATTAGCAAATTATCACCCTGGCTGATGATGCAAGCAGGCTTATAGATTATTAAGGGACAAACTGCATTTGCTTTGCAGCTTGGGATCCCCAGGTTCTCATACACAAGCTAGAAATCCCTTTAGCCTGGGTCCAGCACTTCCCCCAGTTCAGTCTTTGTTCCTCAGGTGTTTCCAGGAGTCCTCTTCTGTGGGGAGTAAGGAACAACAGATGATGGGACTCCCTGCCTTATATAGCTTTAACATATGGCAGGAACCCTTTGATCAAAAACAGTTCACAGCACAATTTGTGGAAAAATACAGGCCTCCAAAATGGAGTCCAGAGTCTTTTGCACTGGTCATGTGCCCTTGCAAAGTCATAGCAGCCATTACTTACAGGCTGGCCAAAACATCCACAGGAAAGCTCACTAGGTGGAGGATTCTCCTCAGGCCTATTGTTTTCCATAATGGCCCATTATTCTGAATGGGCCTTCACAACCAGCTATGTAGACTGAAAGTATCTTGCCTAGTGAGTGTCACCCAGGTGTGACTACATGTGAAATACAGATGCATGGTCAATATTCATAACTTCAGATACAATCATGATACTTGCATAGAAACAGGATAATCATAATCAACAAATCAAAAAATAGACTGCTCATGACCCATCTTGAACAAAATGCATCATAATTATGCTATAGTGATATTATTATGATATGATTATGAAGAATATGGGGGTGCAGTGTCACAGGCTGTATCTGATTAAGATTAAAACAGATCTGAAAATAAAAGCTGTGGGATTCCTCTCTGAGAAAGAGAAGATGACAAACTAGAAAGCTAGGAGGAACTGGCTCCAGCTGGGGAGTGGAGGGAAGAGACTTCATTTTGAGTTTATTTTGGAAGGACACCACCAAATAAAGTAGACCCCCCCAGAAGTAGAATTTTGTCTCATATTTTTTGACTGTTTGGAGCTTATTTAAGAAGTTCTGAGGAGGGGAAACTGAGGTAGGGCTGCTGCAAAGCCATACTAGGTCATGAGGGTGCTTGGGAGATGGCAGCCTGGCCACAGGTCCAGATCCTTAACACATGTAAATTGGCCAAACTCCATTGAAGTCAATGAAGTGAATTAATTTACACCAGTTCCACATCTGGCCCCTAATTTGTTTTTGCGTTATTACCTAGTTCTTTCTTCACCCGTTTCAGCCAACCAGGGCAATTTCTACATCTTAGGATAGAAAAACTTACATCTACTATAGCTCCACCTGAAGCAGAATTTGGCAAGAAAGCTGAAAAGGGCACTTCAAAGTATCATGCCAAATTCATGTCCAAATGAAATGGTATGTATTTCAGAAGTGCTCGTACACTCTCACAAAAATGAAAAGCAACTTTTGTTTTAGCTTGAATTCTTTAAAATTAGAATTGGAATATGATTAACACTCTCACTCTTGACTCCATTTGCAATCTTTCTTAAACGCTTGATCAGCTAATCAAGAGAATTTTGTCTGGATTAATAGGAGGCAAATGGTCCAACATTATTATTATTTCTTTCATGTGAAATGTCAATATACTTTAAATGGATAGTTCATTTAATTTTTCTTAACCTTTTTGGTGAATTTCTGACCAACTCAGCATTGATCTAATGTAGCCACGCAAGAGTGTTAGGAGAAGGAACCCCTTCTCCCCCCCTCCCCACATCTCCTGTCAGTGACCTTTTGGACCTTAGGTTCAGGCATTGAAGGAGAGCAGGAACTACTTAGCTGCTATTTCCTTTCCCTCACTCCCAAGGTGAGCAGGTGGGTGGAGAGGGTTTAGGGAACAATGGGGAGTAGGCAGGGCCATAGCTCTGCCCACCCAACTCTTTGATCAGCAACAGTGAGCTAGAATGGGGTGGGAAAAAATCTGCACCAAGTAAAAGGCTATAGCAGATCACTTTCTCCTAGAAGCAAATGTGGAAGGGGATGCCAGCAGGGAAAGAACTGTGACTCTTTAACCTTCTCTCCGGAAAAAGCAGCTGCACGCTGCCCCTTCAGGCTCCAGTTAAAGTCTAAAGCTAGCTGGCAGTTAGTGCTGGTGACAGGTTGAATGGGGCTGGAAAGTGTTTCGCTGTCTACCTGCAGCACATTCCAGAGCATATGAATATCCCCATGCTGCCTCACAACCTCTCTTACCCTGATCTATAGGAACAAGTTTTTTTGACAGAGTAACTTGATCTCTGTCTGTTCATTCCCAAGTTTCTCTGCAGGAGCTGCCAATAAAAGAGTCAAAGTGTTCTGGTGTTTCTATAGTGTGAAAACCTGCCTAGCAGTAGTGTTTGTGTTGATTTCCTAAAAGTCTCTCTCTCTCTCTCTCTTCCCTTCACACATACTGCTTCTACAATTAAAATTGGTAGATCTAACTACTCCCGATACCTATGTGGTGGTACATATTTATAGTGTACATCACTGTGATATCTACGCACCCATGTGCAACTGTGATGATGCCCTATAAAATTAAACTAAAACCAGTCTCCTAATTTGAAATGTAACCCTATATTTAAACAAAATCTGTTCCTGTAGCAGCTAAGGCTCTATTGTCTACACTGGCACTTTACAGCACTGCAACTTTCTCGTTCAGGGGTGTGAAAAAACACCCCCTTGAGTGCAGCAAGTTTCAGCACTGTAAAGCACCAGTGTAGACAGTGCACCAGTGCTGGGAGCCGCGCTCCTAGCGCTGGTAGCTACACCCCTCATGGAGGTGGGCTTTTTAGAGCTCTTTAACGTTGCCAGTGTAGACAAGCCCTTAGAGTCATTTCACAATTCTCATATAGGGATTCAACCACTCTGAGTCTACTAGGAAATAGCATGATTTCAAGCTGCAGAAATGAGCAACAAGACAAGAGGACAGAACAAAGTGGTTTGGTTTATAAGTGCTGAGATATTAGTCCACATATGTGGGCAATCAGTGAATGGATACCACACAAATACAGTCCAGCCTTAGAAATATACTACACTGCAGCCATGATCTTGTGGCTCCATTTTTTTAAGCTAAAAACCTCTTTTATAGCTGCCTTTACCCAGTCAGGAAATCTCAGACTGCTAACTGATTTAAAAAAAAAAATCCAGGTTTTCTGTAAACATAATGCTGTAAACATAATGCGTCTTTTGCACACACATACCAGTAGACTGAAAATAGATGCTAGAAATAAGTTTAAGCTCCATAAGCAGTAACAGTCAACAGTAAGGTATAGCTACACTGCAATAAAAGACCTATGGCCCAGGTGCGGCTGACATGGGCTCATGAGACTTGGGCTACAAGGCTATAAAATAGTAGTGTGGATGTTTGGGCTCAGGCTCTGAGACCCTAAGTGGGAAGGCCATTCATCTGATTTAAAGCTGGACAGTCCTAGATTTGTGCAGCAATGTCCCTGTCTGGTAGTGACTTAGCACCCAACTTGTGTTTTGTCCAGTGAAACTGAGAGGAGATAGTCAGAGGAGACTGTGGATGCAGACAGATGCTGGGGGCCAGGATGGGCAGCAGTGCCTCCATGCAGAGTGATGTACACAGGAACAGGCTGATGCAGGGAGGGTCATGCCAGGAGGAGCAGGGGTCACACCTGTGGGGACGGGGATGTCCTGCGTTCTGGGGATGTGTCAGTGGGGAGGATCTCAGAGCCAAGGGTCCAGCTGAAGCCTGAATGTCTACACTGCTATTGTCAGGCCCCCCCAGCCTGAGTCTCATGTGCCTGGGTCAGCTGAAAGTCTTTTATCACAGTGTTTGCCTCTTATTGGTTGCCCATAATGTATGTATTAGTTGGCAGGACTCTCTAGCTATTGCAATGTCATTTGCAGACATTTCCTTATTTCTACTGTAGCAAATATATTCAATTCAAAGGTTGCCCAAATGTCTACTATAACTGCATTTGGAAGTAGGCCTTCAAATTAAAAAGAGTCCAGGTTGTGCAGTTCATCTATGAACCCAGAGCCACACTTCTTCAACATTTGGGGATGTTCAGAAGTAGACTTCTCATTCAGACTCCTCTCTTGCTAATTTTTTTGCTATTCATGCCATCAATAGTCTTTAATCCTATTGCCGCCCATCATTAGCTAACAGCTATTCTCATTTTTCTTGGCTTTTGATAGTATTGTGAAGATATGCCAAGTCCCTGCCATATCTTTGGAAGATCTAATTGAATTAAGTTTAAGTATCTTTGGAGTCAATTGTATTAAATGGAAAGGTTATGTATCATTGTGGCCAATGTTCCCTCTAATTTTTGAAAGGCCGTGTGTGCAAAAATTTCTTCTGTGCAAATTGATGTGCTTCTGTGCAAATTTTTGTGCACGTGGTGTTTCGCTATGTGTGCGGGGTTTAGGATCTGTGTGCGCACGCACACTCGCACAGCTTAGAGGGAACAGTGATTGTGACCCTGGATGTTGAATATAGTCCTTGTATCAATGTGGAAGACAAGAATCATCTTTTTGGACAATAGGCATGAAGTGGATTTTCTGAGAAATAACTATTTGAATGCAAATATCCCACCCCCAGCCTCCAGTTTGTGCAAAAACCCAGACCTTTAAATCCATGCCTTAAGGAGAGGGAGATTCTCTAATGATTACTCATCCCCAGAGTCTCAGCATCAAACACCCAAGCTGTATAAAGGAGTGACTCTCAGATTCCTGGGAATACTTGTTCTGAGCTAACAGCTGTCATGAATATGGTAACCACAGAAATAGCCCTGTGGGGTTTGAACGATTACCTCCCAGAGTCCTTTTTGGACATGAGGGTGTTATCATGCCTCTAGGTTCTTTGATTGTTTTTCCAAGCAGCCCCATTTATTCTTAAGGGAATTAGAGAAGAGTTGCATGGTAACTTAACTGTGGGCAGTTATGCTGTTGAAAGCCTCTGGAGTGAAAGCAAAGTATAGACACAGTCCTGCTTAGACAGTCTGACTTGCTGGGGAACATGCAGTGTAAGCATGGAACTGTCAGTCTGGAAAAACTCCAGTCAGGAGGAACTGAGTTGTGGTTCTGTGCTCAAGAGAGGTGATGCCTGGGGAGCTAGAAGTGGGTGCCCAAGCTGGACCACCAGGGAACTCTTGGTGCCAAATGGCAACAGGCATAGTGGTGCTTTGGATTATAGGGATCTCATGGGTTTGGTCTGTGCACCAAGGCATCTGGTACAAGCCTGAGAGCAGTGCTGATGCAAGAAGGGAAAGATAGCAAGAAAAATCTCATCGTCTCCTTAAGTAAAAAAAAAAACCTGACACACAGCATTGTGAATTTTCTCTTTCATAAATTCTTAGAGTTTTAGTCTATTATGTTAGACCATTTAATCTGACTGCCTGTATAAAACAGGCAGAGGAGTTTTCACCCAGTTATTCCTATATTGAGCCCTATAACTCATGTTTCGCTAAAGCAGATCTTCAATCTAGTCTTGATGTGAAGACTCCAGAAACAGAGAATCCACTACTTTCCTGGGTGGTTTGTTTCAATATCTGTTCATCCTCACTGTGAAGAATGTGTGCCTTATTTCTCGTGGAAAGTTTTAAAGACTTCATGAGAAGGCTCTGACATTTCCCGCAGGAGTCCAGTCTTTCTGTGGTATGTGCTTTGAAGTTTGCTTCGCACTGCAGAAATGTGAAGGTCAAACTTTTATTTAGAAATGATATTTTAAAAATCTCAGCAACTGGCAACATCCTAGGCACTGTCACATGGCACCTCTTCCTGCAATAAGTCTGCATTATCGACAAAAATCTTTAATCAAGCAAACTTCCATCTCTGATATGAAGTTATGTGTCTGTAGTATTCTCACCTATTCTCTCGTCAGACTGCATTCCATCTCTGCTGTCAGGTCCTAAATGATAAAATATGATTCTATGTAATGAATAGACTGTTTTCACCCTTTTCAGTTTTACCCACTATACTCCCAGTACCTCTCCTATCTGCTACTGATAAAGGAACAATTTTTCTGGCTGAAAGTCAGGACACTCATCTTAATTGCAGCAGTGACATGAAAATAATTATAGCTTGGAATTATTGGCACTACATCAATGCAGTTTCATAAAGAGTGGGAAGCTTCAACTTTTGTTTGATGGAAGTGCCCCTCTGATAAAACCACATCACTTAAACTACTAAGCAGCCAAAGACAGTGAGCTGATTGACATTTTCCTCACCAAGTGCCAGAAATGCTAGCCCATGAAATTACCAGTGCTAGGCAGCATTGCAATTTGCCCTGCCCTTACCATATATTACTTTGTGCACATTCCATGTAGTATCCCATGGCATATAAGCCAAAATCCAGGTTTTTTTCATGGACACATACTAGTTTACTGTTGCCCCACAAGTCCAAATTGTGTTGAATTCAGACCCATATCACACTTGTGGAAAAATGATATTGGCCAGTGTTTTCTCTGTCATGCTATTGAATCTGGATAATTGTATTTAATGAAATAAACATTCAAGTTTGAATTAACATCCTATAAACATGGTATTGCTTTTAGCTGGAGCAATAAATAAAATCGTGTTACCTAATAGTTTTTGCCTCTTTTTCCTAGTATTATTTTCTCGGTTCATGCTATTTCCAAATAAATATAATGTCTTGCTGAAATATCTGCTATTGAGAGGAAGAGATGTTCAAGTTGTTCTGCTGCTATTGGCCCTTGAAAGAAGCTTATTATTGTTAACACTGATGGTGTTTCTTGTTTTGGTGATAATGGAAAATGTATACATTATAACTGTCCTCAGTACACATGCTTTTTACCTTTTACTAAAATGCTTTCAGCCAAAATCACCATGGATTCAGGCAGATGCAAAAGTTGACCACAATGGAACTTTTATATGCTTACATTAACCTGAGCAGCCAAAGTCATGGATAAATGTCAGATGACCTAACAGAATCAAAAGTAACAAAGTAAGTTGCTGTATGCAGGATCATAGTTTCTCATAAAATGGATAGAATGATAATCCATTATACCATAAGCTTTATAGAGAAAAGTAAATGTCTATTTGTTTGTTGTAACCATCCTCATCCTAGGATATGACAGAGAGAATCGCGTGAGCTAATATCTTTTAATGCTGCGGTTCTCAAACAGGTGTACGCATACACCGAGGTCTTCCAGGGGGTACATCAACTCATCTAGATATTTGCCTAGTTTTACCACAGGTTATATTAAAAGTACAAGCGAAGTCACCACAAACGATAATTTCATATAGACAATGACTTGTTTATACAGCTTTATACTATACCCTGAAATGTAAGTAAATCAACTGGAATATAAATTTATAATTTTATAATTACATGGTAAAATGAGAAAGTAAACATTTTTCCAGTAATAGTGTGCTGTAACACTTTTGTATTTTTATGTATGATTTTGTAAATAAGTAGCTTTTAAGTGAGGTGAAACCTGGTGTATGCAAGACAAATCAGACTCTGGAAAGGGGTACAAGTAATCTGGATAGGTTGAGAGCCACTGTTTTAATAAACCCACTTCCAATGGTGGAAGAGCCAAACTTTCAAACTGCACAGAGGAGAGCTTGACTCTTCCACCAGCAGAAATGGGTCCACTGAAAGATATTACCTTCTCCCATAAATCTTATTAATTATCATAGCACCATATATTTGCATGATACTTTACAGAACTTTAAAAGAAATGGTCTCTGCCCCAAAAGTCTCACACTGTAAAGCAATTTGATCCGCTTAGCTGTAATTGCAGGTTTGGCACCTAAAATGGCCAAAATGATCAATCTGTTTTGTTGCTGTTAGCCCAGGAAAGACAACCATGTAAGTACAACAGTGCTAACTGAAAAATTGAAAACATTGAATAATTATTATACTGAGGAATTTCACTATCTGCCTATGAACACTTCAGCAGTGGAAAAAGGCTGAATTAATCAAGAATATTATTTGCTGGGAATTAATCACTCACTTGTAGTCATGACTACAGCATTAGAAGACTGCTTCATAGAAAAATGTCATTAGTAAAATGCAGGAAAAGTTCAAGGGTCTGATCCACAGCTGTTGTAAATCAGCATAGCAACTTGGACTTCAGTGGAGGTATGTCAGTTTCTAAAAGCTGGGGATCTAGCCTTCCAGAAGGCTTCTTTTAAAAAAAAATCCAGGACTTCTTAATATACTCATTTAAAAAAACAACAACAACCACACATGCACACACACAAACCCATGCCTTACGATGGGTGACATATGATAGACTCCACATTGACCAGCTAAGTCTCCACATATTCTCCATCAGAAAGAAAACTCCTGTTGTTCAGCTTTGAGACTATAGACCTCTACCCAGTGAGCTAAGGAGCAGGTTAATGGAATCTTCTCAAATAGGCCCTGAGTCAGCCAAATATTTAAGCTTGTGTCTAACTTTAAGCATGTGAGTAGTCCCATCAAGACAACAGGACTACCAAGGTGATTAAATACTTTGCTGAATCAGGGCCTTATTGATTAATAACAACTCCAGATGTTTTTATTTCTCTGATAGCTGGGGTAAACATACACTTTTGTCACTATTTGAGAGAGAGAAAGAGTATGATTAGTGTGAAAGTTTCATCACTATGAGTTTAGGATGGCCACATCATTCGTGGGAGATAAAGCCACAACTAAATAGCATAGGTCATGCTGGATGAATGATTATTTAATGTTCATTTAAAATATACTTTTCCCATTTTCCTTTCCAATGAACCTGTTTGCTAGAATACATGCAAAAATGAACCAAAAGGGGCACAAATTCAGTTAAACCATTCGATTTTTCTTTGAAAATACATTCAGATAAAACTCTTGATGTATTCACCTGTTCCTCACCCCATTGGTAGAGCATCTTGACACACTCCACTATTGTAGCAGGAATCAGAAGTTCTGGATTACACGACAGTATTTGGAAGATCCAGGGAAACAGATCAACAGAAAAAAAGACTCCATCTCTTGAAACGGGATTCTGCTTTGTTTTAGCCAGTTGTACTTAACTCCTGCTTGCTGTTTTTAAGATTCTGTGCACATTCATCTTCTGTTGAAACTAGCCCCACACACTTCAGTTCCAGATGCTGAAGCTAGATGTATTTTGAGTATCTACTCAATTATGTCCTATGATTGATCTACTCACCCCTAGTTTTTGGAACTAGATGAGTTTTTGAAGGTGAATGAGTATTTCAGAGATTGGTGAATAATTTGTATTCATCTGTAAGAAATATATAATACATCCACATTATTCATCCATCTCTAAAGTACTCGCTCACTTTCAAAAACTCATCCAATCCCAGAAATTGTATTGATTAACAAAACTGACAAAAATATGTTTCAGAGTAGCAACCATGTTAGTCTGCATTCGCAAAAAGAAAAGGAGTACTTGTGGCACTTTAGAGACTAACAAATTTATTAGAGCATAAGCTTAGGGTTATATATCCCTGTTTTCATGCCCTTTGTTGCCTTTGGCTTCTGGTGATTTCTTTCTTTACCTTTCTTACGTAGAAGGAATTGATGAGTACAACTTGAAATCTGTCCATACTTATGGCAGTGTGTAGAGCACAGACACTGCAAACCCTGCTAGCATGAGTATAATTAGCAGTGTAGCTGGTGAGGTACGGCTGAGGTGCATACAGTAGAGACATGCAAAAATCTTAGGGTTAAATACCCTATACAGCTCTCTACACACCCAGGCAGGGCCTCTGACAACTACACTGCTATTTTTTGCAGTGTAGTGTCCCACTGCCAGAACTTTTCCCTGCTGCAGTTAAGGGCTCCACCCATAGGTGCTGACTTTCTATTGTGCTGGGCGGTATTCCCACCCCCTTGGCTGCAGCCACATTCCATGCCTTCCCCAAGGCATCACCGCTTCCCAACCCCCACTAGTGCATTTTACGTAGCTTGTTGTAAAACTAGGCAAATATCTAGATGAGTTGATGTACCCCCTTGAAGACCTCTGTGTACCCCAAAGGGTACACATACTACTGGTTGAGACCCACTGATCTAGGCTATATTGTCCCAATTTGCTTATGAGAAGGTCATGTGAGACAGTATCAAAAGCCTTACTAATATAGAGATATAGCACATCGATTAAGTCCCCCCATCCATAAGCTTCTTATGCTGTCAAAGAAGGCTATTAGCTTTGTTTGTTGTGACTTGTTCTTGACAAATCCATGTTGACTGTTACTTATCCCCCTATCTTCTAGATTCTTACAAAATGATTATTTGCTCCATTATCTTTCTGGTACTGAAGTTAAACTGACTGGTCTATAATTTCCTGAGTTGTCTTGTTCCTTTTTTTTCTTTCTTTTTTTTTTTAAGGCTAGGTACTATATTTGCCCATTTCCATTTCTCTAGGATCTCTTCCCTCCTCCACAAGTTCTCAAATATAATTTCTAATGGCTCTACCAGTTCCTTAAGTATTCTAGGATGTATTTCATTAGGCCCTGCCAACCTGAAACCATATAAGGCTATGGCTATACTACAGCTTGAGTCAATATAAGTTATGTCTCTTGGGAATGAATTAATCCCCCTGCTTGATGTAACTTATGCCAATTTAAGCACTGGTGTGGACAGTGCTATGTCAATGGGAGAGCTTCTCCCGCTGACATAGCTACCATTGCTTGCACAGGCTGGAGTAATTAAGGCAACAGGAGATGTCTAAGCAATAGTCTAGCTTTTCTAAGTATTTTTTAACTTATTCATTTTCTATTTTACCCTCAGATCCTACTGTATTTACGCTGATGTTCACTATGTTAGTCATCCAATCATTGCTAACCTTTTGGGAGAAAACTGAAACAAACGAGACATTTAAGACTTTGGCCATTGCTGTACTTTCTGTTATTGTCTTTCCCTCCTCATTGAGGGCTTACTCTGTCCTTGGTTTTCCTCTTGCTTCTAGCTTGCCTAGCTAGTTTACTCTTGTTTTGTTCCTTTGCCTTTCTAGTTTTGTCCCTACATGCTTGTGGTTTGTTTTTTTTTTTTTGTTTGTTTTTTATAATATATTAATCCTTTGAAATTTCACCTAGTTTCCACTTTTTGTATGACTTTTTTTTAAGTTTCAAGTTATTGAAGATCTCCTGGTTAAGCCAGGGTGGTCTCTTACTATACTTTCTATCTTTTTTGCATGTAGGATAGTTTTCTCTTGTGCCCTTAATAATGTGTGTCTTTAAAAAAGTACCAACTCTGAACTCTTTTTTCCCCTTAGCCTTGCTTTCCATGGTATCTTATCTACCAATTCTGAGTTTGCTAAAAGTCTGCCTTCTTGAACTCGATTCAAAGCCAAAATCTGGCTTGATTTTTTTAATGTTGTTTTTGTTTTAACACTTAATCAGAAAAGAACAAGGGGTGAAATCCTCACCCTACTGAAACCAATGTCAAAATTCCTGTGGAATTCAGTGGGTCCAGGGTTTCTCCAGGAATATCTAAAATACATCCTTTTCTTAGTTGTGTAACATAGTTTAGGACATGTTCCTCTAAAATTTGGAAGACAATAATATACAGTTACAGGTGGGGTAAATAAGAGTAGGTCAAATGAGATCAAATTAAGCTATTCTGTGCTAGATCAGATTAGGCTTATGTTCACTATCTTCTTTTGATCAGTGGGAATGTTCCTTAACCAAACAATTGTTCAGAATATTTTACTGCTTTTTCCCCTCCTTAACTTACTATTAGATGATACACAAAATAATATAACATTCGCTTATAACAAGCATTAGGGTTAAGTTATTTTTTATTACTATTTGTAGCAGCTACAAACATCATTCTCCAAGCAGCCTCTGTATACAAAAAAACCTTAGAACACTCAGTAAATGTAAAACTATTACAACAAGCAAATACATTTACAAAGGGCTGGAGCCAGGGGTTTGGCTCTCTTTTTATGAGATGTCTGAATTATGTTGACAATCTAATAATGCGCCTGAGTAGCTAAAGGCTGATACAGGCCTGCAGGAGACAGTAATGTTGCTGCAACATCTTATTACATTAAAGACATCATGGAGATAAATGAGACTAATGCAGTTTGAAAATGATCATCTCCCTTGGCTTAAAGAAGAAGTTAAGTATATAAATAAATATTGTGCATACACTGTGTGGCCATATATAAATAAATATTGAGTGTGTGTGTGTGTGTGTGTGTATGTGGCTTAGATATTTTCAATATAGAAATTATTGAATTAAACATCATAGTAAAACATCACTGTCTGTTTTCAAAGCCAAAAGTATAATTAGCAGAGGTAGAAACCACAATTTTCAGACCATAGCTATTGCGTTAAGCAAAATCATAAAAGTGACATTATATGGCGAAAGTAATGAAGTGTGGGTAGAAAAGTAGCAGCATTGACATGCAAAATGAGACACTTCATGACTGTATGTGCTAGTAAATGAAATATAGTCCAAATATTGCTCTGTGCCGAATTTCGGAAAGCACTTGAAGGGCTTATTTTATCCTGGTTTTGAACTGTAACATTTATTAAACTACCATGATTATTTTTAAGCATGATCATTTACTTTTTCTCTCCCTTTTCCCTGGTTTAAAGGATATTTATTCTAGGACAATATTTGTAATAAATAACTCACAGCCCTATTTATGATGCTGCAATTTATTTATTTTTCCTAAAACACAGATTATGGTTTGTCATTTAGCAGGACTGACAAATGCTATTGGAAACTCACTAATAAGATAAAGATTATTTATAATTTATTAGAATAACTGACATAATAAATTTAATGCTGTGCATCACAAGATTTACACTTGCTCTTGAAATATCATGCCAGCTAATATGCTTGGTTAGCAGATGTAAGTCAGATAAATATATATATATATTAGGCACAAAATAAGCGAACAGACCTGGTGAATTTCACTTCTGCTGCTCATCCAAAGACAAAGAGACTTTTTCATTTCCTTGTGTGTGCCCCTCTGTTTTAACTGGAAATGAACTAGGAAATAAAGACAGGGTAAACCAGGGGATGGGGGGAAATGTCTTAGCACTGCCTGAAGGAGAGGATGTCTGTTCAGGTAAAAAGAAAAGAGAATCATATGGAAATATGAACTTGCCCTACCTTATTTTTTATTGGGTCACTCATTTTTGAAATTTAGAAATGAAAATGCATTCATTAGGCACTAGTACCATTTATTATTTTATTATTTTATTACTGTAGTGCCTAGAGACCCCAGTGGAGATGAGAACATCATTGTGGTTGGGGTTCAAATACATAGTAAGAGCCAGCTTTTAATTTTTAGTGCTTACAATCTAAATAATTGGTACCACATTCATTTGTGTGTACATTACATTTATACAACTCATTTGTAATACATATTCAAGGACAGCATTAAAGATGATGATCGGTGGTATTACAACTTATGGTATATTTGCTAATCTTGCCAAAAATTTTTACATTGAGCTCCTATGGGAATTGAATATAGAACATGAGACAGACAGCACAGAGGTGTGGGCATTCATAATAAAATTTGTATTAGTGAGATCTCTCTTTGTTAATCAGGTAAAGTGTGTGCCAGCCCAGAGCAGGACATGTAGTAAGCTACATACCAAAGAGAAACAGCAGATTCTCAGAGTTTCTAAAACAGCATCATCAGCTTCTATGGCAAAGTAATATTAATGGGGGTCAGTTATTGTTTTCCAGCCAGGAAGAGGAAGAAATCTTATGCGTTCTTATTGACACTCATATAAGCAACTGCTATTTTCAAGCATCCCCAAAGAAAGAGTCATGTTATATTCATAGGATGTTCCATTAAATTTAATAGGCAACAGCAACATAGTCTGCTTGCTTGTTTAAAAAAGTATTAACGTAGTGAAAAACCCTGAGTCATATTCATTCTTGGTGTGATTCCAGTGAGTCAGTTAGAATCATATAAGATGAACTCTGCCAAATATCTCTAAGACCTAAAAACAGATAGACCCTAATTTAAATAATGACATCTGTACAAAATATAATCTATACATTTATACAATTGATAAGTGATACAGTTAGGGATGGGTTGGCAAAGAAAGCTAGTCAACAATTAGACTTATAGGATGTTCTTGACACAGCTCAGATCATCAGGTACTCACTTGAATTGCATAACTTAACCTCTGTAGCAAATTACCTTTTTCAGACACCATCACAACCTCTTGGGTGCAGTAACCAAGAGATAAGGTTACCTATCAGAGGTAACCTAACTACTCTAGAAAGAAACCTTGAAGGACAATCAAATATGTTAGAAACATTCTGGTGTCCACAACAAATTGCTGGTGAGAAAGTTGCAGTCCATTTTGATAGCAGGATTTCAGGTGCTTTGAGAATGGAAGGTGGAGTTCCCAGACTACAAAGAACAAAAGTCTATTTATTTTTGCCAAAGGCATCCAAAATTAGGAGAAACCAGGACATGATTAAGTGCTCTTCTGAATAGGGATGTGTCTCAGTTCTGGGCAATTGCACCTGTATTTCAATGGCCCAGTTAGGGCACCCAGATGTTAGACTATCAGCTCAGCAGGTGTGGCCTGTACTGGACAGAGACATGTGTCTCACTCCCTTTTGACTAGGGTGAGTCCAGGCTGACCAGTTTCAAGCCTTCAGTGTGTTACTCTCAGCAAAGACAGTCTACCTAAAGACACCTGCTTGATTTCTCTTTCGAGACTGGTCCAGGGATTGCTACACGTTACCACACAGTTCTTTTTAAGCAAGCTTACTTTATTCTTAAGGTAAAAAGCATTACACGGAAAACATAACCAACTTCATGACAAAATCATTGACCTGCTAAAATCTTAGTCTCTGTCCCCTCCATTTGTCACCAGTATTGCTGTAAATATGCTTTGTGGCCTGAAAGATCATCAGTTTTCGCATGTGCCATATTTTTGAACACCATCTTAATAAGATGCTGAATAGTTTGTAAACAAGAAATTGCTTGCTGTTATATGAAAGGGGTAACTCTGTTCATTTCTGCTATTCCTTCACAGCTTGATAAACCTCATAGGAATAAAGCAGCCCTACCTACACACCGAAAAGTTTCACAAAGCACTAAAGCTTTACTAAAGAAAATGTTACAGAGAGCAACCTTGAAGCTTCACATATAATAACTCTAAGTGACGTGGTATTCAAACATGCATTCTAAGTATGATACCCTTATGGACAACATAAGTACCACTATTACATTATTGTTTGGGATGTTAACAATATTAGCCTCTAACTCTCCTTTCTGCATTCTGCTAACATCCTTACATGTATACAAAATAAAATTAAACTTGCACCAGTAGGGGTTTATCATGATAGAGTGACCTATTCTCTCCATTAAAGTGATTGAGAAATCACTATCCATGGCGTGGGTTGCCACATACACACGTTACAAAACAACATAATTTCTCCCTAATCATTTGTTTTTTCTTATTTCAGAGCTAAATTGCTTGTGTCAGACTGTGCCTGACCAGAAATTCTGGTGCAGCAGAGCAGTGCTCAGGATAAGACCAGAGTTGGGGAGGTGGGGGGAAGGTAGCTTTTGCTTTCTGGAAACATTCTTGGAAATAAACCTTCACTCACCTGAATGATCACACAAATAAGCAAATTAAGGCAGCTGGGAGCTAGAATGAAGTAAAACACTGGTAGCTTACCTTTGCAAGGACATCTTATATATATATAATTCAGCCATCTGTATTTCTAGGACTCAACTCTCCCCTGCATCTGACCTCTCTCAACACAAGGTTTCTAAGGAGCTCCTCTAGCTTTCACCACCGGCGTAGAGAGTTTTGCTCCTCCATACCCCCCACCTTTCCTCCATCACAATCTTTCCTTTTCTCACCATAGTGTCCAGGGAGCGCAGCTGGCACAGTCACCAGAAAAGAGTTCCCCTCTACAGCTGGAATGTTCTACTGACCATTTCACATCTGAATTTATCCCCTTTAACAGACAGTGTTGGAGAATATTTACAATAATTTAGTGTTTCCCATTTATTCTGTGGCTATACTGTATAAAATCTAATATTATTCAGTCCTCTGTATTTCATTGCTTGCCATGTTTCTTGAACGTGAGTATCATAGATTTCTTGCAGGATAGCTGCAATACAGTCCATTTATTGAGGATGCCACACAAATTCAGTGGTCACATAAACAATTCTGTCCAAACCAGACAAAATCTTAGGACAAAATTTGACAAAACAGCAGACTGAATAAGAGTTTTTGTCTAGTTTTGTTTATTGTATGAGATACACAACAGGCCAGATAGTCCATGCAGTTATGCTGAGTTATATTGGTCGAGAATCTGATTCAATGGGTATCACTCCTATTACTTGTTCAGTAAAATAGTTTGGTCATGCCAGCATGAGCAATTGTATTTTGGAAAAAGCTACAATATAGCTATTCATTTTATACATATACTCAATAGACTTGTGTATCTCACATTTGCAGGCAGATGTTGGTATCTGATTTTTCCCATGCAAATACTCATTTTCTTTGTAGGTACAGTGGTAGCACATACTCAACATTTAGGCATCAGTCTTAGAGATATTTTGCAACTGATTAAATAGCAGGTAAAATGGCTAGCATGATGATGACAGAAATCTTGTTCTGATTCTGACTGTTCTATAGAGTATGCAAGCAGAGAAGGTTTCTTCAGCTCCTCCTATTTCATCTACTAAGTCTCAAACAGAACAACATTTCCAGATTATTATTATTATTCTATTTATTTGTATTACAGTAGCACCTTGAGTGTGCAATCAAGGATCCCAGCCCCATTGTGCTAGATGCTGTACAAACAGGCAAATAGGATATTTTTGCAGTGAACTGGTTTTGTTATTTTTTTAACAAAAAATGCTGCTTTGATGAAACCAAAATTGTTTGCAAAACAAGTCTAGTTTCAACTAATCTTCCAACTCAAAAAATCTTTTGAGAAAAAAGTTTCAAAATTGTCAAAATGTCCATTTCAGATCGAATTGCAAAGTTTTGATTTTGTTCAAGTTGAACTAACTTTGTTTCCAAAATATTAGTAACTTTAGAGTAAAAAAGTTTAAGAAGATAGAAATCTAAACAAAAACATTTCAAAATTATCAAAGCAAAATGTTGAGACTAACACAAACCAAAAATTTTGTGGGGGATTTTTGGTTTGCGCAAATTCAAGATTTAAACTCATCATCCCAGTTTCCTTGAAACAACACAAAAGAAATAGGCAAAAGACAGGTGAGATAACAGTAAATTGAACATATTATGCAGATTAAACAGCAGCCCCATTTTGCCACCTGCCTAGTCTTTGCCAGACATGAGTGTTTTCTAGGCATCATAATTGGCAGCGATAACAAGCTGGACAATCCATGTTGTATCCACCTGGTTACTTTGCAGCTAAGATTTCTCCAGTCCAGGCTGCATTGTCAGCCTTCATAATGGCAAAGTCATGTATTAGAGGAATAAACCCGACTATTCTCTTCTTGAGTTTCAGCTGATTTCATTCATGTTGGAGGTGCTGGTGGCATTCAGGTTACAACATGCAAGGTAGAGTCAGGCCCATCCTGCTTAGTAAAGGCCAGCGGAGAGGTAAGCATGGCCATTTTTAATTTCTTTAAATAATATTGCAGCATGCATCTGAAAACAAAGAATGGCAAGCAGTGTTTATTGCTGCTACACATGAACCATATGTTTTGTTTTTGGTGGGTCACATCAGATAGGTTTGTGTTGTTGTTTTATTTGGGGGTATAGGGAAGGAGAAAATGAGATAACCTCAGAAGTGGGGGAAGGAGCTGGTTGGAGCAATGAGTCTGCTGCTGTGTAGTAGTGCTCTTCTCTACTGCTACAGTAACTTGTTACTCCTGCTGCACTGTGACTGCAGGTGAAAGTCACCTTTTGATCAGATAATTGCATTCAGGGAACATCCAGCCATGAACATACAATTATTTGTTCTGTTTTCCTCTACCTATGAGCCCTGAGAAAAGGCATCAGGCTTAAATGTGCCATTATGTATCAATTAAGAGTTTTAACTGCCTCCTGGTGTTACTGCTGCTGCTGAGTCTTCCCGTCCATCAGCAAACAAGAAGCATTGCTTCTGGATGGGCACAGGGCACCGTCAGGAGGTCTTTAAAACAATGTAAATTAAAAACAATCCAATGAGGTTTCAAACTGAGTAGATGTTACTTTCACTTCCATCTCTCCCCACCCTATGCTAAAGAAAAAAACTCAACTTATTCTGTATATTCTCCAGTTCTCATTCCCCAGGAGTTGTGGCTTTTAGTGAAGCTGCAATCATCCATTCTGCATTGGTACCAGCTTCTTAGTATCATCAACTGAAAGCACTGATTACATTTCTGATAGAATTTTTCCATCATCTAGCCTTGCTTTGTCATTAAAATTTTACTTCATAAGACACGTACAACACAAAAACAAGAAAGCACATTGTTTATTTTCCAAACGATCCAGTATTGAGTCATAATAAGCAGCAATGCCTAGTCATTTTAGCCATTTATATCCACTACCAAAAATTCTTAAGAGTCAATTAATACTATACATTTTTTTATGACCAGCTATCAGTAGTTCACATGGGCATAGCTTATTGCTTAGCTCTCTAGTAAATGACATAGCTGATTTATCTGCATTCAAGTGTCGTGATTTTTAAACCCCTCCCTAAAACACACACTGTTACTGTTATGTAAAATCATGAAACCAGTTTTGAAAACAAGGCTTATGGCTGAAAGGAGGCCAGAAAACAAGCTATTAGAACAGTCCAGACCTGATGGAGACTGGGGAGGGTACTTCTCAGCAGAAAGTCTCTCTCTTGGAATGAAATGTGCATTGATTACATAATTCCTCAATAGCTAAATCCTCAGGCTTCTTGTGTAGATGCAGTACACCGTGAGAACTAATAGAACACTCCCTCCAAGGGAGAATGATGTGGGAGGAGGATGGTAGGCAGGGGTGAAAATTCCAAGGTTTTTCTCACAGAGTTTTCCCAAGATTGTTCTGTTGGGACTGGAGTTGCTCCTCAGTAGACTAGGCAGACTCATCCTCCCAACCCTGCTAACCCAAACCCACCATTGCAATTCCAGGGGATATCAGGGGTTCAGCTACAGTCTATGCTTCTTGCATCTGCGCCTTGGCCCTCTGTCAGCATGGCTGCAGTGCACAGTCTATAATGGATTCATACCCTAAATACCAATGTGCTTTTGTGCATGAGTAAAGACATTTAGGATGCTTGGTCTCTGATCAATCTCTCAAGTTTACCCCTATGATAAATAATGGAACTGGTCAGGAAACTACCCCATCCCACTCCCCTCCCCCCCCCAAGTTTTTTCTTGAAAAACTGAAAGTTGCTGGTTTTGGAAGGTGAAAAAATGAAGGTTTTTTAACAATCTTCAAATAATTTTTCAATGATATAGACTTGTTAAAATTTTCATTTTGATGAAAAAAGGCATTTTCTGTTACACACACACACACACACACACACTCACGGAAGGGGAAAAAAGCTAACTGTCCAACAAATTACTGCTAAATAAAAACTAAATAAAAACCATTTAAAAACTAATAATAGCTCCTACCTTTGAAAATCTTCGACTTCCATGTAGCCAAATGAAAAAATGCATGTCCCATGTCAAAAGTTATTATTTTGTCATGGTTATTTTTAGTAAAAGCCCCGGACAGGTTGAGGGCAATAAACAAAAATTCATGGAAGCCTGTGACCTGACTTTTACTAAAAATAAGGGGAAGTGGGCTGACTGCACTTGGAAGGGGGGTGAATAACAGCTCTCTCCACCACAAAGGCTGCCGACAGCACTGGGGCCCCCGCTGCCAGGGCTAACAGCTCCGGTCCCACTGCTTCGGGGCTGAAGCTGAAGAACCTATCATGGAGGTCTCTGAAAGTCACAGAATCCATGACCTCTGTGACAACATCTTGTCCTAATATATTTCATAATACAGTCATTATGTTAGCTTTTTATTTGACATTTACTTATCCTTACTATTCCTGTGTTCTAATATTATGTCACAATTAATCTTTTTACTTGGATGCAGTTAATATTTAACAGTTTTCATTGAAGGCATGGGAAAAGTGGGGTCATTCCAGAATAGTCTCAAAGTGATTCTGAGCATAGAGGTTGCGGGAGCGGGGATAAAAAACCACTAATGATGTGAGTTGATTGTGAGTTTTCCAGACCAATGAAATTCCTAATGCAACATGTTTCTGACAGAAAAAAATAGTATGACAGATAATGCAGGAACAAAATGTGTGTTAATATATACTATTGTATTCATAAATTTTAATAGAACTATTTATCACAGCAAGAACTGTTAAAGAATTCTGTAGGCTTTCTGCCATTGTAGTAGGATGAATGATGAATCAGATATAACATAAGGTTTCTTAATAATTTATTGGGTCATGAGTTATGGTTTTATTCTATTGAAAATTATTAGATGGGTTTGCCTAGGGCAGACAGTAAGGTATATGAAAAAGGAAAATAGATTAAGCAAACACTCAATGAGTTTAATCATTTCAAACAGGGCGCTGGTTAAAGGTGCTGACAGATTTGTCATTAATTCAGCAGACGTTTTTACCTCCACACAACATACTCACAGGATGGGAGTTGTCAGGGAGGCCCTGAAAATGTGATGTTTATAATGAATAGTTTGCATAATCCATTATTTTCACACAAATTATGTATTTTCTCCAGAAATGAGGACAAGGGATAGAACAGAGGGTAGAAGGTCATTTTTCAAGGAGAATGGTATTGAAGTAGATCTTTTCATCCTCAATTCTTGTTATCCAACTCTGATCAGCCAGCACCATGCATCCTTGTGCTACCAAGCAGGAGATGGAATGAACTATTGTTAGTGCAGCTTCCTTTTCTTCAGCTGGCGCTTCGGCCTTCTGGGAGGTTTGTTCAATTTTTATTGAGTAACAACAGTTGCCATATATTTAAACTAAAAATAATAATATAATCAATGCACAAATGTAATTACAGTCTTGACAATTGATGTTAGAGGGCTTTCCCTTCACCTTCCCAGTTCCCTGGTTCTTGTCACGCAGACAGCAAGTATCAAAAGACCAGAAGTCCCAAGTGCAGACAATGTGATGTTTATTGAGGTTAGTTCCAAACAAGCATATCCATAGCTTTACACACCAACAGAGTGTTTCCCAGTGTTCCGTTCCCAGCTCTGACACCACAGAGCATTTACCCCATAGCCCCGTTCCCAGCTCTAATGCTGCAGAGCCTTGCCTGTGTCCCCATTCTCCATTCCCTATTCCCCAGTCTCCATTTTCCTCATTCCCACCTCTTCCTTCTTAGCAGGCCCAAATATTCCTGCAATGCACGCCCACAGTCCCACTCCTTACAACTTAGGGTCATGTTCCATTTTGGGTCTGGGGTCTTCATCCCACAACTTTTGTACCACATGGTAGGGGTAAGGTGTGAGGTTGTTCTCCAGTCAGGGACAGGCATTTCTTTGGTCTTTTAGTATTTTATACCTCCTCCCGCACAAGCCCTTTCGCCCCTCCTGACTGGTTGCTTGACTTTGCCTTGAGATAGGTGTTGAGGCAATCTTAGAGTGTGCTGTCCCGTAACACTTCAACTGCTCTTATCTGTTCCCATTGTACTAACACATCCAGCTGACTAGACAGAAGCAACATAACAGCATCTTTGTCCCTTGTTTACACATTTTAGTATAAGAGTTAAACCCAAAATTCTATCCCAGGCTAACAAACAGACCTATATACTATACTATATACCTATATACTAACAGTTGAATATCTACTATTCAGTTGATAGATTATTTTACATGCCAGTGAAATCATTCCTTAGCCTTCAAATTGTAGAAACTTGCAACACTGGTACAGTTGCATTTTGCTGCAAAACTTTAATAGGAAAAGCCAAAACATTTTATTTATTATTATTTTTATACTGTACAACATGTACAAACCTCAGTAACTTTGCTGCAATACTTTAACTGGGAAGGCCAGGGGAAGAATGCTACTGAGTGACTCCCCCTTTGAAAGCAGTGTAAGCATCTACCACTTTATCTGCACCAGTAAGCCTAAATATTGCAATTCTGATTCATTATCTTGCACTCTTCATATTAAACACAGTAACATCTGATTATACTTATAGAAAATGCACAAAAAGGGCCTGATCCTATGACACCCTGGATGCCTCCAGCAATGGGTGTGCTGGTTCTCATCAACTTGCAGGGTCATGCCGAAAGAATTTGAGATGTGTTATGCTTTTACTACAAAGGCAGTCTGTGAGATGAGGTTACTGATCCTTGGTAATAAGCATAGAGCAATTCTCAAAATGCTTGGCTATCACAATTGGCATCATAAATAGGGCAGGCCTAGTGGATTCATTTTAAAATGTTATACGGTAGCCTCTGAAGATTCAGTGCCGGACATCATCAGAAATGTTAAAGCAGTGGTGTCAATGTACAGTAGTCAGACTGTAAAGTAGTCAGAGTGTACAGATTTTTTCCCCTTCCCTTGACACATACCCTACACTGAGATGTGGCTGTGGCTGGCTTAGGATACAGTTTTTCTGCCTTTGGACCTGCAGAAAATGTGCTTCTGCAAGGGGAATCTCTGCCGGCCATGCAAAGCCAGAATTGTTCCAGCATGTGATCCTCCAGTCCTGAGTTCATTCATTTTCCCCAACCCATCTCCTTATATTCTTTAGAAATGTTACCATGCAGAGGATTCCTACAAAGCATTACATGTTCCCCTCCCCCCACAAATCCAACTGCATCCATTCTGCTGCCAGTAAGCATTCTGCTTCTGCAAGGTAAGGAAATGATTTGCCTCATAATACCACATACTGTTTTCTTTTCAGGTCACACATACACAAAATCATAGTCTTATAAACAGCAAACTGCAGGTAGAGAGATGTTCAAGGAGTAAAATCTCACATGCACAAAGGCTGTTCTCGATTTCCTCAAACACCTTTCGGACTGGGAATAAATAAATCTACAGCACTAAATCATGAAGCCAATTGGCAAATCCCCTGTTTATCCAGAGAGCATGGAAAATGTGCTAGCCTTCTATTTGCTCTATGTACCAAAAATAACATTACTATTTTACTTCACTGATGGTTATAGTGACCTCAGGCCAATAGGTTTCAGAGTGTTAGCCATGTTAGTCTGTATCAGCAAAAAATAACGAGTCCTTGTGGCACCTTAGAGACTAAAACATTTATTTGGGCATAAGCTTCCATGGGCTAGAACCCACTTCATTAGATAATTCTCCCTACTGTTACTCACACCTTCTTGTCAACTGTCTGTAATGGGCCACTCTCTTTCCACTTAAAAAGTTATTTTTCCTCCCTTGGTAGCCTGCTGTTAATTGATTTATCTCATTAGACTGACCTCACACTTGGTAAAACAACCCCTATCCTTTCATGTATTTATACCTGCTCCTGTATTTTCATGCATCTGATGAAGTGGGTTTTAGCCCACGAAAGCTTATGCCCAAATACATTTGTTAGTCTCTAAGGTGCCATAAGGACTCCTCATTATTCAGGCCAATAGTCATCAAGCAACATTACCCTAAAATTAAGATCATTCCTACTATTACTGACATAAGAAAATATGAAGTGGGAAATGAGTCAAAGCAAGAAATTTTTGAGCTTAAGTTGGGGACCTTCTTGTAATAGAGTCACTTTTGTTATTACAGAAGATGATATTGCACCCAAAAATCTAGCTAAAAGAACAGTATTAAGGTTGCAAAGTCAATCACTCCAAAGTTAAGAAATGCCAGAATTAATATTACCTGCCCAACCTTAATTCAGCCTCCTTGGGCATATGCATTATAATACAGGTCCAGGTCCTCAGCTGGTATATCAAAGTTAACAGAACTATACCCATTTACACTAGTTGAGGATCTAACCCACAGTTTTTAATTACATGACTACATATGTTATTTCTAAAGGACCCTTGCCTCAGTCAGTGAGCCCGCAAGGCAGGATTCAGGGATTAAGGTAAATTGTGGACGATGCCCTTTATCTTAATCATTCAGTGTGTGTCCCCATATCTAATTTACTAGACACCATCCAACTTGCACTGACGATGATATTATTCATTTTCTCATGGGCATTTCAATAGTGTCCCTCACTGTCCATCTGAGCTTCACAAACATTAATTCACTTAGCCCGTGAAGTAGGAAGAAAGTGTTTTTGTTTTGTTTTTTTTTTTCTAACTGATAGGAAATGGAGGCACAGGGAGATTATGACCAGAACTTGCAAAAGCTCCACTAATTGAGAAGAAAGCAAAGTGTGCCCCTGAAGGCATTCTGTGCCAAAAAATTAAATATTCTGTGCCAAAGAATTAAAAATTCTGTGCCCAATATTTTAAAATGCTGCACATTTTATCTGGCAAATAAATGTGGAGACTCCAGCATGGCATTGGGGAGCACAGACCACTGGCTGCACAGAGGTGGGAGATCACTGTGCAGCTCCTCCAATCGGGCCGTGGACACAGAGATGAGGCTGCACCCAACCTGAGACAGTTCAAGGACCAGGTCTGCTTCAGAAACACCCCAGGGCCCTGCCTCTCCATGCCGGGTACATCAATACAGGATTCACATGTGGAGTTCCGGATGATGGGGGAGTGGGGCTAAAGGGGTGGAGATCCATGTGCAGCTGGTTGGAGGTTGATAGGATGGGGATTTGGGTGCATGTGGCTTGTCGGGGTGGTCCAGGTGCAGGAGGAGTGGGGCTAATAGGGGGGAGTTTGGCTGTACGGGGGGTGAGGATTGGTGGGAGGGTCTGGGAATGGCAGGGGTCGATGCACGGGGGTTGATGGATGGGGGAGCAGATCCCTCATTCTGCAACTGAGGAGCAATGGGGAGGGATGGTTGCAGAGCTTCCTATAGCTGGGGGAGAAATCTGGGGGTGGGTCTGACATGGCCCTGCATGCTGTGCAGGGGAAGAGGAAGTCCCATCCTCCTCAACCCAGCTGGGACTAGCAGCTGAGCCAAGCTCAGGGTAGGAGCCACCAGCTGGGTCTTCTCCGGTCCCGCCCCCCTGCTCCACCATGATTTACCTCTCTGCCAGCTGCCCAGGGCACCCAAAACATACTGCTGGGGAGGGTTGTATGACCACTCTTATGGCTTCCCTGTCAGAAAGTCATAAAGGGAAATAAATTCTGTGAAAGCGCAGTGGTGCAGAATTCCCGCAGAAGTAAATGTGACTTGTCCAAGGCTACACTATAAGTCTGTGGCAGATCTAAGATTGTAGCTCAGGATCTTCTGATTCCCAACCCTTTGCTCATGCTTTCAGGCCACATTGCCTTACTACTGGAGATGCTGAGCACCCACAGATTCAGTTGCAATTTTGAGTGCTCACAACTTCTGAAAACTAAGTCCCAGCTACACAAAGGTACTTAGGCCCCTACATCCCAATGCTGTTTCCACTACAATCCACAAAACTCCTGTCAAATCTGGTAGTTGCCTAAGCTCTCTTGGTGCCTAACTTTTCAGGGTGAAAGTTCCCTACCTATCTAAGTTTCTGCCTATAAGCATGCAACTGCGGTCTTCCGATAGGTGCTTGGACACTATCTCCTGCCTATGCCCCAAAGTGATTCACAAACCAGAGGAGGATAAACGTTCAGCAGCCTAAGTTGTGTCTGTAGCCCAGTCCAGTAGGTGTGCTCAGAAGCTGCCTACCAGATTGGGTCATATTCAAAATCTGGCCAGAGGAAGTGCTGGTGGTGGCAATCTTATAACCGTTAGCCCAATGGTTAGAGCACTTGCAGGGGGTATAGGAAATCCAGGTTAAATTCCCCCTCTCTGGAAGCCAGAAGTAGGGGGGTGAAAGAATTTAAATGGGAGAACTCCACATCCCAGGCAAGTGCTCAGATCACTGGGCTATAGGTTATAAGATGGGCCCAATCACCTTCTCCTCTTCCTGTAGAAGCTACACAGAGTAATTCTTTCTCACTAGCCCAATGACTCTTTGAGTATTAATTCACAGTGGAACAGTCATTTGGCCAGAGAGAGCGAGAGCATAAAAACGGGACTGTAGTCCGGACTCCAATCTAGGAGGCAGGAGACCTCAGGTCTTGTATCCCTGCTCCGATCATACTTTCATTATTTATCCCAAGTGGAACAACTTCTTCAAGAGACATTGAGGGTGTCCCACATCAAACTATCCTATAGGTCAGTGGTTAGAGCACCCTCCTAAAACGAGTGGGACACACCTTGTTCAAATCTTTTCTCCCCCTCTGGCAGAGAAAGGGTAATTGAACCTGGAATAAAAGTTAAAAGGTGAATGGTGGCAGTTCCTTCTTTTCCTACTACTATATAGAGTAAGGCAGGCACCTAACTCGTTCTCACAGGAAATGCTTTATACACATAAAGGGGGCAGGTTTCCATTCATGGATCGCTAGAAGAGCTAGGCATCTCTCTGCAGCCCAGGTTTAGATGCTTGTCTCTGAGAGAGGAAGGGTTTAGGAGACTTCCCCCACCCCCATCCCCGACATCTCCCCTGGCCAGCTTAGTTGGCTCCTCACCTAGCATGATGGCTTTTGGAAATAACATTATTAGGCACCTTTCTCTCCCAATTCATTGTATAGGAAGCCTAGGCACCAAACTCAAGCTTTGTGGATCAAAGTTCAAAGTTGTTTATGTGATATTCGAGGCACCATGATGCTCAGTGTTGCAACATCAAACTCTATGGAGTTCTACCCTAAGCATCTCAAACTGATTAACCATAAAGCAGTGGACACATAATTAGTAGCAACTTCTCCAGAACTCAAATCTGAGCCAAGGATAGAACTAAATTCTCCTGAGTGATATTCAACTGCCTTAATCAGAAACTATCCTTTCTTTTCCTGCAATCTCCTGCCTCATTCACTACATACCTTTCAATTTCTGCAACAAATGAAGCAAGGTTTCATAGCCAATGACCTCATTCATGCCATCATCCTAATTCATTCACTGAACACTATTCGTCCCATGTAATGAAATGGGGACCATCAGCAGTACAACACAGACTTCCATCACTTGAGTTGGAGCTGCCAACAGGGGTAGGCTGTTATTCCATGTCCCAGCCACAAGAGTAGGATATAGTATTCCTATTGATTACAACGGGAGAAGGGTCACACCCATAGTCAGGAAAGGAACACAGACCGTTATAGGTACATCTACACTACCCACTAAGCCTGGGTTCACAGATCATTCTGACTTGGGTTAGCAAGCACGGAGGACCAGAGTCCTAGGATCCCCTGCTAGAGGGCTGGGTAAGAGCCTGAGTCCCACTGAAATTCGAGTCCAAGCCAGTCATTTTGCAGTGTGGGCACAGGTCAAGCCATCAGAAGGCCTGCATAGTGCAGTATGGACACACTAGCATGACTGTGAGTCCTGGGTCCAGAAATTGTTACAATGGGTTTACAATATAGTCTGGTTGCGCTCCCTAAGCCTGAGTCCCACAGACCTGGGATTACAATGCAGTGTAGACACACTGTATGTGGCCAGAAAAATATATCTCATTATGTTAGATGAAGAACAGTCCTCTTTTTGCCTCATTCTCTGGAGCTCTCCATTTTTAAATCTCTAGTATCTGGCTAAATGCCTTTTTTTTTTGAATGATTTTTTTATGAGGTATAGAGGTTATACAGAAGTTATATTCCAGACTTACTGCTTGTCCCTTGAAGTGGAAATAGTTATCAGTTTTCTATTCCCTCAAACATACGTGATATATGTGCTATTATTTTTGCTTTGCAAATAGCAACTTGATTACATGCATTTGATTTGGCTTTCCTTTAGAATCGTAAACAAAGAACAAAAAGAAAAGGAGTACTTGTGGCACCTTAGAGACTAACAAATTTATTAGAGCATAAGCTTTCGTGAGCTACAGCTCACTTCATCGGATGCATTTGGTGGAAAAAACAGAGGAGAGATTTATATACACACACACAGAGAACATGAAACAATGGGTTTATCATACACACTGTAAGGAGAGTGATCACTTAAGATAAGCCATCACCAACAGCAGGGGGGGGAAGGAGGAAAACCTTTCATGGTGACAAGCAGGTAGGCTAATTCCAGCAGTTAACAAGAATATCAGAGGAACAGTGGGGGGTGGGGTGGGAGGGAGAAATACCATGGGGAAATAGTTTTACTTTGTGTAATGACTCATCCATTCCCAGTCTCTATTCAAGCCTAAGTTAATTGTATCCAGTTTGCAAATTAATTCCAATTCAGCAGTCTCTCGTTGGAGTCTGTTTTTGAAGCTTTTTTGTTGAAGTATAGCCACTCTTAGGTCTGTGATCGAGTGACCAGAGAGATTGAAGTGTTCTCCAACTGGTTTTTGAATGTTATAATTCTTGACGTCTGATTTGTGTCCATTCATTCTTTTACGTAGAGACTGTCCAGTTTGGCCAATGTACATGGCAGAGGGGCATTGCTGGCACATGATGGCATATATCACATTGGTAGATGCGCAGGTGAACGAGCCTCTGATAGTGTGGCTGATGTGATTAGGCCCTATGATGGTATCCCCTGAATAGATATGTGGACAGAGTTGGCAACGGGCTTTGTTGCAAGGATAGGTTCCTGGGTTAGTGGTTCTGTTGTGTGGTGTGTGGTTGCTGGTGAGTATTTGCTTCAGATTGGGGGGCTGTCTGTAAGCAAGGACTGGTCTGTCTCCCAAGATCTGAGAGAGCGATGGCTCGTCCTTCAGGATAGGTTGTAGATCCTTGATGATGCGTTGGAGGGGTTTTAGTTGGGGGCTGAAGGTGATGGCTAGTGGCGTTCTGTTGTTTTCTTTGTTGGGCCTGTCCTGTAGTAGGTGACTTCTGGGTACTCTTCTGGCTCTGTCAATCTGTTTCTTCACTTCAGCAGGTGGGTACTGTAGTTGTAGGAATGCATGATAGAGATCTTGTAGGTGTTTGTCTCTGTCTGAGGGGTTGGAGCAAATGTGGTTATATCGTAGCGCTTGGCTGTAGAAAATGGATCGAGTGGTATGATCTGGATGAAAGCTAGAGGCATGTAGGTAGGAATAGCGGTCAGTAGGTTTCCGATATAGGGTGGTGTTTATGTGACCATCGCTTATTAGCACCGTAGTGTCCAGGAAGTGGATCTCTTGTGTGGACTGGTCCAGGCTGAGGTTGATGGTGGGATGGAAATTGTTGAAATCATGGTGGAATTCCTCAAGAGCTTCTTTTCCATGGGTCCAGATGATGAAGATGTCATCAATGTAGCGCAAGTAGAGTAGGGGCATTAGGGAACGAGAGCTGAGGAAGCGTTGTTCTAAGTCAGCCATAAAAATGTTGGCATACTGTGGGGCCATGCGGGTACCCATCGCAGTGCCGCTGATTTGAAGGTATACATTGTCACCAAATGTGAAATAGTTATGGGTCAGGACAAAGTCACAAAGTTCTGCCACCAGGTTAGCCGTGACAGTATCGGGGATACTGTTCCTGACGGCTTGTAGTCCATCTTTGTGTGGAATGTTGGTGTAGAGGGCTTCTACATCCATAGTGGCTAGGATGGTGTTTTTAGGAAGATCACCAATGGACTGTAGTTTCCTCAGGAAATCGGTGGTGTCTCGAAGATAGCTGGGAGTGCTGGTAACGAAGGGCCTGAGGAGGGAGTCTACATAGCCAGACAATCCTGCTGTCAGGGTGCCAATGCCGGAGATGATGGGGCGTCCAGGATTTCCAGGTTTATGGATCTTGGGTAGCAGATAGAATACCCCAGGTCCTGGCTCCAGGGGTGTGTCTGTGCGGATTTGTTCTTGTGCTTTTTCAGGGAGTTTCTTGAGCAAATGCTGTAGTTTCTTTTGGTAACTCTCAGTGGGATCAGAGGGTAATGGCTTGTAGAAAGTGGTGTTGGAGAGCTGCCTAGTAGCCTCTTGTTCATACTCTGACCTATTCATGATGACGACAGCACCTCCTTTGTCAGCCTTTTTGATTATGATGTCAGAGTTGTTTCTGACCATCATAGGGCCTAATCACATCAGCCACACTATCAGAGGCTCATTCACCTGCGCATCTACCAATGTGATATATGCCATCATGTGCCAGCAATGCCCCTCTGCCATGTACATTGGCCAAACTGGACAGTCTCTACGTAAAAGAATGAATGGACACAAATCAGACGTCAAGAATTATAACATTCAAAAACCAGTTGGAGAACACTTCAATCTCTCTGGTCACTCGATCACAGACCTAAGAGTGGCTATACTTCAACAAAAAAGCTTCAAAAACAGACTCCAACGAGAGACTGCTGAATTGGAATTAATTTGCAAACTGGATACAATTAACTTAGGCTTGAATAGAGACTGGGAATGGATGAGTCATTACACAAAGTAAAACTATTTCCCCATGGTATTTCTCCCTCCCACCCCACCCCCCACTGTTCCTCTGATATTCTTGTTAACTGCTGGAATTAGCCTACCTGCTTGTCACCATGAAAGGTTTTCCTCCTTCCCCCCGCTGCTGTTGGTGATGGCTTATCTTAAGTGATCACTCTCCTTACAGTGTGTATGATAAACCCATTGTTTCATGTTCTCTGTGTGTGTGTATATAAATCTCTCCTCTGTTTTTTCCACCAAATGCATCCGATGAAGTGAGCTGTAGCTCACGAAAGCTTATGCTCTAATAAATTTGTTAGTCTCTAAGGTGCCACAAGTACTCCTTTTCTTTTTGCGAATACAGACTAACACGGCTGCTACTCTGAAACAAAGAACAGAAATTGATTGTATACTTAGCTGAACTATTTCATAATCCTGATAAGACTTGAGTGTAAAATCTTTGGGCAAAGGGGGTAAGGATAATCTGTAAGAAGGTTAACCTCTGAGCCACAGCCTTATGGCTACTTTGGAAGCAGGATACCAGATTAGATGGATCTATGATATGGTAGTTTAATTCCTCTGCATTTCTAAACTACAGACTTTCCTCTTCCCTGAGATATTGCAGTAAAAATGGCACATATTATGCAGAAGTGCAGAAGGAAAAACATGCCTTCGGTGAAAAGGACATCAACCATTTTTATTCAGCAAGAATAGATGTAAAACTTCTACATACCTTATCTGAGAACAGTTAATGAGCATTGAAAAAGCATGTTAGCTGTTTAATGATACTGTAAATCTTATCCTCTACTCGCAATGCAGTTATGTCTGCATTATGTATCTGAGGCTGAAGAGTGCCCATCCTAATAAAAAGGATTGTGTAAGCAGAAAAAAAGGGAACATACCCTGCTACAGTGAGCAAAATGCAGCATTCGTCTAAATTGAAACGGTCATGGGGAAAAAATGGCATAAAGATGGATGTGTGCTTGCAACCTGCCGGGGGGCAATCTTAAGAAAAACAAATTAGCAATGAAATTATGCAAGTTTATTTGTCAAGTGCAAGTTGCTCCATTTGTGGTATTTCCTTTTGGTGTCAGTTCTTAAGAAGGAATGCTGACTGTACAGCACTCTCAAATCAATATGAGATTTAACCTTTGCATAACATTTGATGGTATTTTAATTTTCCGTGAAAACAGGCTGAAATGTTAGCCTTTATTTTGTTACCTTTTTGTATAGATGTTTCTTTAAATATATTTATTTTGTCTCAGAAAGGAGAGGGGGGGACCTAAAATGCCAGGGATTTGTGAGCAGAAGAGGTAGGAGAGAATTTGACCTGGAAGTTTAAATTTGCTGCTACTGTGTGTATGAATCAAAATGATCATTAATGTTATTCAGAAAGGAGACTTGCATAAATTAATGAAATGAACCCTAAGGATGCCTGTCAAACTGTCATATACTCACAAACTGTGAAGTCACTGAGTAAAGCTGTCAGCCAGGGTTTGACATTCTAAAATCTTTCGGCAAGCATTAAGCATTCAAAGCTCTGCTGGTAGTAAACCTGGCAACCTTCCGATGAGATGACCTGCCACAGCCTCAGGATTCCCTCACAAATGACTCCACCTGTGTGACTCAGTCTCCTACATTTTGGAAGAATCTAGCTCAATTTGTTGATTTTTTTAAAGTATGTTTTTTTTCTCTTCCTGAAGCCAGCATTCCTATTTGCTACTTCCAAAGTAAACATATTGGCCTCATGTAAATTGTAATCCCAGCAGAGGATCTAAACAGTAAGTGCTCTTCCAGTGAAACAATGTGGTAAAGACAGTGCCTAAATAATGTACTATGGTTACTGCTGCTATAGGTTCCATTTCAGCAAACCAAATCTTTTGCTGAATTAGGGCTGAATATAGTAATTACCTTAGATAGAGAGCTAGTAATGATTCAAAAATGGTCATTGTCTAATCTACTATGTCTATTTCTATCATTTCTAATGAGCCCATTAACATAGAATCTTTGCACCAAATACACAATTTAGAATTGCTGTTAAATGTATTCAAACAAATTCTTCTTTTGATAAGGTAGTTCCATTTGGTTTTGTTTTCTTCTCCCTTTTCTTTTTCATTTATTCCATTTACCCTCCCTCTCTCTGTCTCTCCCACTTTTTAATTCTGTAATTTTGTTACTTCAGGAAGGCTTTTCAAAGATGTATGTTCTTTTGTATTGGCCCTGAACAAAATCATTCTAGGCCTCAATTTAAATGTCCTCTTATAAGGTGTTCATAGTAAGGGTTTTTGGGGAACAAAGCCCTGCTCTCCGCTTTTCAGTAGAGTTGTGTAAATAATAGTTTTTTCCCATTCTCTGTTCAAATTAAAGTAAACAAAAAAGCAAACAAACAACAAAAATCCGTTTCTTGGATGAAACAAACATACATACCAACAATTCATTTGGGGTTGAACATCATGTTTTGTTTCAATTTCAGGCATTTTTAATCACTATTTCATTAAACACAAATGAACTTTACAAATCCATTACCTTTTCTCTCTCTCTGCATGCCCATTCTTGCCCTTATAGTGTTCATAATTTTAAAACTATTTATCTGATTTTTTCCAAATTAGCTTTTCCAACTTGGATGAGTTTTGGGGCTCTGAGTTACTCTTAAGTATTGAGGTATTATAATAAAATTTATACTTTATATTAATGCTTTGTAAATATGTAATCCTCTGTGAGTCTCCTAAAGTGTGTTTTTATTTATCAGTCAGTTTGTTCCCTGATGTAGAAGTATTAACCTAATTTTAAAGGCACAGAAACTTAGGCATATAGGCAAAGGGTATTTTCAAAATTCACCTCTAATGTTGGTAGACCTAGTATTTTCTGGGTCCATCTTAAGATATTCAAAATGTGAAGCACCCCAAACTGGAGGCCACTTTGAAAATTTAGGCTTTGGTAACTACCCAAGATCTATCATGTTTCCTGTGTGAGTAAATAAATAAAATAAAGTCTAGATCTCTCAGCTCCTAAAGGCTTGGTTTCGATGATGCAATGTAACTTGCTCAATACATACTGTATTCCCTTTAGACTCCCAACTGATGAAATTACTGCTAAAGTGAAACAACATTTAGAGGTCAATTCTGTTCTCAGACACAATAAACAGATTCACATTCCTGTACAGATTGTAAAATGTACTGTAGTATTTACACGCGTAACGTTTGATCTTACAAAACACATTACAATGGGTGAACATGTATGGGAAAGCAGGATCAAGCCCTTAATAGGAAAGTTATAAATACAACATTATTTCAACATTAGCTAAATGGTTCACTGTATAGCAACTAGTGTATTCCCGATAGCTCTGCAATGCTTTGACACAGAATCTTAACTGATAGTAAGTGTATACTTTCTGCATAATATAACACAGCATATCATTGAATTAAAAATCATCATAATCTTCCTTTCTTCAGATACTTTGTGAAACTATCCATCTTTTTTAACAGACAATGCTTGGCATATTAACACTCAGAAAAGGTAGTGAACTATTATCTGAAAATTTAAAAAATCACAGTAATTATCTAAATCCATGCTTCAGTAATGTTTTGAGGGAACATATTATATTTGGAAAATATATGTAGCACATTTTAAATGTGAAATCATATATTTCCCCTTTAAAAAGTGTTTTATTGTTTGCATTGATCTCCAGAGTTTTAGAACCTATCATCACTACAAATCTATGTGTTCCAGCCAGTAAACAACAACTGCATTGTTTTCTTGCTGAAATAATCATTTCTGGGGAATAAGACTTCAGGATATTGTAATCTTTCTAGCCTACAGCTCTTTTGCCTTAGCCATTATAACCATAACTTAGTTTACTTTGAGCAATTATTTATGCACATGTGTCTTTTTAAACGAATCAACTTCCACACTATTTTTCACCAGCAGTCAAGCTTAGCTAGTAGAAAACAAAAAATCTGTTACTTTAAGCACTGGTGAGTTTTCTATTACATCCCTCATTAAAATAAAATTAAAAATAGAAAACACTATAGATATATCTGTTACTATTTTCAGAGTGTTTGTTTCTGTATTATTAGGAACATTTTTCATTTACTTGACTTGAAAATTCCTATAGTCTTTCCTTAGGTGTCATTTGCTGTCTAGATTTTTAAAATATGATGGTGCTTCAGTGCACTTACTTATAATGAGCATACAGAAATAGATTGTCCTGCCCAGGGTTCTGCATACCTTGCCAACCAAATAGAATAAAGAAGAGGCAAGAATCCCATTGGAATTTGAGATCCTATTTTGTAGTTAAACAATCCCTATAGACTTTTTTATAATCATCGTTAGTTTGCTTTCTACCACGTCCCCATAATAATTTAACTTGGAGCATTAAGATGTATAATCTAGGTTAGGGTTGGGCAACAGCCAGCCCTCCAGAAATTTTAATCTGGCCCTTGTGCTCCCACTGGGGAGCGGGGTCCGGAGCTTGCCCTGCTCTCACGGTCCAGCCAGGGAGCGGGGTTGGGGGCTTGCCCCGCTCCGCGTGGCTCCTAGAAGCAGTGGAATGTCTCCATTCTGTCTCCTATGCATAGGGGAAGCCAGGGGGCTCCGCATGCTGCCCTCTGCCCCAAGCGCTGCCCCTACAGCTTCCATTGGTCAGGAACCATGGCTAATGGGAGCTGCAGGGGTGGCGCCAGCAGATGGGGCAGCACTTATAGCTGCCTGGCTGCACCTCTGAGTAGGAACCGGAGGGGAGACATGCCGCTGCTTCTGGGAGCTGCTTGAGGTAAGTGCCACCTGGAGCCTGCACCCCTGACCCCCTGCTGTGCCCCAACCTGCTGCCCCAGCCCTGATCCCCCTCCCACCCTCCGAACCCCTTGGTCCCAGCCCAGAGCACCCTCCTGTACCCCAACCCCTCATATCCAACCACACTCCAGAGCCCGCAACCCCAGCCAGAGCCCTCACCCCCTGCTGTACCCCAACACCCAATTTCATGGCCATTCATGGCCTGCCATACAATTTCCATACCCAGATGTGGCCCTTGGGCCAAAAAGTTTGCCCACCCCTGGTCTAGGTAGTACAGAAATACTTAATTCCATAAGCTGACACTATAACAACACTAGGACCAAGCAAAAAGCAACTAGCAAAACAAACATCCAGCTCTACTTGAAAATATATAGGTCTATTTACAAACCCGACTTTTTTTCCTGGCTCTGGAAAAGTGTAAGATAAAAGCATACATTCTGCTTTCTCTAATACTTGGGCAATAGACTAGAATGAATTTCAATTAGGGAGGAATTTTGCCAACAGATGTTTTTGTGGTTACAGCACTAAACAACAAATTAGAAACTGATGGTCATTGCACCATCAACTGCATACCAACCTGCTACTTGATCTTCCGCTAATGAAGTCAGAGGGCGTTTGCCATTGATTTCAATTGATTTCAATAGGAGAAGCTTTGGATGCAAAAAGCAACCTCAAAAGATGCAGCAAGTGAGCTCTATGGAGTCTGAAGTTTTGCCAGTCTCACAAAATATGTCCCTGATTCTACTAGGACAATTAACTCAATGGGAAGGCATTCAGCACTTTACAGGAGGTGCTCAACACCTCACATGTTCAGTGCCTGCTTTTTGGGATTCTCAGAAATAACACAACTAATTTGACAGATTTCAGAGAAGCAGCCGTGTTAGTCTCAAACGAAAGCTTATGCTCAAATAAATTTGTTAGTCTCTAAGATGCCACAAGTCCTCCTTTTCTTTTTACAACTAATTTGAGATCATAAATCTTTCCCCCAACATTATTTTAAAGAGAGAGTTGATATTTTTAAGAAGATTATTATTTTTTTCTAGCCAAGAGAAACTTGTGCTATATGCTTGGAATAAAAGAACATTGTCCCCATACACAAATGCCCCTTGCCCAAAGCTAAGCCAGCACAAATACAGGAGAAGGTCTATATACAGTACATGCAGAGTATCTATTTTTTCCATTTAATTTTCTCTCTCCCTCTGTCATTTTTTGTCCTTTTATTAAAGTTTCCTGACAACTTATCTCTTCCCCGTTCACACTTTACATTCTTTAATTTTTTTCCATTGGATTTTTTCTTCTGCAACCATTTTTTTGCTTTTCTTCACAGCCTTTTTTTACTTAGCAACATGAGTTCATCTTTCTTTCCTCAGAACTCCACTAAAAGCATTGCATTAAGGTTAAGTGATGCTCCTGCACCAGGAAACTGAGAACAGCCAAGATTTTCAAAGATAAGAACCTAAGGTTAGGCTTCTATCTCATTATTTAAGCTGCCACCTAAGTGCTGAGTGCCAAGCATTTCCCATTGCTTCGCCATTTGTTACTGGGTTACTCAGCTCATTTGAAAAATAGGCTGCATTTTAGGAGCCTAATTTTGAAAATCTTGGTCATAATGTACATCTGGCCTCATAGCATAATTTTCAGCAGCACCATTTTCTGGAAGTGGTACTTCCAGCTCCTATAATAAAAAAAAATAGTTTGCATTTATATAGCAACTTTAAGATGGTTCTCTCAAAGTTGTTTCACACATTAATGAATTAAGCCTCATGATATCCCTTCAATGAAATACTATTTTTCAGATGTGAAAACTTTGGCATTGATGGGCATTGCATGGTCAGGCACTTTCATAAAGTCACCCAGCAAATCAATGGCAGAGCTGGGATTAAACTCAGGGCACCTCCATTCCCATGTTGTAATCACTATCCTCTGGGAAGCTTACATTAAAAAGATACATAGTTAGCCTCCTTTGCACACTTGCATTAGGGCACTCAGATCCTGGGATTGGATTCTGTATGGAGTGCAGGGACCGAACATGAGCTGCTCCCCAGGAGAGCAAGTGGTCAAGAAGACGGGGAAGAGAGGTAGCTGGAGTCGATGGCGTTTCCTCCACCTTTGTTCCAGCCAGTGGAGCTGGCAGGTCATGCAGGGAAAAGAAAACTGCACCTTGTATAACAGAATGAGTAGACTTGGAGAAGTAAGGCCAGGTTTCAGGAGATACTGGCTGTGAGGAGGTGTTCAGCAATATAAGCGGGGCCAAAAATAGGGCCCCGGTATGGCCTCTAGTCTCTGAGCATGTTTAATAAAAATCTATTTTGTGTATCTTAGGCTGCATCATTTATTGGCTTCAGTAAATGACAAGCAAGAAAGGAGCAGTTGAGGAATTCTGACTCTCTGAGTAACAGATCTTCTCAGGGCTACAGTTTATACGCCACCCCAAATGGAATGGCCCTTAATTTTTACATGTGTGACATCATAATCTCTCCATGCAGGAATTTAAACCACAGAGTGATGCCAAACCAGCCAATTAAACAATAGCCCTGAACTCAACCAAGATGCATGCAAACTCCCAAACACTGACTTCAACCTTTTCTGTAATGAGTGAATGTCTGAAGAGAAGAAGGGACTTCTAGCCATATAAGAGTTTCATCCTTATCTTCTGGTCATTTATGGGAGTGCAGAGTCATGTAAATACCAATTCTTCTCTATCCTGGGCCCGATATGCCTACAACTACACTGAATACAATTCTTCTCTATGACTACTAGGTGATCATGACAGACTATATATATATAGGGGAAAAGAGCCATCTTCACAAGAAAATAGAGAGAGAAAATAATAAAAATAAAGAACAGAGTAAGGTAGCAAAGATCACACTTAGGTTTTTGGAGCTACTATAAATGGCTTAGAAAGTTAAAGGAAAGAGGTAAAGAGAAAGGGGAAACAAGAATGAGAGGGGCAAAGAAGAAAAAGTTGGTGAAGGGGCTAAAAGACACTTGAGAGACTTATTCATGACTATTTCTAACAGGCAATGTTTTAGTAATCCAGTTTCAAATGCAGTAACCTAAGACAAATGGATGAAAGTACAGTTAACAGGTCTAGATGCCAGCAATCTTTGTAAAAAAAAAAAAGGGAGTACTTGTGGCACCTTAGAGACTAACAAATTTATTGGAGAATAAGCTTTCGTGAGCTACAGAATTCATCCGATGAAGTGAGCTGTAGCTCACAAGAACTTATGCTCAAATAAATTTGTTAGTCTCTAAGGTGCCGCAAGTACTCCTTTTCTTTTTTTGCGAATACAGACTAACACGGCTGCTACTCTGAAACCTGTTATTATGCAAGGCACTGAATTTAGCCATATGGAGTGGAAATCTATCAACTTCATGAAAAAACTTGTACTGATACAGACAGACATCATCTTCCTCTCCAAATGCAAACAGATGGACATCATACCAAAAGGACTGAAGGTAAAAAATCCATTACAATCTACATACCACATAGACTATGCTGACAGCTTGTGCCACACATTCTCAAAGAAACTGCGGAACCACCTGATCAACATCCTCTATAGCAAACAGGGAAAGATTAAGAATGAGCTCTCAAAACTGGATACTCTCATTTTGGAAAGCATCCGATGAAGTGAGCTGTAGCTCACGAAAGCTTATGCTCAAATAAATTTGTTAGTCTCTAAGGTGCCACAAGTCCTCCTTTTCTTTTTTTGCGAATACAGACTAACACGGCTGCTACTCTGAAGCCAGCAATCTTTGTGCATCAGACAGAATGATCAGCATAAAGTGTTTGCTTTCAATATTAGTCCAGGATATCCATGGACTATAGTTTTCCAAAAAACATGACATTTAATTTCCTGTGAATGAACTAATTCCTGCCTCCATTCACTATGAAGGCAAAATTAAACAGGTGGGACACACATCTTAAATGGATGGTGGGGATAAGAGGAAAGAATTTAATTTTCAAGAGACTACAGTTAAAAATCTCCAGCTAAATTCGATCTTTCATATAGAGAAACTTGAACAGGCAAGACACTGGATTCAGTAGTATATTAAATAATCAAGGAAGGAGTATGAAAAAAATCCCCAAATCATCATTTTCCTTGCCAGGAAAGCCTTGGGAGACTCTGAATTGTAATTTCTACAATCATTTAAATATGACTTATGTTTACTGGGAAACTGTCATGGGAGATAGTAACCTTTACATCTTTGAGGCTGGCTGTCTAGAGAGACTTTAAAGTTTTACACAATATAATAACTATCTGAAGACTTTTGGACAGAAAACGATGTCTTCAACCAACCTTTGAAAGGTGAAAATGAGCTGTAAAGTCAAATGTGCACTGTAGGTGTGTGGAACTTCCTGATACTAAACCTTAGAAACTGAAACAAAGCATGTCCTAAAGAAAAATACTTCTTGCTTAGCAGGCAGCATAATTAATTTCCAAATTCAGGAACAGGGCAGAGGAGCCAGACCTCATGCAAGCAGTTTACCTACAACAGTGAAGACACTGGTCCAACTTTTCTGCTGGCACAAATTGGAGCAATGTTGAGTCAATGTTGCTCCAATTCACATCAACAGAGAAGTTGAGCCATTAGTATTTTTCCACAGAGGATTGGAGATAATAAAGGAGATCAGTCAAACGGATGAGGAATTTGACCAGTTCTTTAGAAGTGTTATGAGTGGTAGTGACATCATCAAAACACTAGGGGTGAAATCCTGAATCCCCTGAACTCAATTGCAAAACTGCCATGGAGTTTCACCCTTTAGATAGACAGAGATAATGAGCCCAATTCTCAGGTTTGGCTGAGCTATGCAGTCCTTTGGCCAGCCCCAGTTGCAGAAATTACCCTAACATATAACAAGCAGAATGAAAAGGAGTACTTGTGGCACCTTAGAGACTAACAAATTTATTAGAGCATAAGCTTTCGTGAGCTACAGCTCACTTCATCTGTAGCTCACGAAAGCTTATGCTCTAATAAATTTGTTAGTCTCTAAGGTGCCACAAGTACTCCTTTTCTTTTTGCGAATACAGACTAACACGGCTGCTACTCTGAAACCAACAAGCAGAATGAAGTTGAAAATCATGATAGATGAGATATTTGACATTTTTTAATCTCCCTGTTTGGAATGACTACAGACATGTGTCCCAATGGACCACCTCAAACAGAAATAAACTGTCAGAAAAAAAATTCCAAAGCCAACTCTGAGGTTTTTCTCACCCAATTTTTCCTGCATCCTCCTTCTCAAAGGAAGGGTAGAGAGAACTTCCAGAGCAGAGACCTCAAGAATGTGTTGGATAAATAGTCCAACTGTGCAGTCAGTGAAGATAAATTCCCAGCTCTACTACAGACTTTTTCTGTGATCTTGGGCGAGTGTCTTGGTTTCTCCATGCCTGTTTCTCTATCTGTAAATGGCAATAAGAATATTCATTTTCTCCCACTTTTTGTCTGTCTTGTCTATCTAGATTGTAAGTCCTGTGGGGACAGGCACTGTTTCTTCCTGCGTTTGCACAGAGCCTGGCACAATGGAGCCCCGTCTCAATCAGGGCCTCTAGGTGCAATCATAACACAAATAATAATAATAACTTCACATAATGAGATTAAGAACAATTAAACTGAAGGATATGAAGCTCAAAGACAAAATTGCCATTCATTTTCAGAAAAAGAGAAAAAAAGGGCATTAGCTACAAGGACCAGAACAGTACAAAGTTAGGGATACTCTCTGCCTCTTTCTCTCTTTCAATATATCTCTTTCTCTCAGGGCTCATGTACACTTAAAATATTACAACAGCCCAGCTCCAGCTCTTCACTGCAGACACTACCTATGCTTACAGGAGGCATTCTCCCATCAGCATAGATAATCCATGTCCCTGGGAGGTGGTAGCTAAATTGGGTCACTGTGAGGATGCCAGATTCAGGACAAACTGCTGAGAAATAGGGCAGACTCACCCCAGACTGCAGGTTATTCTATCATTAGATATACCAAACCAGTAACAAAAGTAAATTTCTTTCTATGGTCAACAAGAATTCATAAATGCTGTCTGCTTAGGCATCCCAGCCCTTGTTTCACCACCCAGGCACTAGATTTTATGATGAGTGGTAATTGACAGCCAATTTAATCAAATAAAGGGTTATTCTGATCTCAGGAGACCAGCCACATAGCCAGGTCAATATATAACTCAGATTTTACCCAATAATCACACTGTTGCCAATTTTCTAGCAACTAAAATTGAAAGGTTTATTTATAAGAGACAAGAAGAAGAAAGTTAAAATGGTTAACTGATCATACACAATATGCAATAATCATTGCAAAGTTCTTACATCAGGTTTGAAGCAGTGATGTTACAGACTGCTGGCTTGTAAAGTCTCTGGTAAACTTCCAAAAGAGTGGAAGGTCCTCAGTCCACAGAGTTGTAAGTCCACAGTCCAAAGAATCAGAGCAGGAAAGAGGCAAGAGAGAGATGTTTCCAAGGTCTTTTATACCCTTTGCCATGTGCCTGGAAATTTTCAGTTTCAGGCAAAGCTCATAGTCTCAGTTTGTGGAAAATTACAGGCACAAGAAGGAGTCCAGTGTCAGATGAGCAAGCCATGTGCCCTTATATGGCATGCTGACTCACAACGACAGCCATTACCCATATTCTGGCTGGGACGTCCACACGAAGTCTCATCGGGTGGGATCATCTTCTTCTATGGCCCATTGTGAGAGTTAATTGCCTTTGATAAGCTATCTGGTTTCAATGTAGATTTTAGCTGGTGGATATTATCCCAGGAACAAACACATTTGGGATACAGATACATAGCCAATATTCAAAACTTCAGATACAGTGATGATACATGGATTTAAACAGAATAATCACCTTTAGCAAACCATAAAGTTTTCTGTTAACACTTTACGTGATATATTTTGCACACATTTTGTTGCAATTGTCTAATAGTGGCAATAGTAATGATATAAATGGTCATACTTCAATCATACAGCATCACAGGTTGATGGAAAAATTCTTCTACTGACCTAATGCTGTCTACATGGGGACTTAGTTTATCTTAATGCTGTTCAGGGGATGTGGATTTTTCATGCCCCGACTGACGTAATTATACCGACATAATTTTCTAGTGTAAACCTGGCCTAAGGCTATTTTAGGACCTGACTGACGTCAATGGGGGCTATTCATTAATTTAAATGGGCGTAGGTGCAGGCACTTAACCTTTAAAGTTGTACGCTATGATGTACCAGGGCACAATCCAGACTAGTGCGGGGGGGGGCTGGGTCACCACTGCCCTGCAAAGTTGGATGCCTTATAGTGCCTTGCTGTAGTGGCCCTCACCTGGGCAGCTCACAAATAGCCTGCCAGCATGCAAGCCACACCCTGAATGTTTGTGTGTAACTGCACTCTGCCAGCTTCACCCTGGTTCTCACCAGCCTCAGTTATACTGCAGAGTGACCCCAATACACCCTCAGTCCCACATCTTCCCCCAGAAATATATGTCCTGCACTGCCTAGCCCTCTTCTGGACAATACAAATATATCCAGTTCATTATTCCTTTAAGGGAATAATATGCCAGTTTATAACCTTAAATAGTTATCCAAACACTTCAGTTTAAACATACTGTATTAGATAAAACAGTAAAACAACATATTTAAGGTTTGGTCTACGTACCTATGTCGGTATAACTAGGTCAGGGGTGTTAAAAATCCACATCTCTGAGCGACATAGTTAAACCAACCTAATCCCCTGTAAAGACAGCACCATATTGGTAGGAGAGCTTCTCCTGATGACATACTTACCACCTATCAGGGAGATGGATTAACTACGTCACTGGGAGAGCTCTTTCCCATCATCTTAGAGAAGTGGTTCTCAACCAGAGGTATGCAGAGGTCCTCCAGTGTGTACATCAACTCATCTAGGTAATTGCCTGGCTTTACAACCGGCTACACAAAAAAGTACTAGCGAAGTCATTACAAATTAACATTTCATACAGACGATGACTTGTTAATACTGCTCTATATACTATACACTGAAATGTGAGTACAATATTATTCTAATTGATTTATTTTATAATTATATGGTAAAAATGAGAAAGTAAGCAATATTTTAGTAATAGTGTGCTGTGACACTTTTGTATTTTTATGTCTGATTTTGTAAGCAAATACTTTGTAAGTGAGGTGAAACTTGGTGTACTCAAGACAAATCAGACTACTCCTGAAAGGGCTATTGTAGTCTGGAAAAGTTGATAGTCACTGGCTTAGTGCATCATCATTAAAGCGCTACAGCAGCCTGGCTACATCAGTGCAGCTGCGCAGATGCAACGTTTTACACATACATGTGCCCCAACCACAAAAAGATAGATTTTAAGTGAGTGTAAGTAATGAGTCAGAAGAGTCAGACATGATTACAAGAAAAATAAAGATTAAAACATTTAGTAGCATCTTCTTAAGAAATTATCTTAGTTACAAAGCAAACTTTGTCACCACATGCTTCCAGCAAGGTTATTGACCAAATTCTTCAAGTTATGACCTCACCCATCCAGAGTCCTACAGCTGTTTTCCTTTGTCTTCTTAGGTGTAATGGCAGAGACAGACAGGGAGAGAGAGGAGGCTGCTTTGGGGTATCTACCCTGTCTTTGTATAGTCTTATCCCCCCTTTGAGAAGCATTTCCATCTGAAAGCAAGGCGACAAGCAGCCTAGCGAAGAAAGGAAACTCCATGCTGTTTCTTTGATAAGATAAAAAGAAAAGGAGTACTTGTGGCACCTTAGAGACTAACAAATTTATTAGAGCATAAGCTTTCGTGAGCTACAGCTCACTTCATCGGATGCATTTGGTGGAAAAAACAGAGGAGAGATTTATATACACACACACAGAGAACATGAAACAATGGGTTTATCATACACACTGTAATGAGAGTGATCACTTCAGATAAGCCATCACCAGCAGCAGGGGGTGGAAAGGAGGAAAACCTTTCATGGTGACAAGCAAGGTAGGCTAATTCCAGCAGTTAACAAGAATATCAGAGGAACAGTGGGGGGTGGGGTGGGAGGGAGAGAGAAATACCATGGGGAAATAGTTTTACTTTGTGTAATGACTCATCCATTCCCAGTCTCTATTCAAGCCTAAGTTAATTGTATCCAGTTAGCAAATTAATTCCAATTCAGCAGTCTCTCATTGTAGTCTGTTTTTGAAGCTTTTTTGTTGAAGGATAGCCACTCTTAGGTCTGTAATCGAGTGACCAGAGAGATTGAAGTGTTCTCCAACTGGTTTTTGAATGTTATAATTCTTGACGTCTGATTTGTGTCCATTCATTCTTTTACGTAGAGACTGTCCAGTTTGGCCAATGTACATGGCAGAGGGGCATTGCTGGCACAAGATGGCATATATCACATTGGTAGATGCGCAGGTGAACGAGCCTCTGATAGTGTGGCTGATGTGATTAGGCCCTATGATGGTATCCCCTGAATAGATATGTGGACAGAGTTGGCAATGGGCTTTGTTGCAAGGATAGGTTCCTGGGTTAGTGGTTCTGTTGTGTGGTGTGTGTTTGCTGGTGAATATTTGCTTCAGATTGGGGGGCTGTCTGTAAGCAAGGACTGGCCTGTGTCCCAAGATCTGTGAGAGTGATGGGTCGTCCTTCAGGATAGGTTGTAGATCCTTGATGATGCGTTGGAGAGGTTTTAGTTGGGGGCTGAAGGTGATGGCTAGTGGCGTTCTGTTGTTTTCTTTGTTGGGCCTGTCCTGTAGTAGGTGACTTCTGGGTACTCTTCTGGCTCTGTCAATCTGTTTCTTCACTTCAGCAGGTGGGTATTGTAGTTGTAGGAATGCATGATAGAGATCTTGCAGGTGTTTGTCTCTGTCTGAGGGGTTGGAGCAAATGCGGTTATATCGTAGCGCTTGGCTGTAGACAATGGATCGAGTGGTATGATCTGGATGAAAGCTAGAGGCATGTAGGTAGGAATAGCGGTCAGTAGGTTTCCGATATAGGGTGGTGTTTATGTGACCATCGCTTATTAGCACCGTAGTGTCCAGGAAGTGGATCTCTTGTGTGGACTGGTCCAGGCTGAGGTTGATGGTGGGATGGAAATTGTTGAAATCATGGTGATCACTTAAGATAGGCCATCACTAGCAGCGGGGGGGGGGAGGAGGAAAACCTTTCATGGTGACAAGCAAGGTAGGCTAATTCCAGCAGTTAACAAGAATATCAGAGGAACAGTGGGGGGTGGGGTGGGGGGGCGAAATACCATGGGGAAATAGGCTTGTCACCATGAAAGGTTTTCCTCCTTTCCCCCCCCTGCTGCTAGTGATGGCCTATCTTAAGTGATCACTCTTCTTACAGTGTGTATGATAAAACCCATTGTTTCATGTTCTCTGTGTGTGTGTATATAAATCTCTCCTCTGTTCTTTCCACCAAATGCATCCGATGAAGTGAGCTGTAGCTCACGAAAGCTTATGCTCTAATAAATTTGTTAGTCTCTAAGGTGCCACAAGTACTCCTTTTCTTTTTATGAAAGTTTCACAAATTCCTGGTTACAGATGGGCTGGATCACAAATACCTTCTGCAATTTGAGATCATTACTCCTTGTTCTGCCATCTGGTACCACTGAGAATAGTCTAGATCCATCCTCTTCGGAACCCGCCTTCAGGTAGTTGAAAGCAGCTATCAAATCCCCCCTCATTCTTCTCTTCCGCAGATTAAACAATCCCAGTTCCCTCAGCCTCTCCTCATAAGTCATGTGCTCCAGCCCACTAATAATTTTTGTTATTCTCCGCTGGACTCTTTCCAATTTTTCCACATTCTTCTTGTAGTGTGAGGCCCAAAACTGGACACTCCAGATGAGGCCTCACCAATGTCAAATAGAGGGGAACAATCACATCCCTCAATCTGCTGACAATGCCCCTACTTATACAGCCCAAAATGCTGTTAGCCTTCTTGGCAACAAGGGCACATTGTTGACTCATATCCAGCTTCTCATCCACTGTAACCCCTAGGTCCTTTTCTGCAGAGCTGCTGCCGAGCCATTCGGTCCCTAGTCTGTAGCAGTGCATGGGATTCTTCCGTCCTAAGTGCAGGACTCTGCACTTGTCCTTGTTGAACCTCATCAGATTTCTTTTGGCCCAATCCTCTAATTTGTCTAGGGCCCTCTGTATCCTATCCCTACCCTCCAGCGTATCTACTACTCCTCCCAGTTTAGTGTCATCTGCAAACTTGCTGAGGGTGCAATCCACACCATCCTCCAGGTCATTAATGAAGATATTGACCAAAATCTTTGCTCCTCTATACTGTAAAACAAGTTAATTACATGGGACCAAATTGGCTCCTCAATGAGAAACAAAGGACCTGTATAGGGAATAGGAGACTGCACAAGCGAAATCGTGAACTGATTTATGTCATTTGCAGTCTCATTGACATCACTGGGGTTAAATGGGATGTAAATGAGCAAAGAATTTGGCCCCTCTATTCACAGCTAATCATCCTCATTTTTCCTGTATTGCCATAGGAATTGCCCCCTCCAGAGTTCCCTAAACTGGTAGCTATCATGGGATGTGCCAAGATGTCAGGGCACCCACCAGACACACTGCACTGGCTCCCAGTCGCACCCAGCCCATGGCTGCTTGACTGCAGGAACCATTATATTATAGCCCCTTCCTTGCACTCTTTACCGCCAGCCCCTTCTCAGCAAAAGCATCAAAGGAAGGAGTGTCACAGCATATTGAACCACAATCCCACAGGAGATGAAGGGTTGCTAAAGACAATAACTAGAAATACAGATCCCAAAAATGGGCTTCCACAAAGCTCAGGTTCCAACTTTGGTTCCTGTCTTCACCAAGAACTGCATCCAGTCTGGAACTCTGTACATTACAGGAGTACTTGTGGCACCTTAGAGACTAACAAATTTATTAGAGCATAAGCTTTCGTGAGCTACAGCTCACTTATGCTCTAATAAATTTGTTAGTCTCTAAGGTGCCACAAGTACTCCTTTTCTTTTTGAGAATACAGACTAACACGGCTGCTACTCTGAAACCTGTACATTACAAAGAGACATCTAGTGGATGAACAATATACTGCAAATAAACATCTCACTGCAAAGGGCGACCTACAGAATCTTACTTTGGTAAGCACCATGAATTTCGGAGAAGAGAGTGTCATGGAGAATGCCCACTCCTCCCCCTCTCTTCTGAGCATACCCCTCCCCAAACAAAACATATGGCTTGTTACTTTCATATATGTGGAACCATGCAGTTGCCAATGTGAAGAACTTCCATAGTCTCCTGGGCTAGGAGGGAGCATAACAATACTCATATAACACAGTTGTTTGGGGCCTACTCATTCCCATTTTGCTTTCCTCCTTTCGTTATATTAAGAGGGAACATGTAGTCTAGTGTAATTTTACTGTTCACAACAGGCATTGTATTCATTTGCTTTGCATTTATTTAGGGCCTGATCCAAAGCCTCTTAAAGTTAATGAGGCATCTTTTCATTGACTTCTAGAGGCTTTGAATTAGTTCAAGTTAAAACTATAGACATGGAAGATAATGCTACTGTGACTCACACTGTCTGGTGTATTGTTGTTTATTTTCCTTCTCTATGAAGAAATTTGGAATTGATCCTGACCAATAGGAAATCTTGGCAAGTGATTGTAACAAGTAGCACCATCATCTCCATCAGGGTATCAAAGTCCATGATAGAAGCTGGCTCCTAAAGCTTGACGAGAAAAGAGCCTGTAGGAAGCAAGCAGCTTCCAACCAAGATATATACATTTGTAATAACTGCTAAAGATCATTTAAATCTCAGATTGGAATATTCAGTCACAAGAGACATTGCAAGCCATCTACACCATAGGCTTCAATTCCCACTCTCTCTCTCGCAGATGAAAGGTTGCCAATACTGTATCCCTCTCAGAGTTGGACCCAATACCATAGCAGTGAGAAAAGGAAACAATTTAAAGCAACAGTTTCTATCCTTTCAATTAGACAGTCCTATAACTGGGAATTGGATGGATAATTTTTAACTGGTAAGTGGGAGTTAGAGCATAATTGGCCAGGGCAGAACTTTTGAAAAGCTCACTTTGCTGGCTTCCAAACTGTAAATTATTCCACACAGCACAACACATCTCCAGTTAAAAAAAAAAAAAAAAAAAAAAAAAAGCTGGTCAAGAAACCTAAATCTGAGAAGTATTTGGTTTGAGACTTAGACCATGTCTACACTGCAAAGTTAAGTTGACTTAATTACATCACATCACTTATGTGTGTTCACACAACGCTCCTTGTGTCGGTGGTGCATGCTCACAGTTGGTGCTCTATCCCAACAGAGAGAACAGTGCACCATGGGTAACTATCCCATGCTGTGTATAAGTACATTGAATGTAAGTTGCTCAGGTATTGCCTGGACAGAGTAATATCTTCTACAAGAGAACTGCTCATAGGGTAAGATATAATCAACATGATTAAGGGGATTACAATCTGGCCCTTGGGTATCACTAAATTCATAGTCTTCATTTTTCTCCTCTCTTGCACAACAAAAATGAAAATTACAGTTAAAAGGAGAGGAAGGGCCAAATAAGAGCCTTTTATGCAACCTCCTGTCTCAGACAAAATGATACACAAATTAATCTCAATGTGAGTTTTTAGCAGCCATATATATTAAATATGGGATTTTAAACAGCTGTTTTGTTTAATGCTTTGAGTACACTTCTCACATTTCTCTCAAGCTGACAAAAAAAGGAGCGAAGAATGAATGATAAAAAAGAAACATCTGTGATATTTAGAAAAAAAACAACAAATACTCTTTCATTCCTACATGCTCGATCACAAGGAGAACGAACTAGGAATCAATGCCATTTCAAGGGTAGACTTTCTCAACATATTTTCTGGCACAACAATGGCCCTTTTGTTCACCAGAAATGTAATTATTCCGTGAAACAATATCAGTATGCAATTTTGCCGTACTGGAAATGTATAAAGTTTTGATTTTGTGGGGGAATATAGTTGTGGTTTTTTTTAACTGTAAGAAGATGAAGTTGTCAAATTCAAATGCAGAATAGCAGATTCAGCTAAACTATACTGTTAACATAGATTTATCTACTCCATTTTTGATCATGCATGCTTCTAGATTGATTTAGTATTCATGTAACAACCTTAAAAACTATTCATTTTTGTGATGGAGGTAGGGGGTGGAACTGCATCATTGCACACAAAAGGCATTAGCTGTGATATGATAGTGCAGTTATAAATTTAATAGAATTCATTAGAATTAAAAATAGAGTTGAGAAATCCTGGTAAAACCTCCAGTCTAGTGAACAAACTTTCTCTCCCAATTAAAACTTCCCAAGCTTTTCAGTTTAGTGAAGGCTTAATTTTATAATCAATGCATAATTGGAAAACAAAAACACTAAAATGTCATGTTTTGCACTGCTCACAGTCTCTCTCTCTCTCTCTCTCTGTTCTCTCCCTCATTGGTTTTAAATGGAAAAGAAATTATGTTATCCCCCATAATATCAGAATTCTCCAGCAATCACATGTGCTGTTTTTGGTGGTGCTCAGCAGTGTTCCCTTTCCCTCCCTGATTGTGCTGCTTTGAGGTTAAAACCCACTTCCACTAAAGTTATTGCCTGCTGTTTCATTTGGCTGTTCTGACCACTGGATACCAAGGGGACAATTTTGGGACAGCGGCACCCTGGAATTTAAATACCCTAGTCTGTCAAGCATGTCAAAAAACAGACCACATCCAGGTCTTATTAGACTTTAACATGTTCAAATTAAACACAACTGTGAGAAGTCACTTGAGCTGACGGGATGCTGACCTCGACTGACAACCCTGAGCAAGAAAGAAGTATTTATATCAAAGACGTCACTGAAATTAATGAGCAACAAATTCTTTTACAGGAAAGAGAAAAATCAGATTTTAATCTCCTTAGTATGGAATTTGTCTTATTGTGTATTGCCTTATGGAATATTGCTTAGGCTGGAGACTTTATTAATAAAAGATATAAACAAAGTAGACTTAATGTGTATTACTAATGATATTGACAAAGCTGATATTTAAATATATATATTAAAGTCCAGTTGTTCTATTCTTAGAGCATTGATTCTTGTCTCGTTGCCTAAATATGTGTTTATATAAATCTTAATATAATAAAAAAATATTAAACAACAGAAGCCAGGCATCCGGGAAGCCAACATTCCTGGAAAAAAGGGAAATTTTGAGCAGAAGGAAAAAGAAATAGATGATATCAGAGTTTTACTTGTATTTAGTGCCTCAGTCTGTCACCCTTACTTATATATAGTAGCATTTCACTTCTGTGAAAAGTCCCACAGAAATCAAGGAGCTGCTTGTGGAGTTAAGATACTACTCTCTATAAACAAGGATAGAAGAATCTGGCTCTTAATTTAATTTCCACCCATTTAAATACCAAAAAAAAACCTATACATGTACAGAACACAAATTGCTTGTGAAATTACACCTTTTAAAAAGTAAGTAAAAAAAGGGGCCTGGTGATGTGTTTGCTAAATATAAGATTCTTTTTGGAATAATGTCCAGCAGCCAAATACAATTGTCGTTTGGTTTACACATGAATTAGGATTTCCTTCATTGCGAAAGTTTTCCACCTGGAAAAAGGAAATCTTTCACTGTTTTGTGAAAGGGGTGGCACAGCAAAATTTGTCATTTTCATTTTTTTTAAGGCATGATTGCAATACCCAGCATTCAAAAGAGACAGCCTTCAGGAGGGAAAATGGACCTGGATAAACCATAAGATGCCATTTAGAATGCAGGAATGTACATTCATATAACACTTTCTGCACAATAATAATTTACAATAGATGCAAAGGACAGGAACAAAATTATATATAATGTAGTTGTTTAGTGTGTGTAATCATGTCTCCCTCTAGTGGCTCTAGTACACCTAAATGGTAAAGCCTATGTTTTTAGTGCTGAAAATTCTGGGTTCAGTCCACATTAGCAGTCATCATCTCTGTATGTGTATATGGCTATGTTCATTATGAAATGTTTCAGATACTGTTGTTCAAATAAGCATTGGGTGGTTTTACCCAGGGCTTACTCAGAGTCTTGAAATCTTTTAATCTTTAGACATCACAAATTATATTGAAATAGACATGCAGCTACTATGCTTAACATTTTTTATCAGACTGAGAAATATTAGCAGTTCTCCTAATATTTCTTATTTTATGTGTGTTTTGCTTTATCTTTAATTACATTGTCTGCACTTCAAGTTTCTACCATTTTTAGAGATTCTTCCATTTAGAGAGATACCTCTTCAAACAATTGATAGGTTCTGCATGATATTTACAAAGGTAACAGCTACATCATGCTGTTGATGAGCAAGTGAAACTTACATGGATAACTGGTGTCTGGTAAAATAAGGATCACTTTCTTAATTCCTCCAGAGTTGCATTATATTTTTAAAGGGAGATGATAGGTGAGGATTGACAGAGATGAAGTCTAAATTCTATTGTAAACCCCAGTTCTCAAATACATTTTAAACTAGGATTTTAAGGAACTCGCTGTCATAGTCAATAAAGAATGAAAAAGCACTAAGTTCAATACAGAGAACAATGAAGATTATTAAAGCAGTGAAATTAGCAAATGAAGGCATTCCTGCTGTGGTTTCAGTGTCCAGGATATTGAAATAGCAGGGTCAGAAACAAGATCAGACTTTTAACAAATAAATGGTCAGAGACTTTGAACTATGCAAGTTTCCACTAGATGAAGATTTTGCCCAAAAGGGGCTCATCCTCCTTCCACTGAAACCAAAAATAGTTTTATCATTATCTTCAATAGGGGCACAATCAAATCCATGAATCTGATCAGAAAAAGTGAGACAAAAAATCATGTTTTATCACCAAAAATATTAAAATTTGTAGCCAAAACCAGGAAACTGTCAATATAAACACATTCTTCAGAAAATATGATTTGCAAAAAATATATATTTTAATATTGGAGAAAATACATAATTCCCTTCAGATTACAAATGATGTTTGCTATTAGAAAGTCAGTGCTAAAGTAGATAAAAGCAACCATAATACAAATGTAAATCTAGTAAAAATCATTCTTTATAGAGGTGAAAAATTTGAAAATTACAAACACAGTAAATATAATAGCTGAAAACACTACATACTTAGCTTTCTTGTTTAACAATGACGTTGATTAAAATCCTCAGTGAGATTGAGAGGAAAAAAACAGGCTTTAATCTATAAAAATTCAGAAATCTAATCAATAGACAGAAAGTTTCACATTTCCATAAATTTGACTGTTAAAAAAAAAGAATCACATAAATGAGTCATTGTCAGCACTTCTTAGGGAATGATAAGGCAAATCAAGCATCCAGCTAACTTTTCTTTCTGTTACACTATGTTTTAATCCATCTTTTCCTGAATGAAAAATACTGTGAATAGATAAAACAAGCAATAAAGAGTGCAGAGAAGGAAGATTGACAGGACAAAAGACAAGCTGTTCTTTCTTCCCTTTCCCAACCACTTCCTTCCTTTTCACTATCATTTATGAACTCCATATCCTCACCCAGATTTTATTATTCTTCCTGCCTCCCTTCCATAAAACCACAACCAACCTCTAGGTTCATCCTGATTTTCCGTGTATATTTCACATGACCCCCATACCCCTGCATGTTCCTCCATGAGTGTGGCCCAGTGACTCACGCAAGGAGAGGGTCAGCTCCTCTAGTCATATACTAGCTCCCTGGTTAGCATTGTGTTACAAGGCATTCAGAGATTTATCATCCCTGTGGCAGTTGTCCAAGGCATTCTGCTGTGGAAGTCTGAGAAATTTGCTCGAGTCCTGATTGAGTACATACACACGTGACAAGTATTACCCCTTATCAAACTGTGCAGCATACATTCCCAGTGCTGTCTTCTAACCCAGAATTGGTGCACTGAAGGACTGGTGCATAATTATGCCCCAATAAAACCATGGCAGCAAAGCAACTTTGATGCTATTCCCCCATAGCCTTTATACTCAAGAAACACAATTCTGGCTGCCACCTACATGGATGTACAGGAGCATAATGGCTTATTGCACCCTCTCCCCATCTTGCACAGGCAAAATTCTAACCATGGGTATTTAAGAAGATGATATGTGTTGGTCAGATCACATGCCAATTCTTGGAGCACAGGAGCTCTTTATGGATTTTGGCATGATTTCTGGCAGGCATTGCACTTTGAGTCTAACTATGAGACATGATTCTGTGCATGGTATTGGTTTGAAAGTTAAAGATAAGAACTGATAGCAGAGAGAAACAGCTGTCAAGAGATCTAGGCAAGGGATATATTTTGAGATGTCATCTGAAAATAGAGAAAACAATACATGAAGGGATACATGAAAGCTTTTCTATGTGGCAGGTGCTGTAGAGGAGAAGGTTCTCATATTTAGGGACCAGAGACAAGGCTTGTGCTGGGTAAGCAAAAGGTGAGAAGAAGACAAAATGACCCTATTCTGCAATCTGTTCCCTCAGAAGCTGATTGGAGTTTCATCACTGGCTTCTATGGGAGTAGGATTGGACCCAGATTCTCTTAGCTAGGAGGAAGCATATCCATGGAGAATATTAACAAGTCTATTTTGAATTGAATGCGGAGCCAGGGTCATTTTAGGACAGACTCCTGTGGCTCTGCTTCTTGGAATATGTTTTAAAGCAGGAGGTTACATGTTTCTGTACATGTGGGGTGCTGCAGAGCAGGACCTTGGGAAGACACCACCCAGCAAAGGGAGTTGCGGAATCCAACACAAATGGTTTAAATCCACACATTTTGTTTTAATTATTAATAGCTTGTTGGAGGAGTAGTGAGGGTTGTGTAGGAAGAGTGCTCCTGCTTATTAGATGCAGAGGTATAGGAGAGGAGAATGGATCAATCTATTTAATTATGGCCTCAATCAACACAGTACCTGAGCAACTTACATTCAATGTACTTATGCACACCATCCCTCTGTAGTAGTAAGTACCATCCCTATTTCACAGATCAGGAACTGAGACACAGGGAAGAACACTTGCCTAAGGTCACACAGAAGGGAACTGAACCTAGATCTGCAGAATTTCAGTCCATTGTCCTATCCACTAGAGCTGTTATACTCAGAGCTCAGTGGTTCAGGAGCCAACTTAGCAATCAACATTACCCAGAAGAGCCACAGTAGTGTGAATTCATTGTTTCATTTACTATAGTACTATATATTCATATTTAAACAGTATGACAGGGAAAATATTTAGTTTTTATATATTATTCTCAAAGCAAAATGAGTAATAATAAAAAGTATTATTATTTCATCAACAATTGGTTAATAGCATATTCAGAGCATCCTGATTAAGAATTAAATCACACACAGTTTTAATATCATATGCTGCAAAGAGCCGCAGGGAACACATTAAAGAGCCACCTGCAGCTCCCGAGCTTCAATTGGAGTATCACTACACTAGACCCTACCCAGGCAAGCAGTGTGGCATAGTGAATAGAGAACTGACCTGGAGACCTGGATTCTTTTTTTGTCTCTGCCACTGGCCTTGGGCAAGTTACTTAACTTTTGTGCTTCAGTTTCCTCGTAGGTAAAATGGGAATAACACTATTGCCCTCCATTGTGAAGTACTCTGAGATCTACTGATAACAAGTGCTATTTAATAGTTAGACCATCCTACGTATTGTAAGAATTAAAGAAAAACATATTTTTCTATCACAACTCCAGAAGAGGGTAAATAGACTATTTTCCCAGAATAGTTAACAATAAGAGACTATGTGGACGGCTTTTCTTGTTATATTTTGGGCTCCATACCGTGTGTGGAACATTGTCTATAAACAGTACATTAAAGAGTACACAGACCAAAAGAGAGTTTAAAAATGATTATCTTACTTCATTTACAGCTTGCACTTACATGATCCTACTCAGTCAGCATATATTAACACAAATTGAATCAAGGAGAAAGGGAGTATAATTTTGTGTAGTAGTCTGAAATTCTTACGGCATTTCAGCACACATGGGACATTGCCACTTGATTTAATTTATACTGCCCTGCACTTTCAACAAAGTCACATACACTTAGGAAATAAAAGAAGAAAAACATTTTTTTCATTGTTACTAAGCGTTGCAGCATCTCAGCCCATTAGTACAATGAGCACTGATTTTGATGTCATTTTATAGAAAGTTACACCTGTAACAAAGTCCCAAAGAGTATTATATCAGCTAAACACTTCTTTGATTCTCAGAATAGAGTTCTGCGTGATTTCAAAGGATTGCTACAAAAGAGCTAAACAGACACTTTGCTAAGTACTATTCAGAGCCTGACGTATACATACGTCTAATTTGAATAGGTTTGCATAGTCATCCGCATCACTGTGTTTTCCTAAATGAACCAAAATACTGCACAATATTTTAGCCATCAAACAACTTTTATCCAAGATTCTAAAGTAGTCTTCCAAAAAAAAAAATCAAATCATTGTAAATGGTCCCAAATGAAAGGCTGTTAACCTCAGCTAGCGTGCAGTTATTCAGACTTTTTTTTATGGAGGTGTCACATTTTACAGTCATGCTCTTGCAACTTCTGCTATAGTATGTCCTAGGCAGCCTTAATGAAGGTAAAGCAAAGAGTAACTAACTGGATGAAAGGTGATGCACTATACCTTGACAAGGGATTCATTTAGGTAGCAAGACAACACTAAACAGAAGAGATTCTTGAGCCAGCAGTGGTTAGAACGGTGAGTTTGTCCACTCATCTCCTGAACAGGTGAGTCTTAATTATATTGAGTGTGTGGTTAAGTTGATTGTAGAGTAACAAAGAGATCTGAGATAATGACCCATTGCTGACTAATGTTTACATGTCTGTCCTGCTCCATATTAACTAGTACTGGAAAAGGTTTAGTTTTCAGACTTGCGTAAATAAGACAAAATCATTTACAGTTTGAGGGTGAATGTTACACTTTTCAGAGAAACATCCCCACCAGTGGCTATTCTATATGGTCTGGATCCAGAAAAGCACCTTTAGGACTCAGACCACTGACCTCAAAGAGCAATTCCTCTTTTACAAAAGGAGCACAGAACATCAGAGCAGTCAGGAAGTTTGGGACTGAAGTGGGTTGGTTGAGTCAGGAATCAGGGATTGCAGCAGGGGCAGTCTGGAAGCAAAACCTGCAGCAGATCAGTTCTCTAGCACCGTAACGAGCACAGCTGGACTGTAGTAGGCTGCGTGTTTGGCTACACTGCTGGATTGGTTGGAAGGGTCAGACTGCACATTTGCCTGTGGCTGTGATAGCTCCTTCGCCTGCCTTGCCTCACTACAGGCACACTGGTTCTGAGCCTTGTCTGATTCCTGACTTCTGACACTGGTTCTGACCCTAGGTGCCTGCTCTAACCAGCAGCATTGACAGCCTAGATCCTGGTGAGTTTGATTTTAGGAGATAAATTGATGGACACAGACAAGATTATATAAGTATGTGCAATTCCTTCACTAGGACTAAACTGCCTATTTACTTAAAGTTAAGTATGCACTTAAGTACTTTATTATTAGACACCTGTCTGGGTCCACTTTGTGCCAGGCACCAGTAGAGCAGGGGAGAAAATAGTTTTTCCATCCCACAAAAAGCACCAAGTTTTCGATTTTTTCAATCTCAAGTCTTCCATATTTTTGCAAACCAAAACTCTGATTTTTTTTAAGTTTGCCTCAAACTATGTTTTCATTTCAATATTTGCAAAACACTTTGTTTTGATTCCAACCATTTTTAAAGTTATTTTTGTATAATTTGATTAAATTTGAAATGAAGTCATTTCAACCTGGAAACAGGATTTTGTTTTGAGAATATTGAAACAAAGCGTTTTGACAATTGACACTTTTTTTCCAATCTTTCCTGAGTTGAACAATCCTACAAAAAGGCGCTGGGGAAAAAAAATGTTTAGATTGAAAAATTCCCAGCCATCTTTAGTCACCAGTCTGTTGTAATTGGACCAAAATATGCAACCCAGAATGCTGCATATTGTTTTTGTTGCAAACTCTTCCAGTCTAATGTTCCAGCCACATTGGGTTCTACAGGAACAAAAGACTGGAAAAATCTGGCTAGAAATCTGGCATGCCATGAGAAGGCAGCAAATCACCAGAGAGCATTCCATAGGTGGAAAGAGCTTGAGATGAGACAATGTTAAAGGCCACCATAGATGATCAGCATCAAAAGAAGATTACATCAGAGTCCCTTTACTGGCAAAATGTTCCGAAAAGGCTCATTGCCATTGTGAGAATGCTTGCTACCCAAAACCTAGCATTGTGCAGCACTTCAGATCAGCTGTATGTGCCAAACAATGGAAACTTCCTTAAAATTGTGGAGCTGATGGCTGAGTCTCATACTGTACTCCAGGAGCATCTAGGAAGACTCATCACCCAAGAAATGTACACACACCACTACCTTGGAAAAGCAATTCAAAATGATATCATATAGTTACTGGCAACAAAAGTCAAACAGAAGATTTTGGCAGATCTGAAGTCAGCAAGATATTACTCTGGTATTCTGAACTGCACACCTGACATCAGCCATACGGAACAAATGACTTTAATGGTGTGTTTTGTAACAACAACAGAACCTAGTGAAAATGTCCCTGCAATGGTGACTTTCAGAGAGCATTTTCTAGAATTTATTGACATTGATGATACTACAGACAGTATTACAAATATGCTTCTTAAAAAGCTGGAAGATATGGGAATTGCGAGAGATGACATGAGAGATCAGGGATACGATAATGATGCCAACATAAGAGGAAAGAACAGAGGAGTGCAGACATGGATCCGAGAGTTAAACCCTAGAGCTTTTTTTGTCCCATGCAGTTCTCATTCATTGGACTTGGTGGTCAGTGATGCAGCATGAGTTTCTAGTGAGGCTGCTGATTTTTTTAATGTAATTTATAGCATCTATAGCATTTATAGTGTATTTTTCTCTGCATCACTCATTGATGGCATATTTTGAAACAACATCTGGGAACATCCTCTCTGACACTGAAACCACTGAGTGCCACATGATAGGAAAGTCGAATGGTGAGGCGATAAAGCCTATCACACACCAAATTCGGAAGATAGATGATGCCATAGTTGTCATTATGGAGGATAATGCTATGACAGGAACTGTTTGTAGGAGAACAGTGCAGAGAGAAATAGAATCACCAGAAACATACATAACTTCAAATTTCTGTGTGGCTTCGTGTTGTGGCATGACATACTGTTTGAAATAAATGTTGTAAGCAAGAGACTCCAAGGTGTTGACCTTTATATATCTGGAGCAATGGAACAATTGGACAAAGCAAAGTCATACTACAGTCTTACCAGTCAGATGAGGGATTTCAAAACATTCTGAAGAGTGCACAGAAGGTTGCATAGGAACTTCCCACCCATTCAAGAATACAAGAGTCACCGAAGTAGACGACATTTTGATTACGAGGCACAGGATAATCCCATAAGAGATCCCAAACAACAATTCAAAGTTGAATTCTTTAACAGATGCTAAATTGTGCAATACAGTCAGCTCAAGGAACACAGCAGTATATTTGGGATGTTGTATGATATTCCAAAACTCCTCACTATACCTAAAGAAGACCTACACCAGCAATGCAGGGCACTAGAGACAGTGTTGACTCATGATGACATGCGTGATATTGATGTGAGTGAGTTAGGTGATGAACTGAAAGCCCTTTCAGATACATTCCAAAGGCTGTTCTGGAATACAAGAGCACAAATAAGATGACCACCCTCTTTCCAAATGCTTTTGTTGCTCTGCGCATATTTCTAACCCTTCCGGTAACAGTTGCCAGTGGACAACGCAGCTCCTCCAAAGCTGAAGTTAGTAAAAACACATCTACGCTCCACAATGACACAGAATAGGCTGGTTGGCCTTGCAACCATCTCAATGAGCTGGCCCGACTGTGGACCTTCAGGAAGCAGTTCAAATCTTTGCAACCGAGAAGGCATGGAAAGCACCACTTTGATTATTCTAACAGATAAAAATGCCAGTGTTTACTATGCAGACAAGAAAAGTTACATTTGCTGTTCAGTGCGTTTGAAAGTTAAGCATTGCTTAAAAATTTTGAACAAGTCATTTTAAGTTGTTAGTTCTCCTTTATTGGGGTAGGTAGCAGATCAGTACCATGAGAGGAGTAGAACAGGCAGAATTGAGACCTTTCAAAGTTTTGGCCCAAGCGAGGGGGCATGGGGGCATCATTTGAGCTCCTTGTCTCAGTGCCAAAATGTTGGGGGCCGGCCCTGAAGGGGACTCTATCACAAACCACTTTTGACTCACTGATTTACTCCTGCTGTCTGTCATTCAGTGTGTACTCACATATCAATGAATTTACTTAGGTCAGCTCAACCTCTTGATGTTCTGCAATGCAGCTGTTTTAGCAGTGTGGAAAAAATAGCATATGCTAGAGTTGCAAATGACATAATGATTTTAAGGATTGAACCAGAAAGGAAAGAAAACAACTTTTAAGCACTGTTCAAACTTTTGCCACATATTCTTTGCTAAGATAAATGGTATGGTATATGCCAAAATGAAAACTTTAAGAACTTTAATCTGTCAAAAATGATGATCAATTATTACAGCGAAAGATGCAGGTATTTTCTTGGTGTATGAAATAAGATCAAGAAAACCAAATGGCTTAGGAAGCAGAGATTCTCAAACTTTAAGACTGAGCTCACCACACCCAAGACTCAGACGTACTTGAACTTGCAATTTTAAATCAGTACGTTATAATGGATTCTATTCTGATAAACCAAAAAACAATTTGCTTGATTTAAACAGTATCATGTTCCTAAACTGTTTCGAAACTCCTGGTTATCACTGTCCTTGTGATATTTCAGAATTGTGTTCCCTAGTTCTGCCTCAGACGGGAGCAGGGCTAGGAACAGGCAGGAGCTATCACCGCCCTGGGTGAATACTTTGAGCAGTAGCTGAACTGCTGCTGCTGGGCTTAAGAGCAGGTTGCTGACTCTTCCCACTAATCAAGCAGCCTACTTAAGGTAGGGTTGTCAACTTTCTAATCTCACAAACTGAAAACCCTTGCCCCACTCCCTGCGTGCTCTTCTCTGAAGCCCCCGCCCCCAAGCACTCCATTCCCCCTCACTTTCAATGGGCTGGGGCAGGGGATCGGGTTGCAGGAGGGGGATGAGGGCTCTGGCTGGGGGCAGCTCTGAAATGAGGGGTTTGGGTGATGGAGGGGCTCCATGCTAGGGACCGAGGGGTTTGGAGTGTGGGAGCTGAGCTCAGGGCGGGGCAGGGGGTTGGGGGTGTGAGAGGGTGTGCGGGCTCTGGCTGGTGGTGTGGGGCTCTGGGGTGGGGCTGAGGATGAGGAGTTTGGGGTGCAGGAGGGGGATCAGGACTAGGGCAAGGGGGTGGGGTGTTGGGCTCTGGGGTGGGGCCAGAGTGAGGGGGTTTGGGGGTTGTAGGAGGGGGCTGGGGCAGGGGGTTGGGGTGCGGGCTCTGGGAGGGGACTCAGGAATGGGGTAGGGGTTGGAGTGTGTGGCTGTGGGAGGGAGTTAGGGGACAGAGAGGGTTCCAACCTGGGGCAGGGGTTGGGTGCAGGAGGAGGTTTGGGATCCAGCCAGATGGCACTTACCTCAGGTAGCTCCGCTTGGTGGTGCAGTGGGGGGCTAAGCAGGCTCCCTACTTGCCCTGGCTCTGCGCTACTACTGGAAGCAGATGGCATGTTCGAGGCCTCTAGGCGAAGGCACGGCCAGGCAGCTCAGCATGGTGAACACTGCCCATGCACACAGGGACTGACCTGGCAGCTCACATTCCCGCAATTCCTGGCGAAGTGGAGCTGCGGATCCAATGCTTGGGGTTGGAGGCAGCACTTGGAAATTCCCTGGTCGCAACTGTGCCTAAGGGCTGCAGGGAATGACAGCCACTTCCAGGAGCTGCGCAGAGTGCAGGGCAGGCAAGAAGCCTGCCTTTAGCCCCACTGCATTGCCAACCGGACTTTTAATGGGTCCCTTTTTGACCTGGGTGATCTGGCCAAAACCAGATGCCTGGCACCATAACAGAAAGCTCACTGTGCTTGCTTGCCTGGAGACTGGCTCTGCTGCAGGCCCTTGTTCCGACACCGTAGTATCTATAGATGAAAATTCAAGTTTATGCAGTCAAATTCATAGCTGGTGTAAATAGATGCAGCTCATTCAGTTACTGAAGCTATGCTAATTACACCAATAGAGGATCTGGCCTGTAACTGTAGCTAAGCCAGAGTCCACATGTGCAAGTAGCATGTTGTCAGACGCAAAAATGAGCGAAGTACAGTTGAAAATTAGTCATACAGTTTGCTCTGTTCATTAACCCAAGTAAAATGATTGGGGTCATTTGGAGCTGAAATGTTAGAAGAGGGAATTTAACTATCTTTCTGGAAACCAGGACGAGCTAATTTCCCAAAGCATCTTGGTCCGATGGTTGATAGATGCATAGACACAACAGTGGACAATAGATAGCTATGCTTCTAATATTGCTTTTGCACCTGCAAAGCATTGTGTAATATCTAGAAAAAATGACAAAAGGTCATATTAAAGGATAATAAATGAACCAACTGTTGGTGAAAGAGACAAGCCTTTGGATCTTGAAAAGTGTATGATCATCGTAGCAATGGGGAACAACAGATGCAAAACCTGTAGACATATCTCCAATGCTACAATGATCACCACACCCCACAGCACACTTTAAAGATCCATGGACCTACACTTGCTATCACAACCATGTGGGTACCTCATCCAGTGCACTAACAGTCCCAGTAACAACCATGTGAGTGAAATCAATCTGTACTTTCTTGTACAAACTCACACAGGGGGACTGGAAAGGGGAGGCGAGGGAGCCATGGCCCATCACTTTTAAAAGTGGGAGGGTTGTGCCCTCCCACTTTTTAACCATCCATAAGGGAGAGCGATGGGGGAGGAGGGCGGAGCAGAGTGAACCGGGGTGGAGACTTTGGGGGAAGAGGTGGCGCATGGGGTTGGGGTCACGGTTCAGGGGCTGGTGCCTCCTCCCACACTTTTAGGGAGTTTCTGCCACTCGTGAGCTCTCACAGAAAAACAATAAAAGATAAAAACACCCTATCACTTGTGCTTTTCACAAAGCAATCATTCTGAATGTGACATCTCAGTCCCCATCCTCAAAGCAAACGTGCACAACACCTTCAAAGATGAGCCTAGAACCTTAAATTCATAACCTTTTAGATACTAAAAATCATGAACTGAAGAGAGAGACTGGATTTATGGTTTATTACTACAATCTATAACCGATGAAGTGAGCTGTAGCTCACGAAAGCTTAGTTCCAATAAATTTGTTAGTCTCTAGGTGCCACAAGTACCCTTTCTGTTTAATCCTCCCCAGATTTTTCCCTCTCCTGCTCCATGACTAGAAATGGGTTACATGGCAAGTTCACCTTGAAATATGTAACTACTTATGCTAAACACCTGTTCCACCTTTTATTTATCTGTGACCACTGGTTACCTTTCCCAGACCTGAAGAGAGCTCTGCTATAAACTCAAAAGCTTGTCTCGTCTCACCAACCAGAAAGTGGTAATATATATTTATATATATATAAAGATACTACACCACAAATCTTGTCTCTCTAATATCTTTGGACCACCATAGCTACAACACTGGATACAATACATGAACTGTCATTGCACTTCACAGCTGGTAAATTAACAACTTAACTTTTGCATATGAAGTGTCTGAGCAGGGAAACTGTTCGAGTCACCAAGAACGTGGGAGCTCGTGTTTTAGCAGGGGCTGCCAAAGTACGCATCACATGGTTTCTGAATACTGTAATTTAACAGCATAGCATTCACAGTAGAAGATTAAAGGACACTTTTTAAAAAATGCCTTTAATTAATGAATCCATGTGTGGCTATGGAGAAAGACTTAGTACATTCTGCCATTTGATGGGACTAGGGGGAAGAATTTATCTTTGTTTCAGTCAAGCCTTTTTCTATATGGAGTTGCAGGAGGAGTAAATCTTTAGGATAATGAGACTTTTTACAGCATGCCGGGCCCTAAGGACTGTTTTCTATGTCAAATAGATAATTTATATCTTGCAGGTGCAAGGGCTTCATTCTTATGAATAAAGATTAGCAGAAGATACTTGTCAAAGACTTGTGGTTGTTTAACTGGAACTCTTGGGGTAGGAAAAAGTTAATATTTTAATTTTAATTAGCAAACAAAATACTAATAAGGGTAACAATTGTCTACAAAATGGAATGCACTGAAAGCCAGAGTTGTAACAAGTTTCATTTTAAATACATTTTTTCTTAGTATTTAAATTCTCAACAGTGTAGTGTATAATCACACCAATGCTTCTAGTTCAGCATGATCAGATGGGGGTAAAGAGATCAGATTTAGTGCTTCAACCTACTGACTGCCACAGGGATTGTAAGGGATTTTTTTTCTCCCTGGTGCAGCATTAGACAGTCTGCTAACTGCCTGATGGCTGTTTCCAGTAACCTTTGAAGTTTCAGGGACTGACTGCTGCTGAAGGCAGGGTGACTGACCTCAGGACAAATACACTATGGTATACAGGTCCTAGACTAGCATTTCTCAAATACGGCCACCATGGCCGCATGCGGCCACAGGAGGATATTTTTGCGGCCATCACAGCGTCCAAAGCATGGGCAGAGATTGGGGGTGGAGGACAAAGCAGCAGCTCCTCCCTGCAGCTGTTGCTCTTGAATAGCAGTAAGATGTGCCATCTTGGTGTTTGCACTGGCACTGACAGCAGGGATCAGCGCTCTCCACCACACACAGCCTCCTTGGGGGCTATGGGTAGCGCCTCTGGAGACACATGGGGCCGGTGTGCATGGGGCTGGAGGTGGTTCTTGTCAGTGAAGGTGGTTATGGCGCTCACTCACCAGGTCACGGGAATCCTGGGATTCCACAGGTGACCCGTAAGTTCCTGACCCTCTCTGGGATGGGCTTTCGCTGAAGAGCCATGGGAGGCAGGGTCAAAGATGGGTGTGTCAGAGCAGCCACCAGCAAGAGTTGGTGTCCACACTCTGAGGCCTCCAAAAATTTTGTTGTGAGAACCCCACCTATATTTGTCTCTGCTATCAGAGGGTTGTTCCCCCCCCCACCCCAGTTAAATATTTTGATTATAATATCTTTTGTTAAAGGGCAACAGATTCTAAGTAAAGTCAAAAGGTTTAGGTTTAATAAGCCAGAAAATGATCCTTTTAAATAAATTTCCATAGGTGCCTCATTTCCAAAAGAATGTTTTCAAGAGGAAGAAGAAAATAAGAGAATCCACATTTCCAAGATAAACTCAGATTTTAAAGGTTTCAGAGTAGCAGCCGTGTTAGTCTGTATTCGCAAAAAGAAAAAGGAGTACTTGTGGCACCTTAGACACTAACAAATTTATTAGAGCATAAATTTGTTAGTCTCTAAGGTGCCACAAGTACTCCTTTTTCTTTTTTCAGATTTTAAAGAGCAGGGTTTTGAACTTCATTTAAATAAGTGAAAGCAGCTTAGGCCATGTTGTCATAGAATCACAGAAGATTAGGGTTGGAAGAGACACTCCATTGCGTGGCACCATGAAGGTTGAGCAGGCATAAAGAAAAATGCAATTTCTCCCATGAAAAGTAAGCAAGCCTACACAACCATGGGGGGCTTATACCGATCACAAGGCAAAAATCTAGTGCAGCATGGCTGCTGTATCCAGATGGTTTCAAAATGCAAATTAGGGAAACACTACAAGAACAGAGGCAGTGCTGCAGGCTGTCCCTTAGAACACGTGCATTCTAGCTAGAAGATGTGCAGCCAAACAGACGTTTAAAGTGAGAGAGCGAGCATCTGGTGATGTGAGACACAACAAGTTCCAAAGACTGGAGACAAGACAGCCCAATAGATGCCAAACAGTAACTGTGCCCATAAGCAGCAACAATACCACAGTGCCTCTGTGAACGCATTTGGCCATAGCATGTGCGCACACTGCTGGTGCCTGTCAGTACTAGGCCTTTTGCCTCAGAAATTCTCAGAGGTGTCAGCCCAGAGGATGCTGAGCACTCCTACCAGACCAGCTGTAACCTGACGGAGTTCAGCAACCCCCCAGTGTTCACTGTACCCTGTATGGTGGTGTCTGTAGAGAGATGCCAAGAACCTGCTGCACATCTGCCTGAGCCGGTACCTCATAGTTGCTGGAGGGGCTGCCGTGTAGGCGCAGCTGCCACAAGACCAGTTAGCTTTGGACAGCATCTGCTGCTAGTTCAGTGAGAATTGTACCCTGTGAGACTCACTTCTTCCTTGCCTTGACCTTCTATGCATAGGAACCTCCATGTTTTTCTCAGCACTGACAATTTCTGTTACCTTTTTATGCTATTCTGATCTCTTTAACATTCCTGTCAAGTACTGACTTGTACTTTGTAACTGTTTCTGCATGATTGTTTGTTGTTTCTGCTTCCCCCCCTCCCACACACACACTGGGCTACTGCAGAGTGGACTTTTCTTATCTATTTCATTATTTATTTCAATATTTATTTAGATTAATACAAAACAGATTTTAACAAATGCATTTTAACAAATGCCTATCCAAGGCTCTGAGGGTTCTGGGCAATATTTAAAAATATTTAAAAATATAATCAATGCTGAGAATTTGCAGGATCATTAATGTAACCTAACCCCACCCCAGCCAACAATAGAGAGGCCAAATATAGACAATGATCAATAGAACCACCACTATTTCTACTCTATTCACTACTCTCACAATTCCCCTACCTCTCCCAAACCCATGGAAAATAGCTCTTCTTTGCAACATGCCCTCCAGACTTGGCTATTTTGGACCAAATGGTGTGGGTATAGGAGAAATTAATTCCAAACCTGATCTCATCTCATGGAGAATACCATGACAACAATCCCCCTCTTTATACCAATGGAGCTCAAATTTGAGTGCCTTTACTGAAGAGGAAAAGCACATGGTGGAAGACTGTCTCACATACCTTGTTCCCAGACTATAGCTTCACAGGTTAAAACCAAGACCTTAAACACCACTCAGGAACCAACAGAGAGCTAGTGCAGATCACAGAGCACTGTGCTCATAGCAAGATCCAATAGTTAAGTTGGCTGCTGAAATCTGCACCAGCTGTAGCTTGTGGATAAAGTCAAGGAGCCCCATGTAGAGTACATTACAATAATCTAAGGTAGAGATGACAAAGGCATTGATGACTAACAAAATAATCCAAATCTGCATCCAAAAGAAACAGTCACAACCTTGTAGCCTGATGTTGATGAAGAAGGAAAAAAAAAGTCCTATCCAGTGCTGCTATATGATCCCCTAAACATCAGTTGGTAATATAACTAGGCCTCTAGATTGCAAACTTAAGCAATAAAAGACAGACACATGCCCTCTGTCATAGAAGCAGTTATTATCCTCACTGTAATTTCTGGTTGTTTCCACCAACCAATGAACATCAGCTAATTGCCGTCTGAGCCTTAGCCAGCTTGCCTCCAGCCCCAGTTAGACTCTCTCAGCTAGACAATGGATATGGCAACTGACAGCTTTGGCTAGGTCAGATGAAATGGAGATAAATAGCTGGGTGTCATCACCATTCTGACAACACTACAATCCATGTCTCCTCACAGACCCTCCAAATGACCCAACATACCTTTTGAGGGGAAAGTAGATGTAACCCTGAAGAATGCTACATGAGTGTGCCCTCAAGAAGGAGCAATTACCCATATTTTATGCTTTGAAACTACTCAACAAGTATGACCATGATCAGTCTCATATATACGTAGTATAGTCTCTTCAGATGAATCAATAGCACCCTGTAGTCAATGACATGGAAGACAGCTGATAAATATAATACTCCCATGAATACCAGATCTTCATATAGCAAAGATCATTTGTCATTTTCTCACTAATCTTAACCAAATGTAGATGATTATATATATCACAATGATTGACTGGATTGTTTCTCTAGCAGTGTTTCAGAGTAGCAGCCGTGTTAGTCTGTGTCCACAAAAAGAAAAGGAGGACTTGTGGCACCTCAGAGACTAACAAATTTATTTGCGCATAAGCTTTTGTGAGCTACAGCTCACTTCATTGGATGTTCACCTATATATGGGGTGCTCCATGGCACTTTGTCTTGCACTGCTATCTCTATCTGCATGGATCCACACTCATCCTACAGATAAACAGTGTGCTTGGTTTTCTATGAGCAATTTTTGATAGTTTTTTTCCTTATGCACTTTGTGGCCTACACAGCGTTTTCAGTGTGGAAATGATAAAGGGAGGAAAGGAGAGATATGGAGTAGAGGACGGAATCATTAAAATGTCCTAGATATAAAACCAAAATTATTGGTTTCATTTTAATTTCTGACAAGAGCTTACAGCAGTCTTAGTAGTCCAATAGTGTTTAAGAAATGTTTGGCAAATTTCACCATTATTAGTTAAATAATCTTTTAGCCAATATTCAACAAGCTCTATAGCTTGCCTAATACTAATCATCAGATATTTTGACTAATATCAAATAGATTATTTTCTCTAGCAGGTCAATATATATTTTCCTTGATGAAATTTCTTTAATTTTAGCAGAATGTTTCTTTCTCTTCTCTTCTTTTATTTGGAGGGAAAAAAAGGATCCACACTTTGACTACCTTGGTATTTACTGAAAATCACCACCTTTATTTTAAAATCAAGTTTAATTTATATTTGATTTCTCATTTACTTTTTTGTAACTGCTGTGGCTTGTTCACTTAATAAGACATCTAAATTTATAGGGAAAAAATCAATAGCCTTTAAAGGTTTTGCTCTTTCAGTTAACTGAGCCCCCAATCATCATTAACAGTATACTGTGGGATGATAGGATTGTTTTTTAAATTGAAACCAACCTAAAAATCACATACAATCCTGAATTCCTGACAATCAGCTAGCTTGTCATAGCTAAAACGGCAAATTGCTAAGGATACTGATAGTTGCTTTCTAAAAACTGTTTTATTATTTAAAGATATTGTTTATTATAAGATGTGCAGTTTGAGAGAAATATTAATGACAGACATATGTATCGGTGAAATGAAAGGACAGATTGAAAAGCATGTGTATGGACTTACATCAGTGTTCACCATAAAATGCAAGGAACCTAAAAAGCCATTCAAAGGAAACTGATTAAAATGCCAATGCTAATGCAAATGCATACTGAACAAAATTGCTGAAAGGAGAATAAGTATAAAAGCAAAAGTAGTTTCACTGATTATATGGAACTACTCAAATATTTAAACTTGAGTATCTGTGTAAGTGTTTGTAGGATCAGGACATAAATGCAGACCATAAATGTTATTCACTGTCAAAACCATTAACATCACAGAGTTAAGATTGCCCAGCAACGCCCCGTGTACTTCCAGAATGTTGGCAGTACCTAAACTTAAGCCTCTGAAAAACAGGAAATACAGTTAAGGTAATGCCTTCCACATCATGCTTCCACTCAATCGTAACTCTGTACACAACCCAAGAGTGCCCCAGGGAGAGCTTGGGCTGTATCACTCCCTAAGATGTGCATAGTCAGCAGGGTAGGATGAAGAAGAGCAGTGTTGGGCATATGAAGAAAAAAAGTCTGTAACTGTAAATGTTTATGTTGTATATGATTATGTGGAGAGGTCCAGCATGTGAGTTAGAAATCTCTAAAACATTAATCTAGAACATTTTTAGTGGAAAATAATTCAACTATATTTTCCCTAAATCATACTTAAACTACCTGTCATAGATTTAAATTATTTTCTGGATCACGCATCAGAAGTACTTTGAATCATACAAATCCATAGAATTTGATGTAATTGCTTGCCCATTCTTGGATAACAATTGCAAATTATTTTATGCAGAATATGAAATGTGAAAACTAAACTAAATATATAATAAAAGCAACCCAACGTAAGCTGTAGTATGAGTATAAAAGTATTTTGAACCAATGTTTAGTCTGGTGTTTCAGCCGTGTTTGCACTTGGTGGGTGAACTTTTTTTGCAGGGAGGGGGCGAGGCATTTTAGTAACTACTACTAAATTGACCAGAAGAAAGAAATCAAGATGAATACTGCACACAGAAATTTCTCAGGTATTTATGGAAGAGGAATCCTCACAGATATTGAAGAAATTGAAGTGTTCAAATTAATTATCACTATATGCTGATTTGAAAAATCATCAAAAATTTAAAGCATTATTTCTAGTAATTGGTGACTGGCAGCATTACCTAACAGGCCAAAACCAAACAGATCTATAGTAATGGAACAGTAATCTTGGAGGTCAGTTAAAGCTTTTTTAAAAAAAGATAAATACAAAAGAGTTCAGTTTTTTACATAATGGATTCTTCACCGTAGGAAGAATTTAGCAAGATTCAAAAAGGGATTTGAGATGTATATCTGCAGATATTATCATACTTAGTGACAAAAACAGGAAGAGATACCAAACCTTATGTTCAGACCTTCAACTAATAACTAACTATTAGATCTAACAGGGAGGCAGATGATACCCCATCTGCCTACTCCAGCGTTGTTTCTCTGAAGCATCTGATGCTGGCCACTATTGAAGAAGGGAAAGGGTTCTTGATGGACTTCAGACTGATCCAGTCTGACAATTCTTATGTTCCTAATCACTGATGGAGTACCTGGATAAAGTCAAAAGTTACAAACAAATTTAAAACCTATATTTGAAAATCACTTCGCATTTTACTTACCTGATTATGAAAGTATTGAGAAACAGCAAGTGATGCAGCACTCTGGTCACCACAATTACAAGTAACAGAGTAGTGGTTTCTCTGGAGTAGCCCTGATTAGGAAGAGCTGTGCCTAGCTGGTGGATTGAGTTGGGCTGAGGAGAGCCCCAAAGGCTAATTAGCTCATTACCCAAGAGGTAGAAAAAGATATAGGAAGGAAGTGTTCTGGGGCAAAGAGAGAAAGAGAAAGCAAGCAAGCAAGCAAGAAGCAAAAGAAAGAAAGCAATTCAGTTAGAGCCAGGAGAGATCTCTCAGGGGGAAGATACTTTCTGTCTCCCCCTTTCTTGGCCAAGTGAGCGAAGCATTATATGATATTGTAAATACTGAGTTTGTATAGGTGGTGGGGAGAACACAGTGAAATAAAACCAGAAGAAGGTTTCTAAGCAATTTGTTGCTTGTAAAGAGAGAGGAGTGGGACACTGCCCTGTCACACTGCCCAAGAGGGTAAAAATCTGAGTTCAAGTTCCATGTTGCTTGTGCTATAAGTGAGAGCAAAAGCACTTAAGTACAGCAAAGAAAGCAACAACTTACAGGGGAAACACAGACCCCTAAAGTCAGATCTTACCAGGATGAAGAAAAGCTCCTTATTACTTTTATTTAATTTAAAAACAGCAGCACACTAATTCTGATAGGGATTTAAGACTTTTAAACAGTATTTCAGGAAGGAGAATTATTTTAAAAAAGCATTTTGGTTCACTTTTAAACATACTAGGAAAACTTCATAGAAAATGGAGGTATCACCTGAGATGACACTGAGGCAAAAAAACCCTTCAGCTCTTGGTCATGCCAGGTGCTGGGCACCTCTGAATCCCATTAAAATCAATAGGGATCAAGAGTACTCAGAACCTCACAGGACTGAGCACTCAGGCCTGCTCTAGTCCAGTAAAGTACTTCAGTACAAACTGTGGTAATACTCACATATTTTAAGCAAGCACATCTGTCTTTAACACGCTGATGGCTCAGAACATCACTGAGCATCTAAAGCCTGATCCTGCACCTGCTGAAGCCAGTAGGAAAGCTCCCTTTAATGTCAATTGGTACAGGAGCAGGGCTCTAGAGAATGCCAAAGGATACTCAAGAATTTAAGGACCAGCTGCTGCTCCCATTGATGTTGATGGGGATTTTATCACTGACTTCAATGAGCATATGATCGAGCCCTATTATTCTGATTTGTGAGCAACTCATGCAGGATGAACATTCGTTCTTTAAAGGCTCTGCAAATTTCCATGGATGCACTGCAAACATTGAGCCTACATAATTCAAAAAGATAATTGAAGCTATGATAGAATCTCTTCATCTGCAAGATGTATTTCAGTTACTGTACATGGACTATATGCATTTTCCAGTTTGGTGGATTATTTTAATTGCTTCTGGTAAATTAAGCAACAGTATTTCACTGACTCAGTCAGCTGCTGCAGATTGGCTGAAAGTGGCAGTAGATAAGACAATAAAAACTAAGAAATTAGGCGAATAAGAAAGATTTTTTTGTAAATTACCCTGCAACCCTTTTGTGTCACAGCAGCCGTTCTTGTCAATGCAATTTTTATTAATCAGTGCAGACGTAGAGAAACATCCTTAATAAATGAAGAAGAAAGGAGCTACCTTTGTCTCTGAAGCCCTGCAGCACTGTCAGGAGAATTTATAAGGAACATCAAGTCTGCACTTTTAATTTGAAATAGGAACAAAGATGCTGTATTTCAACAGTTAAGTGTAATTAGGTATTATCTTATCTTAAAATACAGGCTGTTTCTTTGCTTACTGCTTCTTTCCCATCCCCATCACTTGAAAATGGTTGGAACTGCTGACTGAAACAATGCACTTTGATTTTAAACAATTCTCTACAATTTTTTTTATCATCAGACAAGGTATATGGGAATCAGGGAATGATACTGTAACTTCAAATCATAATTCATTCCCCGGTTTGCTCCTGAAATAGGGTAACTTCCCACTGCCCTTTATTTGGGGCAGATTGTAAAGTTATAGTTTTGCTATACATGCATACAGGATGTTCATCTACCACATTTATGCGCATAGACCAGTAATCTGTATTTGTAAATATCAAGGAGTAGTGTCTGTAACTGTGACAGATATGGCAATTTCCTACAATATATTTGGGAGATCTTACTGTATTAAGTATGTATATCATTGTGGGGCAGAGATTGTATGTAATTCAGTGGGAGATAGCCTTCCAGGAACTAAGAACCGTGGGTGTGATTAGGCAAATTCACTTATGTTGTAACACTGCCAGAGAGGTACCATTATCTTAAGTGGCTCACAAATACTGGCTCAGATGGGATTTTCCAGAGACCAAACAGACAAAGAACGGATTTTTGGATAAATAGTTTCAGTTTAAACTGACTCAGGGCTGTCTTTCTGGTCCAGCAACTGGACAGCACCTTCTGTCCAAAGGACCCCCCAGTCCTTCCTGGGAAGATTTGGAAGGACTTTGGCCTATGGAAGGCCCATAAGACTGATGGGTGACCACTCGTAGGCTTTAGCAGGTATATAGGAAATTTTATTGATTTAAATATATTTTCTCTGTAATGCTTTCACTTTCAGAATGAATGTGTTTGTTTAAAGAGAGATGTGTGGTAATTTATAACTGTGAGGAATTGCACCTCTGAGGAGAAAGCAAAGCATAGATGCTGCTTTGTTTAAGCAGACTAGGTTACTGGGAAGTGTAGGCAGGGAACTATGCAGCCAGGGAACTGTGCAGCCTGGAAAAAAACTGATCAGGATGGAGAGACACGGGGTCTTCACCCAACAGAGATGACATCTGAGGAGGAGGGAACCTAGAGTGGCTACCCTTGCTGAACCATGGAGGGGAAATACAGGAGTAGTTGCCCTGAACTGTTACAGTAACTTCTGAGAAAAATCCAGAAGAACTTTTTTGCATGAAAACATCATGAAATTCTGATTGTAATTGTTTTCAAATGTGATATTTTCCCTCATATGTGACTGGTGGAAACTTGAAAATTTCAGTGAAAACAATTCAGGCATTTACAAGACAGACATGGGGTGGGGACATTATTTTGCCTTTAAAAAAAAATTCAGGTGACCTTTCTTGGAGAAACTCTATTATTTTTGGAGGAAGGATGATAAATTTGATAGCCTTTGTGCCAGGGAAGTAACTTTGGTTGTTTCTGTGAAAATGCGCAACAATTTGGCCAAGTTATAAGCCTTTGGAAAATCTCATTTCTCATAGCTCAATAGAGACTTCTTACAGTTTAGCAACTAAAATCTCTAAAGATTGAGCCGTACTGAACCAGCTCCATCTCCTCAGTTCCTGGGCTGACGAGTCTATGTGCTCCATCCCCAGGGAATGACTGAGCATGTTCTGCCCATCACCACTCCTATGTATGACAAGAATATGAGTGCACTATACCCCCAGAGTTACTGAGCACGCTCTAGTCCAGCAATACAGGGATGAAGATGGACTTTGCATGTGATGGCTCTGGACCAGGGATAAACCATACACTGAACCTGAGAAGAAAAAGCTAATCTCCCATATTCTCATCCACTCCAAAGTCAGTGAAAACTGACAGGTTTCAGAGTAGCAGCCGTGTTAGTCTGTATTCGCAAAAAAAAGGAGTACTTGTGGCACCTTAGAGACTAACAAATTTATTAGAGCATAAGCTTTCATGAGCTACAGCTCACTTCATCGGATGCATTTGGTGGGAAAAAAAAGTTTTTTGTTTTTTGTTTTTTTTCCACCAAATGCATCCGATGAAGTGAGCTGTAGCGCACGAAAGCTTATGCTCTAATAAATTTGTTAGTCTCTAAGGTGCCACAAGTACTCCTTTTCTTTTTAGTGAAAACTGAGAATCTCTCCGGACACAGGGTGGTGATCCTTGTCCCATGATTCCCCTGCAAAGGTGCATAAAGAAATCCTCCCCTATCTATGAGGCTCCCAGACTTTAGGCATCCATGATCTCCAGATTGGGGCTCTTGAAGGCACAAAAAGAACATGCCTTCTATAGCCCTTGATTGCGCCTGTGCCCCTCCTTCCCCTGGAATCACCAACTCCTGCTGAAGCTGTAAAGAAATGGGCTGCTGAAAAGCCAGCAGCTGCAGCTGCCCCAAACTCCAAGATGCCTTACTTCAGCAGACATAGGCTGCCCCAACTTCTGAGCGCAGGTGGGGAGCAGGGTCAAGCGCTGTCCTGCAGTAGCCACAGCACCATGCGGTCCATCTCCTTGACCCACGATTGAGTCATTTGACCCTTTGATGGAGATAGTACTGATGGAAGTTCTAGGAAATATTTGTGCGCTATTTTTTTTATTCAGGCCAAAGTGTTTTGTTATAAAAGTTTCAACCCATTTCATTTCTTATTACAAGATTTTAAAAAACAAACCAATCCTTTTCCAGTTTAATTAGCATATTTTTAAAAGAAAAATTTTGAACAAGGAAATCTTTATTTCAAATTTCTATACATTTTCTCTCAACATTTTATTCAATCTACCTTGATCCTGTTTTGCAAACAATTTCAGTTTTGATATGATTGGCATTTTTTGACTAAAAAAAAGATTTGTTGAAAAATTCCAGACCATCTCTATGCCTGATTACATCTAAAACAGAAAGGTCTGTGTCTAATTACGGTGGAGTTCAAAATATGCAAGACTGGCCACAGACTAGACAGCAGGATCTTATTTAAATCATTTGGGGGCAGTGAGGTAGGTGATACAATACACACACAACTGCATAGCCACAACAAAATCCATAAGTGCTGACATTAAACCACTTGCTGTATATCTCACTGGGAGGCTGAAATTTTCCCTGCTGTTCTGTGGTTCAGACTGTTAATAGATCCTTGGAAGCTGATTTTTCTTCTTTTTTAATATATAACCATGCAATGATGATCCACGTCAGAATAAATGTTGTAAAGTTCTCTAAATTCTTACCCTTTCCTCTGGGGATATGTATGTCTGTGCATGTGATTGTCGCCACAATTTGTGGAGACTACAGCTATGTGATAAATCAAAGAGTCATATGATAAATGTTATTTATCATGCACCTCTGATGGCAGCACCTGCCCTTTTTGCCCACTAATTCATTTCCCCAGCATTTCTGCAAACATTTTAAATCTGAAAGCACAAAGACTCAAATGAGACGCTCCCAGCTTCCCAATGTGGTAGTACCTAGCATTTCCTTTTAGTTCTAGGAGGCCCTTTATAGAGCATGATTTTGATATGTATAGAAAAGCTACTTAGCTCACATCTTATTATATGTTTCAAAATGTATCAGTTTAAATTTGAGAAAACTAGGCCATTCTTTCTCTTACTCTGTGTCACCCTTCCTTACAATGAATAGAACTTTACTCTTTAAATAAGATTCGATGCTGTAGTCACTGAAGCTAATAGTGAAACTCCTGTTCACTTGAATGATGCACAATCAGGCCTATAGTCCCACAGAAATGAATGGAAGTTCCTGAATAACGTACTACTCAACAACAGGATATAAACTATATATGCATACTTTACTTGTCTAAATTCCTATGAAAAATAAGAAAAACTTATCTCCCCTTGTTACATCACCCCAGTATTGTGCCAATAGTTTATGTCATGGCAGAATCAATCTGATGATGCACTGACACAATCATTAGAGTACTACAGTCGCACTGGTGATTTGCTATCTTAAATCATTGTCAAAGTGATATTGCTGTAATGCTACTGTGTTGATGATTTGGTATAATATATTGCCAGAGAAATATCACACTGATTATATGGATGGCAATATGGAAATATATATCCATCATCAGACAAAGAAAAAATGAAATGTGGCAGCAAGACTCTCCTTTTAACTAACTTCTCTAAGTATTAATTAAAAAAATTTATCTAAGTTAAATAGTATACAAGAGCTAGAGAAAATAAAATGATTCATATAGTGGAGGCTAGAGGTGTTTGGCTTAAACATCCTGTATTCCTTTTATAACTGAAGAGATGAGAAAGTTAAGAGGTGTGTTATGGTAAGTTGTTGGCAGAAAATGGATCTGAGGTATTCAAAAAATGGTTTTTTTGGTATGCTCTATGCTGTATTTTTACTGATCTACAAGCAGCCCAAGCAGGAAGGTAAAAGTGACCAAGATTAAAGTATACAATATATTTCATGCAAACAAAAAGTTCATTCAATACATATAAAGTGTGAACTAGGTGCCTCAAGTTTTGGATGCACAACTTGAGATACTTGAAAGCGGCTGGGTTTTCAGGAAGTGTTGAGCACCTGAAAAACAGACCACTTTAAAGTGGCACAGGTTGGACACCTAAAAATGGAGGCACCCAAAATCAGTGGGTGCTTCTGACAAATATTAGCATATATCTCTCAGAAACGGTCAGGGACTGCTTGAATTTTGTTCCTATTATGACATCTGTGTAACAAACTCATTCTTCCAGACAAAGTTGCAACACAAAGTGTTTTGGAAACATCCCAGATCTCACTAGCACCAACTGGATCTTATCATCCCAAGGTGTGCCAACCTTAACATCGTCCTCATTACCTGCAATGATGATTGTGACACAGATCACTCTCTGGTATGCAGCAAGGTCAGGCTTAAACCAAAGAAAATACACAGATCTAAATTAAAAGGATATCCTCAGTGCCATAGCGGATCAAGAAAAGTCACAGCAATACAAGAACATACTACAATAAGCCCTTGACACCAGTGTGCCACAAGTGCTCAGATGAAGTAAGAGCAACTGAAGAACACAATCTATGATGCAGCTCTGTCAGTCTTTAGGAAAAAGGAAAACAAGACCAATGACTGGTTTGATGCATATTCTAGTGTGTTGACCAATCACAGAGGCCAATCTCACAGCCCAAACAACTATAAGAGAGATCCAAATGAAAAAACCTTACAAGCATTGAGAGTGGCAAGAGCCAAGGTACAACAAACGGCTCAATGCTGCACCAATAACTATTCGCTGCACTTATGTGAAAATATTCAAGTAGCAGTTGATGCAGGCAACATCAGAAACATGTATGACGGGATCAAGAAAGCTTTGGGTCCAACTTCAAAGAAAATAGACCTACTGAAATCACAACAGGGGAAACAATCAATGACTGCACCAAGCAGATGGATTACTGGGTAGAACACTACTCTGAGCTTTACTTTCATGAAAATATTTTACAGACGCAGCCATCAACGCCCATCAAAAGCCTGCTTGTTATGAACCAACTTGACGATGAACTGACTGTCGAGGAGCTTAGTCTTACCAGAGATGGCCTCCCCAATGGAAAGGACCCCAGAGAAGATTGCATACCATCCAAGGCCATAAAATGCAGAAAACCTATTGTACTGCAACATCTTCACAAGTTGCTCAGCCTGTGCGGGAAAGAAGGCAAAGTACCACAAGAAATGAGAGATGCCAACATCATCACTCTTTATGAAAACAAGGGTGACAGGAGTGACTGTACCAACTATCGTGGCATTTCCCTTCTTGGTATTATAGGAAAAGCCTTTGCCCAAGTTGTCCTGAACAGACTTCAGACCCTTGCAGACAGAATCTATCCTGAATCACAGTGCGGTTTCCGAGCTGAAAGGTCTACTATCAACATGGCCTTCTCACTGAGACAACTACAAGAGAAATGCAGAGAACAGAAAAAAACAAAACCTCTACATAGCTTTCATCAATCTCAGAAAGGCTTTTGACTTTGTCAGTAGAAGTGCACTATTTGTGCTTCTAGAAAAGATTAGATGTCCCCTCCAAGCTCTTAAGCATGATTCAATCCTTCCATGAAAACATGAATGGCACAGTCCAATATGATGGCTCAGTCTCTGAGGCTTTCCAGATTCGTAACAGAGTTAAGCAAGGTTGTGCAAGAGGTTGCTTGCCCCACCTCTGTTTGGGATCTTGTTCTCCCTGCTTCAGAAACAAGCTTTTGGTTCCTCAACTGAGGGAATCTTCTTGCATACAAGAACTGATGGAAAGCTGTTCAATCTTTCAAGACTCAGATCTAAAACCAAGACTTGGGAGGCCCTTATCCAACACCTTCTTTTGCCGATGACACAGCAGTGACAACCAACACGGAAGCTCATCTTCAAAGCCTAATGGATAGTTTTTCCAAAGCCTGCCAAGACTTCAGGCTTACTATAAGCCTAAAACAACTGACATAACATGGCACGGAGTTGAAGAAGCACCCTCCACCAAATTCAACAACTATGAACTTGAAGTGGTGAACAAGTTCATATACCTGGGGTCCACTATCACAGTCAACCTCTCACTTGAAACAGAACTCAACATCCGCATTGGAAAAGCCGCCACACAACAATGTCTAGACTGAACAAGAAGGTATGGCAAAATAACAAACTGACAGAACACACAACGATCTGTGGTGTATTGTGCATGGTTATAGAGCACGGTTTTATATGGGAGTGAGACATGGACTTATGCTCATCAGGAAAAGAGGTCAATAGCTTCAAATGCGTTGCCTTTGACAAATCTTTGGACTCTACTGGAGGGACCAGAGTTACCAACACTGAGGTGCTCAAATGGGACAAAAATTACCCAGCATGCAAACACGCCTAAAAGAGACCCCTCCCACTCACGTGGGAATGTGTGCCAAATGAATGATAGGCACATCCTAAGGAATCCTCTATGATGAATTGGCATCTGGAAAAAAACCCAAATGATGCCGAAAATTGCGTTTCAAGGATGTGTTCAAGTGAGACCTAAAAAAAATGGATGTAGACAAAGGGAAGATCACACTCAAGACTGCAGTCTTGGAAAAAGAGCTTAACAAAAGTCACCAGAGTTACAAGAGGAAGCAGTCAGCTTAGCAGACGAGAAAAAAGCTCGCAGGAAGGCAGAGCCCAAAGGCTCAAAACATCGCCTGTAAATGGACAGATGCAGCAAAGATTGTCTCTCTTGAGGGGTCTCTCAGTCACATTCGTGAGGCCATAAAACCGAATACATCTTTACCCTGAGGGGTGCATACACATGGTCTCTCAAGACTGAAGGATGCCTGCTACTATTATCTTTCAATCTCTCTGTTAGGCAGATGGATAGTCAAGGGACCAACTTTTGGACAACAGCCTCTACAACTGAGCTCTGAGGTTTTGGTACACAATTTTTAGATAGGTGATTGCAAGGTTCATGTGTGCAAATGTTTGCATAGAAAAAACACAGACTTTTAATGTCAAAACAGGCATGGAAAGTGTATGCAAAAAATTGACAGGGTGGTAATGTTTCTCGAGTATATTGCCCTTAAAATTGTGGTGGCTAAGAAATAAGTTTTAAGAAATAAAAGTAAAGCATAATACTGAGCCCAGCAGTAACTTCTAACCCAATGCAAGAACCGAAAGGCCACCAACCCTGAGCTCATGGCAAATATTAGATGAAGAGGTTAGTGTGCTGAAAAAAAACCCGTATTCCATGCCCCCTTAAGAAAAAAAACTAGGTTATGGTCAGCTCAAGCTGGAGACAACCTGCTTGAAGAAGAGATGATGCAGTTGAACAATCCCATTTCTCTGACCTTGCTGACTGCAATGTTTTTAGCAACCTGTGTTCTTATAGCCCGCAGGAGTTGTCCAGAAGAGATATGGCTGTACTAACTCCGTCCAGCAGTATGGAGATATGCAATGGAATTTTCAGCAGGAAAGAGCACAGGTGAGGCACCTTCAAGCATCTTTCCTAGACTGCTGATTTTCAGTCGGCCAAGGAATACTTATTAGGGAGTTTAGGCATTTCTCTTAACAAAGAAAAGCAGAGATACTGCAGGAAGTGATGCTGATGATTCAATATGTGGAACTTTTCCTAAGTAATAGATCAAGCTAGCACTGTGCTGTGGAGGTGACAGCTTCTGGGTGAGATGTCAAATTGCTGTTTTGATCACTTGGTTATTAAAATTTTCAAGACATTTTCAGAAGATTTGAAGCACTAGTGCCTATACAGTGGCCAGATCATTTTGGGTAATTATCTCCTGCCTACTAAAATTCCTTCTTAAGTTTCACCCATATGTGCTAATTTTCACATTCGTGATCTGAGTGGTTTTGTTTCAAACTATTGAACAATTGTCATGTTTCGCCTTGGGGGACACATTACAATGGTGGGTGAATGCTATCTTTAGTCTGGTTTTATGCACGTGTGTTAAGATCAGCAATGGGCCGAGTTGCAAATTTCAGAAGTGGACTAGATCTATTATCCTTCCCAAAGCCTAAGGGTGTTCTGATCCAGAAGGGTTGGTTTCAGTCCATGTCAAGTTAAAAAAACTGACTGTTCTGAAATCAATGCATTGTTCTCTTTATCTTACAAAAAGTAGTTTGGATGTTTCTTGTCCCCTTTCCTCTAAAGAATGGTTCCCCGGCTGGACTACATCTCTCATGATGTACCATAGTCCCCCGGGCTTTTTGTAGAGCCACTGCAATGCATAAGTCAGCATCCCTGGGCAAGTGATAGAATAGAGTAGAATGAGGGACATGAACCGCAACTCCTATGCAATAACAATTCCAAATTTAAACTTCTTTTTTGGAGTGTTTGTCTTTCAAAATTTACTGAGCAAGACAGACATTTTTGCAAAAAGAAAAGGAGTACTTGTGGCACCTTAGAGACTAACAAATTTATTTGAGCAAAGCTTTCGTGAGCTACAGCTCACTTCATCGGATGCATCGATGAAGTGAACTGCAGCTTACGAAAGCTTATGCTCAAATAAATTTGTTAGTCTCTAAGGTGCCACAAGTACTCCTTTTCTTTTTGCGAAATACAACTAATACGGCTGCTTGAAACTTTTTGCAAAATATTTGGTTCACCAGTAACCCAATTTTTCCATCTAAAATAAGTTCTGATGGAAAATTTTTGACCAACCATATGAGCAATGACTTCTCTATTCAGCACTTGGTGTGCTTCAAAGACTATTTGTTGCTACAGAGAATTTGCCTTAACTTTTTTCTCCTGAAAACAGAAACATTCCAAACAGTGTCCTTAATTCTTATGTCACAAATCTTACTAAAGAACTATAGAAAGGACCCCAAACTCTCTGAGATCAACCACTGCTGTAATGTGGGGAGAGAAATTATTCCTACACACATGAACAATATAGAATGCATATATTTGCCAATGTGGGGTTTCACCATGCCTCAATAGGTCACAGCAGGATGCTAGATTATGGACAAACTGCTGAGAACTAGGGCAGACTCATCCAAAACTGGTGCTTATTCTATAAGATATACTAAGACATTGAAAAATTAAACTCTGTCTCACCACACTGGTAAAAAAAGTCAAAACTGTAGTCTCCTTAGTCATTTCAGCACTCATTTTACCACCAGACACCAAACTTATGATAAGTTGTTATTAAAACCAATTCATCAAAGGTTCCTTCTAATCCAAGATATCAGCCCATAGCCAGGTCAATATAAACTCAGATTTTACCCAATAACAGAGGGGCTGCATGGGTGGGGGTGGGAAGGGTCCCTCTACCAAGATTTGCTGCTTGGCTTGTACTGGGCATGTTCACAGGGACCGAGCATGTCAGTAACACTGAAAGCAGTGCCCTCACTCCCTCCCACTATTGGCAGGCATGGGTCGTCTCTGCCCAATAATCACGCTGTTGCCAATCCTTCAGTATCAATATCTAAAGGTTTAAGAGAAAAGAAAGAGAAGAAAGTTAAAATGGTTAAGGAAATCAAATTCATACACTCTTTGCAAAGTTTTGTATCAGGTTTGAAGCAGCATGTTATAAACTGTTGGCTTGCAAAGTCTGGTAACTACCAAGATGGATAGTCCTCAGTCATGGGTTGGATCCAGAGATCAGTGCAGGAAAGAGGCAAAATGGAGATGCTTCCAGGGTTTTATACCTTCTCCATGTGGAGGGAATGCCCTCAGTCTTAGTTTAGAAAAAGTCTTAGTCTTAGAAAACTTACAGGCTCAAGATGGATTCAGGGTCACATGGTTAAGTCACTTTGTATGCTTTGATTACTCATAAGAGCAGCATTACCCATATTTTGGCTAAAGTGTCCACAGGCAGGCTTACCTGGCAGGAACAAGCTTCTTCTATGGCCTATTGTGTTTTTAATAGGCCATCATCTTGAATGGTCCATTCACAGTTTGCTGGCTAGACTGGATGTAAATACTTGTGGTTGTTACCCCAGGAGCAAACACAATTGAAGTACTAGTCAATATTAATAACTTTTATTAAAAAAAACAATACATGCATATAAACAGGATAATCACATCAGCAAATAACTTTTCCATTGATACCTTGAATGACATACTTTGTACAAGATTTGTTGCAATTGTCTAACAGTGGCAATATTAATGATATAAATGGTCGTGTTTCAATCATACAGCATCACACGGGGTGAAATTTTCATTCTGTAGAGTGTGTCTGGGAGGCAGATCCACCTGAAACACTGTATTCCTGCGGGCTAACCAGATTGGCAGAAAAAAACCCCACTAATTGGTATTTCTATAGTCATCCATGTCACCCAGGAAAAGAGAAAGAGAAAACTCAGATTGAATCCCAACTTTACCATCTCCTGAAAGAGCAGCCAATACTTAACAGTCTTTAGCTAAGCACAGCAATCAGATTACTGTCCCAACAAAGTAATCTTACCCCTACGTAGGTCCAGAGGAGAGGTTGTCATCGGCTGGGCTCCTTGTTTCAGTTTCCATCTATCCCAAATGCAAAAACTGTCCTTATATACATTTATTTCTTGGAACATGCAGATTTGACATAGCTATCTTAAAATACACGCAGGCTGTCTGGCTAAAGTCTTCATTTTGATTACACAATGCCCATGTGATTACACAGTGTGTTTTAACAGACATGAGTTAGGATAAGAAGTTTTGGTGGGGGCTACAGAAATTTTGATTAATAACATTTGCCACTTGAAACACAGGTCATGGGATGGTGGGCTACACACAGGTTGATTATGCAATGCTTGCAACCAACAAAGACCCCAGACCCAAAGACCCCTTTGATTATGCAAAGTCAGTTTTGAGAACTTGAGTTACATCAGTGTTCCCCTTGCCACAATAAAAATGCTCTTTATGGTAGTCCTGGAGAATTCTGGAGCCCAACAAACAAATAAGTCTGGTTGTCAACACCAACTGACGAGAGATAATGTTGAAGTATGGGGACAGAGTGATAATCCAATGATTTTTGAAACTTTAAAAGTCACTGGGTTCAGATTAGGTAAAATGAGTTCACCCTACCCCACTGCTTAAAAAAAGCTTCAAAAAAGAACAGACATCAACATTAAAAAAAAATCACTTGTTGCAGGAAATGCTGTTCCAGTATTAAATGGCTATATTACAGGGTTTTCAGCTTTTTTTCATAGCATGACCTAATATTTGCCGACTTTCAGATGACCTTCCTCTAATATATACTGGTATCCTTTGAGCCAGTAACTGTGCTGCTGCATAGGAAGTGGCCAGAAAACTAGTTCAATACTGCAAAAAGAAAAGGAGTACTTGTGGCACCTTAGAGACTAACAAATTTATTTGAGCATAAGCTTTCGTGAGCTACAGTTCACTTCATCAAATGTGTAGCTCATGAAAGCTTATGCTCAAATAAATTTGTTAGTCTCTAAGGTGCCACAAGTCCTCCTTCTCTTTTTGCGGATACAGACTAACAAGGCTGCTACTCTGAAACCTGTCATAGTTCAATACTGTGCTCCTAGTAGATGAGAAATTACCAGTGCATGAGTACATCTCCTTCAAAAGAAAACTACAGATAGAGAATGGTAGCAGACTCACACAATGAGATGTGTTGTGATAACAGAGAAGTGGAAAATATAGAGAGTTACCAAAAAGTGTTTCAGGTCCAAACAGAACTGAGAGTGAAACTCTGAGTCAAGGTATACAGCAATACAAATACAAAATCTGATTTGTTGTGAATGAAGCAGCAATGTAAACTTGCCCATGGTTATCACCTATCTCCCAACCCAATACCTATGGAGCAGGAATCAATGAAACATGTCAGACAAGATAATAAATCATCGTTTGTAAAGACAGCCAAACATCAAGACCGTCTTCAGCAAAAACAAGATTAACTGTACCCACATTATTCAGACAACTAATATATTTGGTTTTATTTAGTGATTTCAAGACTCAGTTCAGTACCCAAGGGAGATAAAATAATAATTATTACACTTCAATTTTCTGGCTCCTCCTCAAATCCCTGCAGGATGCCACCATCCAAATTACTTTTACAGCCATTTGACATATTTCAACTCCTTAAACAAACCTAATTTATATAAGAAAAGTTTTCTTGGCTTTATGTTAGCATAATTTAGAAATGTAACCTTTATAAAATATTAATTTATAACACCAGTTCTTTCAGAATAACTTTTTGTTTATGTTATTAAGAAGATGGGGTCACTATGATTTTAATATTTGTTTTAGTTCATTTGGAATCATTGTCTCATCTCCCCTGCATAGCTGCTGCTATTGTTGTTGCTTTAATTTTGCTCTACTATGTATAACACTGAGCTCATTCAAAGTTTATTAGATGAGCTAGTGAGAGAAATAATCATTACAGACTGGTTTTGATACAATTTTCACACGTGACAAGACATTACACAGGCACTTAAATGATGCAGGCTGTCAACAATATGCCATGGACTTTATGTTTGTGCCAATGAATAATAATGTTTGTTGCATACTGGATAATTTTCAGTGTTCTGTCTCTAGTTATTGCAATTATCTAAAAAAAAATAGCAAGGTTCCACTCGATCCATTATTATTATTGCTTGGATGCTATGCCACTGGTACTCCATTTCCACAAATTACAGGCATTCTATAGCAAATCTTTTATGTTTCTTTTCTAAGTTTGTTTTACAGGGACATCTAGTGGTGTAAGGATTACATGCAGCGGTGTCCAATAGAAATTTGATGCTAGCCACACTGCTAGTCACACTTGTGGTTTGGAATTTTTCTTATTAGCCACATTATAAAAAAGCCACATGCATTAGCAACAATTCAATAGCATATTAGCCACATGTGGCTACTGGCGAATGTATTGGACATCGCTGGATTACAATTTAAATATAATGATATACTTTATTTTTCAAAGCTCATGATTCATTTGAGACTCACAGGCAGCATTACTGAGAAGAATGATAGGGAAATTGTACATACTTTCAATTAGTCTAAAGTGGACTGGTAATGAATTATGTTGATATCCACCAATACTGTACCATCAAGTTATCTGTGGCAAGTAGTGAAAATGAAAGGGTCTTGATAACTTTTAAAGTCTGCTTATGTGAGGGGTTTTATTGTTGTTGTTGGCTTTTTTTTAAGATGCAGGAATAGGAAGGTATACAGTATCAGCTAAGATAGACTACAGTCCAGGAGTAATATTTCTTTTAGCAATACATCAATACTTTCTATTCTACTCTTAGAACATGCTCATCACTGTAGTTTCTGCGTACCTCCAGAATTAAGCAAATAAAACATGTATCTCATGTTTGTTCTCTCATCCTCTCCCCAGGGAGAGAAGAACATGCAGAGGAATATCTTCTTTGGTAGGGTTTTATGTTTTATTTTTTAAAATATAATGTTTCAATGTATATATGTTAAAGTGAAATAAATGTGCATTGCATTTGGAGTGGAAGGTGGTGAGGTTTCTGATGGTCTTTAGTTCCTGGAGAAGTCCATTCCACAGTCTCAGACCATCCCCTAAGCTTTATCCTTATTGTAGAGTGTTCCACTGTGAAAGAGGAGCATAGATGTTGATTATAGTCTGCTTTGGTAATGCATTTTCTTTGCTTACTTTTACACATAGACAAAGAAATTAACCTATGAGAGTTGTGTTACTTAAACACATACCTTAAGAGAAAAAAGTAATCATACATGATCACTTCAGTTTTACATTAATATATAAATGCATATCTGGTTGGAAAAATTTTCAAAGAAAATGAAATTGATGAAAAATAAGTTAGGGTTTTTATTAATTAAAATTATGTTTTGCCCACATCTTTTAAATAAGGACAAGATTGCAACTATGCCACTCTGATCAGTTCCTCACATAAGTGCTTCCACTTTTACTCATATAAGTTATTACTTAACTTTGCAATTAAGTGATTTACAGTTTCCTTTTTCCATTCTAACCTTTTCAAAGATAGAGAAGTTTTGTAGCATTAGAGAAAAAGTAAAGTGAAAAAACAAAATGTGTGTTGTGGGGAGAGGGAAAGAAAGGAGAAACAAGCTGAATGAAAAATGTTTGTTTCAAAATTTCCCATTGAAAAAGTAAAAAAATGTAATTTTCCCATGAAAAATTAAGCTTCAATGAAATTCCATTTTTCAGGGGCAAAATTTTCAGTCAAAATCCTGATAGTGATAAATTCTAATTGAAGTGAGGGACCTTTTCCCCTCACCAGAGCAGATTTGTCCGAGGTCATTTTCAACCTTTGAACTTGAAAACTGATAGATGGTAAATCTAGAATACAGAACAACCCATCCTTAAAACACTTCACTTTCAATATTTCATTGTTGAAGACCTGAAAAAAAAAGGTAGTAGTGATGTTGTTTCAGGAAAGTTAAGGACTTCTGTCACTTCCTCTCTGCTGAACAAACTTAAAATATCAAGAGCTAATATAGTACTGAAAGTACTAGTAAGCTTACAGAATGTGGTTCCCTTGTGTCTATCCCATCACAGCCCAAAAATTACAACCACAAAAGGATGGTATGGAAAAATAAAATACTTGTTGAACAACAAGTGGATCAGGTTGTCTCCTTACAAAATCTTCATGGGTAGTCATACATTCTCTATGGTGAGCGCGGCAACCCTTTCAGTGTATGCCCATCTCTAAATTTTTCTTGTCCTGTTAAAAAACATTCGCTGGTAGTGACTAATAAATATTGTTTATTGTGCAACACTGGCTTGGTTCACTGTTACCTCATCATCCTCGTCCTCTCATGCCCCTCCATTTCTATTTGTCTTGCCCTCCTGTTTCTGTCTTGACAGAGTGTGAGCAATTAGGTGCCCAATTCCCAGGAAAAGTTAATAGAAATTGGATGCCTGACTCCGCTTTGTACTTTTGAAAATCTCCCCATAAAATATGAACAATGGTCCTAATCTGTTTTGGGCCTATGGATACTCCCTGCTATAGTATTTCAGATAAAAAGTATCAATGCTCTTTTGAGGTTCAAGAAGAGGACTTGAAGCCAATGTGGCTGGTTTCTTGCTGGCTATGCGACGGACTGGCTGTATGGCAAATCATAATTTCTCTATGCTTTAGTGTACACATCAGTAAAATGGGTCTAACATCCATTTCATAAGGCTCCTTTGAGTCTTAATTTAGGTGGATTTCAAAACCACTCAGCACTGGCCTAATCCATTCTTATTGAAGTCATTAGGAGTTTTGCCATTGACTTAATTGGGAGCTGAATCAGGCCAGCACTTGAGTGTTTTTGAAAACCCCACTCTTAATGTTTCAAAACTGCTTTCAAAGCCTAAAATGAAAAGATCATTTAGAAGTGCAAAATTACTGCACTACGATTATTCTAAAGCTGTTTTAGTCTTCTGTTTAAAAATATGTTAAAGAAAGCTCATATCCAATAAATAGAAAGAGTCCTGGTTTCTTGGGAGGAATGGCACATGTGAAGTTAATTTAAAAGTCAGAGGTTAATATTTATGGTTTTAGTGAATACATTTAAAGATATCATCCTTTATTTTGTACCAAAAGGAAGCCTGTAATCTGATTAAATCTTTTGAACAGAAATAGTTTTCAGAGTAATTCATCTACCTTGCCAATAACAATATTTCTCCTGTGAAAGTCTTATTGATGGCACAGAAAGAATTAAAATAAATGTCCATGCTGTAATTTCAGCAGTGATCAAAAAGTTAATATTAATGCATACTCCTGTAAATACCATTTGGATTTCTGAAAACTGTCTGAGAAAAGGCAAGAAAATGTTTCTTTCATCTATAATGAGCCTGAGAGGAAGAATTTCAATAAATCTAGGAAGATGGTTGAAGTTCAGAAGAAATTAAACCCAGAGTCTTTTTGGTATTTTCAGGTTAATGTGGATAAAGAGTAGAGCTCTTCAAAAAGTCAGATAAAAATATAGTTCTTGGCTTTTTCCCAAGTTCTGGCCAATGCCTTTGTCATAAATATAAAGGGAAGGGTAAACACCTTTAAAATCCCTCCTGGCCAGAGGAAAAACCCTTTCATCTCTAAAGGGTTAAGAAGCTAGGTAACCTCACTGGCACCTGATCAAATGACCAATGAGGAGACAAGTTACTTTCAAAGCTGGGGGGGGGGGAGAGAGGAGGAGAGAAACCAAACGTTCTCTCTGTCTGTGTGTTGTTTTTGCCAGGAACAGAAAAGGAATGGAGTCTTATAAACTAGTAGTAATCTAGCTAGATATGCGTTAGATTCTGTTTTGTTTAAATGGCTGATAAATAAACAGTATATTCCTGTTTTCTGTCTTTTGTAATTTAAGGTTTTGCTTAGAGGGATTCTCTAAGTTTTGAATCTGATTACCCTGTGAGGTATTCTCTCTTTACATCCTGACTTTACAGAGGTGATTCTTTTACTTTTTTTCTATATAAATTCTTCTTTTAAGAATCTGATTGCTTTTTCATTGTTCTTAAGATCCAAGGGTTTGGGTCTGTGTTCACTTATGCAAATTGGTGAGGATTTTATCAAGCCTTTCCCAGGAAAGGGTGTTTAGGGTTTGGGGAGGATTTTGTGGGGGAAAGACGTTTCCAAGCGGGCTCTTTCCCAGTTATATATTGTTAGATGCTTGGTGGTGGCAGGAATAAAGTCCAAGGGCAAAAGGTAAAATAGTTTGTACCTTGGGGAAGTTTTAATCTAAGCTGGTAAAAATAATCTTAGGGGGTTTTCATGCAGGTCCCCACATCTGTACCCTAGAGTTCAGAGTGGGGAAGGAACCTTGACAGCCTTCTTAACCTTGTACTTCCAGGCTGATTTACAATTCATTTTGTTAACGTTTGTTTGCCAAATATTACATACCTTCCAGGTGGTGTATTTGTTTTATTTTTGTTCTTGCTGCTGCTGTTATTTTTTAAAGACAGATTGACAAGTATTACAGAAGACTTTATAAGGAAATTATAAATTATTATAAATTATGATTAAAAATATTTTATTGTGACTAAACAATTCTACCTTAAAAGTGGAATTAACTATAAATGCAATTTTAATTTTTCCATGTAGTTGATTATGCAAGTTGTAATTTACTAATTTGAAGACTACCAACAAAGTTTTGGATATGAAGATAACAATATTTAGCTACTGGAGATACGATACTAATATAATTTAACATGCCTCTTCCCAAGAACACCTTGTTCTACACTGGTTTGGATCAATATTGTTCTTGACTTTCACAATATAGTAAATCATGATTTACTCAGTGTTTATATACCATATAGCCTCATGGCCTTCACTACATACTAAAGTCCTGAGCTTTTATGGGTTCATTTTCTAATAGTACATTTTTGAGACTAGCAATTCTGCAGCAGTAATTACCATCACTATCTCCAAATCTTTCTCAAAAGAAGCTTTACCTTATATTATTGGCCCATGGTACATATGGTCTAACTTTTGTCTCTCTAGTTTTGTTTTCTGCCAGTTGGAGCTAGGATTATATTAGGGGCAGAAGAAGTGTTTGGAAAATTTGCCCAAGTTTTTAAATGAATTTATTTCTGTGATGTTTTTGCCCTATTTGGTTTTGCCTATTGTCAGTAATGTAGTGAATGAGTACAGTGTCAGAAATGTTGCTTTAAAGGGGAAATTTTAATTGATTGTTGAAGAGGATTTTGAGAAATATATACATTAATATATAAAAAATATATATTTGGTTTTGAGAGAGAGAGAGAGAGAGAGAGAGAGAGAGAGAGAGAGAGAGAGAGATTTGGGTTTGAATTTACAATTATTGACTCTGAAAATCTGATTCTAACAATTCCATCTAGGATTGGATATTAATGAACGAACTACAATTACAAGATTAAGCAAAAAAAAATTTTTGACTTGATATTATTACACATTAATATCTAAAAATAATGCCAAAGCAAATGTGAATTTGTATCATTCAAATTTTATTGGTATAACTATTTGCATTTTGATACAAAATTAAATAAAATAAAGTAAATTAAATTTAGATGTGTTGCATCAAACATAGCCAATGATAGGTACTTTCATTTTACATACATTGGGATGGATATTTTGACATTAATTGTTCAGGAAAACACTAGTAAAATAGAACACTTCTTATTTTACAGGTTAAACCATTTTATTTAGATACTTGTATTTTTAGATTTGTTTTAAACCAGACTACCACCCTTAGAGCTAGGTGTTTGCATCCCTTCCTTCCTCCCCACCCCAACTTATGAAATACCTCTTGATGGGTTCCATTATTTCAGGAATATGTCAGAAATTTGGACTTTGAGGACCTTGGGGCCTGCTTTTTCCCACCCTGCATTTACTAATTTCCTAGGATATTTATGCTTGTGACAATTATGGGTGGATGCTTCTGGTCAGAAGTGGTTTTAAGATAGATAGATAGAGATAGATAGATAGATAGATAGATAGTAGATAGATAGATAGATAGATTAAAAATTTATGGCACTTAGACCTAGGATTTAGAAATTTTTGAAAAAAGTTAAAAGAAAGGAGGTGTTTGGTTATTGGATTTTGGGGAAGCTATGCAGCTTGGATAAATCACAGCTATGGGGATGAATTAGAGCAGCGGTTCTCAAACTATGGGATGGGGACTCCAAAATAGGTCATGACCCATTTTAATGGGGTCACCAGGGCTGGTGATAGACTTCCAGCGGTCCGGGGCTGAAGCCTGAGCCCCACTTGGGGTTGAAGCCCCAGAACTTCAGCCCTGTGTAGCAGGGCTCAGGTTACAGGCCCCCCCATCTGTGGATGAAGAACTTGGGCTACAGCTTTGGACCCCCCAACCTCATAAGGGGTGGTGGAGCTCGGGCGGGGCTCAGGCTTCGGTCCTCCCTCCTGGATCATGTAGCAATATTTTTGTGTCAGAAGGGGGTCACGGTGCAATGATTTTTGGGAACTCCTGAATTAGAGCTTGGAACTTGGAGGTACTGGAGGCACTGAACTGTAGGATTGTGGTGTAATACTTTTAGCTGTGTTGGTTTGAATCTTGACTTGCACATTAAATTACTTTAAAAAAACAGTTAAAACAACTGCAGACATTTTTAGTAATAAAAAGATGTACAGATTTAATTTGATTAGAGTTTATAAAAAAATTACTGCATGGGAATGTTTTGAACCCAGGAAAGTTTTCAAGTTAGAACTGATCAGTAACTTTTGTTTTTTAATAATATTAAAAAGTTGCATTTTGACTGTTATTAGGTTTGATTCTAGGGGATGTAAAAATCTTTTTTATTTAAAAAAAATAGTAGAGTCCTTTTTGGGACTGTAAACAAAACAATTTATATGGCCAGGAAATACTTACTTTTTGCTATTGCTTTATTTTTATGCACTTTTTTTAGAGTGGTGCTATCTAGCTATTTTCTAAACATGAGTAAAGTTATTACCCCCGACCTACACACTTTTTAAAAGACATTTAGCCAAATGTACACACTATTTTTAAATGATTGTTGGAGATCTATGGTTACACAATAAATTTGCTGAATTTTAACAAATGAATTATTTATTGAACAAGCCCCTTATGGTGTGGCTGATGTGGTAAGTCCTATGATGATGTCCTTTGAATAGATATATGGACAGAGTTGGCAATGGCTTTGTTGCAAGGATAGGATCCTGAGTTACTGTTTTTGTTGTGTGGTATGTAGTTGCTGGTGAGTATTTGCTTCAAGTTCAGAGGCTGTTTGTAAGAGAAGGACTGGCCTATCTCCCAAGGTCTGTGAGAGTGAGGGATTCGTCCTTCAGGATAGGTTGTAGTTCCTTGATGATGTGCTAGAGAGGTTTTAGTTGGGGGCTGAAAGTGATGGCTAGTGCATTCTGGTACTTTCTTTGTTAGGCCCTGTCCTTGTAGTAGGTGACTTCTGGATACCCTTCTGGCTCTGTCAATCTCTTTCTTCACTTCAACAGGAGGGTATTGTAGTTTTAAGAATACTTGAGAGAGATCCTGTAGGTGTTTGTCTCTGTCTGAAGGGTTGAGCAAATGCGGTTGTATCATGGAGCTTGGCTGTAGACCTTGGATCGTGTGATATGGTCTGGATGAAAGCTGGAGGCATGTAGGTAAGTATAGTGGTCAGTAGATTTCCGGTATAGGGTGGTGTTTATGTGACCATCACTTATTTGCACTGTAGTGTCAGGAACTGGATTCTCTTGTGTGGACTGGTATAGGCTGAGGTGAATGGTGGGGTGGAAATTGTTGAAATCCTGTGGAATCCTCAAGGGCCTCCTTCCCATAGGTCCCGATGATGATGATGTCATCAATGTAGCACAAGTAGAGTAGGGGAGTTAGGGGACAAGAGCTGAGGAAGCATTATTCTAAATCAGCCATAAAAATGTTAGCATACTGTGGGGCCATGCGGTTACCCACAGCAGTGCCGCTGACTTGAAGGTATAAATTGTCCCCAAATCTGAAATAGTTGTGGGTGAGGACAAAGTCACAAAGTTCAGCCACCAGCTTTGCCATGACATTATCGGGAATACTGTTCCTGATCCCCCTCCTCCCTTAGTAAGGCAACTCCCATCTTTTCATGTACTGTGCATATATACCTGCCTACTGTATTTTCCACTCATACATCTGATGAAGTAGGTTTTAGCCCACCAAAACTTATGCCAAATAAATTTGTTAGTCTCTAAGGAGCCACAAGTACTCCTCATTGTTAGAACTTTAGTGTGAGTGATTGGATTTTTTGATATTTTTATTTGCACAAAGTTAGAATTCAGTTTTGAAATTACAGTTTTTGTATTTCTGCTGATAATTTGGAATTGGCATATAAAGATGAGAGCAAACATTTGTATTTAATTACAAAATTAGAAGTGGCTTGAGGGGAGCAAAAAATTGTATAGTCTGCTTTTGCATTTTCCGTTCATTTTTTATTTTTAAAAATAGATTGTTATTGAGATGAACCCATTTAAGTTTGATCATTTTCATTCAGTAGGTTACAATTTTTGTTTGTTTGTTTTTGTTTTTTGGTCATTTTAAACGGACCATTTTAACTAGCTTTGAACTCCCCACCCTTCTCTTTTACTTGAACTATTTTAAAAAATGCTGTTTTACTTGATTTTGTTAGGGTTAATTTTCTTACACTAATATTACTTTTTTGAGCACACTTTTTAATATTTTGCTGTACAAAAGAAAAGGTTTATTTGTAAGCATTTTAATTATTTTATCTACTGTTCGGGGGCTAAGGAAGGGGCCAGATTATTTTTTTGCTAAATCCTGGAACAAAAGATGTGTTACCAGTACCATGGATTTCTAGTTATAAGTTTAAAAGGGATGTAGCAAGTTGTCTGGCTAGGTGTCGAACATATGGCCAATAAAATTTAAATTACCTTTATGTTCCAGTTTTGGATTATTTTGGAGGCTTTTATACAACATGGCGGTAATTGTTTTATTGGTATTTTTAAACAACTCTGAGGACTTGGGTTGATAGTCAATGTGCAGCTTCCTTTTAATTCCAAGTAGTTTGTACACTTGAAACAATTAATTTAGGGAAGAAACCAGAGCCACTGTCAGACTCAGTCCTCAGGGGGTAATTCCCACCTGGTAAAAACATTATTTACCAGAAGAAATGCTGTTGTGACAGCAATGTCATTGGGACCTGCAAAGCTCTTCACCCATTTGGTGAAAAGACACGTTACGGTTCGTAAATATTTTTAGGGTTTTTTGTTTAGGTGTTGGAAGAGGTTTAATTTAATTTATCCATAGGTCTGTTTAAGACACAGCCCTTTTTTTGCTGGAACGGAGCCCTAAATTTAGATTTTGTAAACTGGAACTTTTGACACATAACACAGGCCTTTCCATACAGACCGTTGCACATTCTGATAGAATTTGGCCAGTAAGCAAGTTATTTTAAGGCTTTATATATGGCTTTAAGAATGGGATTTTTTGTATCTATTACCTTATTATGGCTGTGTTGCAACATGTTTTTGTTTTTTAAATAAGATATTGGAACCACAAATTTATAGTGTTAGTTACCTTTGTTTTTAAAAGCCAGCCAATGTTTTTCTCCTTTATGTTGAGTCTGAGTTTTAAATTAAGCATTGTTGCAGTTTTGGGTTTTGTTTTAGATTTTTTATGATGGAATATTATACAATATTTTGGACATGATGATAAAGTTTACATACATGTGGATTATTTAACTGGGTTTGGACTATGTTTTGTTTTGGTGTTATTTTAATAAAGATTACTCCCACCTTTGACTGACTGACTGACATTTGCAGATGTAGAAGCAGTCACTCTATTAGCAGATGGAGCTTGTCCTTGTTGGTCTGACCTTGGTTTAGTACTCTTACTTGGATTTTAAAGGGAGTGTCTAGTTAAGTGATGCAAATCTATATGGCACTTTATTTGGTGCACTGTTGGCCAGTGATTAGCTTCATTATTATACACAGTTTTGCTCATTAATCATGTATCCTTATCTTTAAAAGAAAGTTAATTTATGCTTTGGACCAGTTGATGTATTGCTTTAATTAATTTAAAGTGTTTGACGTGTTATCTTTAGCATTTGAAACTCACTATCACGTCTAGTGGGAAGACAAACCAAGAAAAAAATTATTTAATTATTTATTTTTACATAGCTTGCGATTGTGCATAAAATTAAGTTGATACATTAGCTTTTATGAATGATTTCACAGTCAATACCACAGCAAACAAATTTAGAATTTGTTTTGGTAACAGAACTTAACTTTTTTTAAAAATTAAACCTACTCAGGGATACCAGAAATATTAGATTAAAGGTTTCAGCTCATAATCAGAAGCTCGCAATTTGGCAAATAAGCCGTTGTTTTAAGATTGGTTTAAAAAACAAGTGTTTAATGTAAGAACATTAAAAAATTGAAGTATAAAATAATTTATTGATCCAATACAAAAAGTTAAACATGATATTAACGAAAATATATAAATTAAAGAAAACTGTGAGTACATTGCAAATGGTATTAAAAAAGTTGCAAAAAATTTGACTTTTACAAAGAAATTTTAAAGAAGGCACAAAAGGTATTTGCCAAAAGGAATTAAGAACAACAACTTCTATTGTCAAATCAATGTGTTGAAAAAGAAAAGATCAGCCTTTAAACGGGATTGGGGGTGGGGGGTGAGGAACACAAGTATTAAAAAGTAATTTAGAAACAAGGAAAGCAAGCTGTTTATCTTCTTGTTTTAATAAGACAGTGTTAAGCATTGTTTTATACCAACTGATTATTTTTAATAATTTAACAAAGCTTTGTTTTCTCAGTTATTTTAAGATTTGTGATTTCTATAATTGGTACTAATTTAAAAAAAAGCAAAAGTGGTAAAATTAAAATGCTTTAATTTGTTAATGTTTAAGTGTTAAAGCAGATTTACGAAAATAACGTCATGGGTAACCCTCTTGTTAACAAATGCTAGCTTAATATAGGGCTGCTTCTGCACTGGCTGTGAATTAAATTTCAAACCACCTAGACGAAGGGCTGTTACAGGACCAAACTTTTTGCAATTGTTTTATGATTAGCCATTTTTCCCCCTTGCTGTTTTGGTTTTTTAAAATGTTATGATTTGTTTTTTATTTTTTTCCCTATTTTGTTTTAATGTAAATTTTGTTTTTGTCTGTGCTAGAGTTACAGGTTAGATACGCATAATGGGTTAAGTTGCCACAATGGCCAGGTCAGCCTTCTAACGTTTTTAGTGAATGGTATGGTATGGTTTCAGAGTAGAAGCCGTGTTAGTCTGTATTCGCAAAAAGAAAAGGAGTACTTGTGGCACCTTAGAGACTAACAAATTTATTAGAGAATAAGCTTTCATGAGCTACACCTCACTTCATCGGATGCATTTGGTGGAAAAAACAGAGCGGAGATTGATATACACACACAGAGAACATGAAACAATGGGTTTGTCATACACACTGTAAGGAGAGTGATCACTTAAGATAAGCCATCACCAGCAGTGGGGGGGAAAGGAGGAAAACCTTTCATGGTGACAAGCAAGTTAGGCTATTTCCAGCAGTTAACAAGAATATCTGAGGAACAGTAGGGGGTGGGGTGGGGGGGAGAAATACCATGGGGAAATAGTTTTACTTTGTGTAATGACTCATCCATTACCAGTCTCTATCCAAGCCTAAGTTAATTGTATCCAGTTTGCAAATTAATTCCAATTCAGCAGTCTCTCATTGGAGTCTGTTTTTGAAGCTTTTTGTTGAAGGATAGCCACTCTTAGGTCTGTAATCGAGTGACCAGAGAGATTGAAGTGTTCTCCAACTGGTTTTTGAATGTTATAATTCTTGACGTCTGATTTGTGTCCATTCATTCTTTTACGTAGAGACTGTCCAGTTTGACCAATGTACATGGCAGAGGGGCATTGCTGGCACATGATGGCATATATCACATTGGTAGATGCGCAGGTGAACAAGCCTCTGATAGTGTGGCTGATGTGATTAGGCCCTATGATGGTGTCCCCTGAATAGATATGTGGACAGAGTTGGCAACGGGTTTTGTTGCAAGGATAAGTTCCTGGGTTGGTGGTTCTGTTGTGTGGTGTGTGGTTGCTGCTGAGTATTTGCTTTAGATTGGGGGGCTGTCTGTAAGCAAGGACTGGCCTGTCTCCCAAGATCTGTGAGAGTGATGGGTCGTCCTTCAGGATAGGTTGTAGATCCTTGATGATGCGTTGGAGAGGTTTTAGTTGGGGGCTGAAGGTGATGGCTAGTGGCGTTCTGTTATTTTCTTTGTTCGGCCTGTCCTGGAGTAGGTGACTTCTGGGTACTCTTCTGGCTCTGTCAATCTGTTTCTTCACTTCAGCAGGTGGATATTGTAGTTGTAGAAATGCATGATAGAGATCTTGTAGGTGTTTGTCTCTGTCTGAGGATTTGGAGCAAATGCGGTTATATCGTAGAGCTTGGCTGTAGACAATGGATCATGTGGTATGATCTGGGTGAAAGCTAGCGGCATGTAGGTAGGAATAGCGGTCAGTAGGTTTCCGATATAGGGTGGTGTTTATGTGACCATCGCTTATTAGCACCGTAGTGTCCAGGAAGTGGATCTCTTGTATGGACTGGTCCAGGCTGAGGTTGATGGTGGGATGGAAATTGTTGAAATCATGGTGGAATTCCTCAAGGGCTTCTTTTCCATGGTCCAGATGACGAAGATGTCATCAATGTAGCGCAAGAAGAGTAGTGGCATTAGGGGACGAGAGCTGAGGAAGCGTTGTTCTAAGTCAGCCATAAAAAAGTTGGCATACTGTGGGGCCATGTGGGTACCCATCGCAGTGCCGCTGACTTGAAGGTATACATTGTCCCCAAATGTGATAGTTTATGGGTGAGACAAAGTCACAAAGTTCAGCCACCAGGTTAGCCATGACATTATCGGGGATACTGTTCCTGATGGCTTGTAGTCCATCTTTGTGTGGAATGTTGGTGTAGAGGGCTTCTACATCCATACTGGCTAGGATGGTGTTTTTAGGAAGATCACCAATGGACTGTAGTTTCCTCAAGAAGTCAGTGGTGTCTCGAAGATAGCTGGGAGTGCTGGTAACGTAGGGCCTGAGGAGGGAGTCTACATAGCCAGACAATCCTGCTGTCAGGGTGCCAATGCCTGAGATGATGGGGCGTCCAGGATTTCCAGGTTTATGGATCTTGGGTAGCAGATAGAATACCCCAGGTCGGGGTTCTAGGGGTGTGTCTGTGCGGATTTGTTCTTGTGCTTTTTCAGAGAGTTTCTTGAGCAAATGCTGTAGTTTCTTTTGGTAACTCTCAGTGGGATCAGAGGGTAATGGCTTGTAGAAAGTGGTGTTGGAGAGCTTGCCTAGTAGCCTCTTGTTCATACTCCGACCTATTCATGATGACGACAGCACCTCCTTTGTCAGCCTTTTTGATTATGATGTCAGAGTTGTTTCTGAGGCTGTGGATGGCATTGTGTTCTGCACGGCTGAGGTTATGGGGCAAGCGATGCTGCTTTTCCACATTTCAGCTTGTGCACATTGGCGGAAGCACTCTATGTAGAAGTCCAGGCTGCTGTTTCGACCTTCAGGAGGAGTCCACCCAGAATCCTTCTTTTTGTATTGTTGGTAGGAAGGTCTCTGTGGGTTAATATGTTGGTCAGAGGTGTGTTGGAAATATTCCTTGAGTCGGAGATGTCGAAAATAGGATTCTAGGTCACCACAGAACTGTATCATGTTCGTGGGGGTGGAGGGGCAAAAGGAGAGGCCCCGAGATAGGACAGATTCTTCTTCTGGGCTAAGAGTATAGTTGGATAGATATTGCTGGGTGGTTACAGGAACCACTGTTGTGGCCCCTTGTGGCATGTAGTAGTTTAGATAGTTTAGTGTCCTTTTTCTTTTGTAGAGAAGCAAAGTGTGTGTTGTAAATGGCTTGTCTAGTTTTTGTAAAGTCCAGCCATGAGGAAGTTTGTGTGGAAGGATGGTTCTTTATGAGAGTATCCAGTTTTGAGAGCTCATTCTTAATCTTTCCCTGTTTGCTGTAGAGGATGTTGATCAGGTGGTTCCGCAGTTTCTTTGAGAGTGTGTGGCACAAGCTGACAGCATAGTGTTTGTGGTATGTAGATTGTAATGGATTTTTTACCTTCAGTCCTTTCGGTATGATGTCCATCTGTTTGCATTTGGAGAGGAAGATGATGTCTGTCTGTATCTGTACGAGTTTTTTTCATTAAGTTGACAGATTTCCACTCTATACGGCTAAATTCAGTGCCTTGCATAATGACAGGTTTCAGAGTAGCAGCCGTGTTAGTCTGTATTCGCAAAAAGAAAAGGAGTATTTGTAGCACCTTAGAGACTAACAAATTGATTTGAGCATAAGCTTTCGTGAGCTACAGCTCACTTCATCGGATGCATTTGGTGGAAAAAACAGAGGGGAGATTGATATACACACACAGAGAACATGAAACAATGGGTTTATCATACACACTGTAAGGAGAGTGATCACTTAAGATAATCCATCACCAGCAGCGGGGGAAGGGGGGAGGAAAGGAAGAAAACCTTTCATGGTGACAAGCAAGGTAGCAACATTTTTATGGCTGAGTTAGAACAACGCTTCCTCAGCTTTCGTCTCCTAATGCCCCTACTCTACTTGTGCTACATTGAAGACATCTTCGTCATCTGGACCCATGGAAAAGAAGCCCTTGAGGAATTCCACCATGATTTCAACAATTTCCATCCCACCATCAACCTCAGCCTGGACCAGTCCACACAAGAGATCCACTTCCTGGACACTACGGTGCTAATAAGCGATGGTCACATAAACACCACCCTATATCAGAAACCTACTGACCGCTATTCCTACCTACATGCCTCTAGCTTTCATCCAGATCATACCACACGATCCATTGTCTACAGCCAAGCTCTACGATATAACCGCATTTGCTCCAAATCCTCAGACAGAGAGAAACACCTACAAGATCTCTATCATGCATTCCTACAACTACAATACCCACCTGCTGAAGTGAAGAAACAGATTGACAGAGCCAGATGAGTACCCAGAAGTCACCTACTCCAGGACAGGCCTAACAAAGAAAATAACAGAACGCCACTAGCCATCACCTTCAGCCCCCAACGAAAACCTCTCCAACGCATCATCAAGGATCTACAACCTATCCTGAAGGACGACTCATCACTCTCACAGATCTTGGGAGACAGGCCAGTCCTTGCTTACAGACAGCCCCCCAATCTAAAGCAAATACTCAGCAGCAACCACACACCACACAACAGAACCACCAACCCAGGAACCTATCCTTGCAACAAAGCCCGTTGCCAACTCTGTCCACATATCTATTCAGGGGACACCATCATAGGGCCTAATCACATCAGCCACACTATCAGAGGCTTGTTCACCTGCGCATCTACCAATGTGATATATGACATCATGTGCCAGCAATGCCCCTCTGCCATGTACATTGGCCAAACTGGACAGTCTCTACGTAAAAGAATGATTGGACACAAATCAGACGTCAAGATTATAACTTTCAAAAACCAGTTGGAGAACACTTCAATCTCTCTGGTCACTCGATTACAGACCTAAGAATGGCTATCCTTCAACAAAAAAGCTTCAAAAACAGACTCCAAGAGACTGCTGAATTGGAATTAATTTGCAAACTGTATACAATTAACAGAGGCTTGAATAGAGACTGGGAATGGATGAGTCATTACACAAAGTAAAACTATTTCCCCATGGTATTTCTCCCCCCCATCCCACCCCCACTGTTCCTCAGATATTCTTGTTAACTGCTGGAAATAGCCTACCTTGCTTGTCACCATGAAAGGTTTTCCCTCCTTTCCCCCCCCCCTGCTGCTGGTGATGGCTTATCTTAAGTGACCACTCTCCTTACAGTGTGTATGATAAACCCATTGTTTCATGTTCTCTGTGTGTGTATATCAATCTCCCCTCTGTTTTTTTTCCACCAAATGCATCCGATGGTATGGTATGGTATGTCAGATTAAAAATGTTTGTTTGTTTTTTTACTGCATTTGGGTGTTGCAAATGACTCATGAATGCAAACGTGGTTCCAAGAAAACATCTTGTTGCTTCTTTTTAAAGAAGGCTACATACTTGGGTTAAAAAAAAAAAGCTGTGAGCGCTAAATTTTTTTCTCCAAGTAGTTTCACCATTTACGCACAGAATTTCCACATTTTGTGTAAAGGCATAGCTTTGAAAGTATAAGCAATAAAAAAGGGAAAAGGTTTTTTTCTCCCCTATCTGTACCCATTCTGAGAATATAGCAAAAAAGGAATAAAAGCTGGCATGTTTTTAAAAATCTTACCAACATAGAACATCAGTTTTGAGTTTTGTTTTAGCTACAAAAAAAAAGTTGTAATTTCTTAGCTTTCTTAATACTTATATAGTTTAATTGTATTTTTGTAATATCTAACCAAATAAAATTTGCATATCTCAATTTTAAATAAAAAATTGCAAACCTTAAAATATATCCACATTCCTTTTTGTTTTCCTATGTGCTTAAAATAAAGTAAGATTTTGGTTTTTAATCATATTGCTATGAACCAACATCTAATCCTTGGTGGAATTGGTTGCTTTATTGGGTCTACAAATTTACCGTAATTGTGAGCTCTACTGTAAAAAGAGAAAGTTCACAAAATGTCACAATTACCTATAACAACAAATATTAATGGGAAAAAGGTGCAGAAGCAAGACAAAAAAATGAAATTAATACAAAGAAAAAGGCCTATTAATATAATTTAAGGACCACCTTAAAACAATGCCTGGCAAACAAGAACAGTGTGGAATAAAAAAAATCAGTAAGCCAAAATTGGAAATTAGTTCTAATTGGTGGACAAAATAACAAGAGGATGGGCTATTCAACTCAGCACACCCTTTTTGGGTTCTTGAGTGGGCAGGGGAGACTTTGGAGGAAATATGGAAATAAATGAAGGCTACTGGCTGACTAAAAGAAGGGGAAGAAGCGGACTTCAATATCTTGGGTTCCACCCCCACTGCCTCAGGGACCCTAGACCTTCTTCATCCTAATCGTGGAAATGTCCAGACGAGACCAGGCCAGAGAAGGGAATTGAAATGACATTGCCACCTCCTTTGCCATAGGCAAAAGCCCAAATACCGCCTGGGATGTGAGACTTTGTCACCTCCACACACACATACCCATACACACACCTTTGTGTGTTCTTTCTTTCCCCACCTTATTTCTTCTCTTTCCTGTCACTCTCCTTTTTCCATTTGTCTAAGAAAGGTTTGGCTTAGCTAGCCATGACTGCATATTTCTGAACAGCTGGATCCTGGGTCAAGCGTGCCAGTTCCCACAGTGGTGGACAAGACCATGTGCTGTTACTGTGTTTCTCCAGATTTGAGGCTGCAAGTGAAAATCAATACCAGAGACAGAAATTGCATTTTCTCTCTTTGCTGTTCATGTGTCATTTGGCTTGTTTTATCTTCCAGGAAATGGGATCAGACTTCAGAAACAAGAGCTTCAACAGTTTCAACCCATCTTCTCTTTTCCTCATCTTAAATACCATCTAAGACACTGTCAAACAAGGTTCCCCTCCTTTCCTCCCCCCCCCCCCCCGCCGCCTTTCTAAAGACCTCTCTTCAGCTAATGGGAAAGGGAGCAAGGGATGTTGTTAACATGAGAGCCTTATTTAATAATTTACATTTGAAATGTCTTAACTTTTTTCTGCTTTTCTCTATCTTTACTAAAAAGTTAAAAATAAATTTAAAAAATGGTGTTTGTGCAATGGTACTAAGCTGTCATAAATATAAAGAGAAGGGTAAACACCTTTAAAATCCCTCCTGGCCAGAGGAAAAACCCTTTCACCTGTAAAGGGTTAAGAGGCTAGGTTAACCTCGCTGGCACCTGACCAAAATGACCAATGAGGAGACAAGATACATTCAAAGCTCGGGGGGGGGGAGAGAAGGAGGGAGAAACAAACGTGCTCTCTGTCTGTGTGTTGTTTTGCCAGGAACAGAAAAGGAATGGAGTCTTAGAACTTAGAAAGTAATCTAGCTAGATATGTGTTAGATTCTGTTTTGTTTAAATGGCTGATAAAATAAGCTGTGCTGAATGGAATGTATATTCCTGTTTTTGTGTCTTTTTGTAACTTAAGGTTTTGCCTAGAAGGATTCTCTATATTTTGAATCTGATTACTCTGTAAGGTATTTACCATTCTAATTTTACAGAAGTGATTCTTTTACTTTTTCTTCTATTAAAATTCTTCTTTTAGAACCTGATTGCTTTTTAATTGTTCTTAAAATCCAATGGTTTGGGTCTGTGTTCACGTATGCAAATTGGTGATGATTTTTATCAAGCCTTCCCCAGGAAAGGGTGTTTAGGGTTTGGGGAGGATTTTGTGGGGGAAAGACATTTCCAAGCGGGCTCTTTCCCTATTATATATTTGTTAGATGCCTGGTGGTGGCAGCAAGAAAGTCCAAGGGCAAAAGGTAAAATAGTTTGTAACTTGGGGAAGTTTTAACCTAAGATGGTAAAAATAATCTTAGGGGGTTTTCATGCAAGTCCCCACATCTGTACCCTAGAGTTCAGAGTGGGGAAGGAACCTTGACATAAGCAGATTGAAGTTTCTGTATACCAAACACCAAACCTTGTTTAACAAAATTTAGTGTTGGACAGTGACAAGGTCATTTTAACTCCTTTAACTCTTTGGCCCCTATATTCCATCTAAATTAATATAATACCTCCCAGCTCTGGATTCATAGACTGTGTCAGTAGAATTGTTTGTTTTTAAATTAGTGAGCTATTTAAGATTTTGAAACCACTTTTATCTGTGGCAGTTATGTATGTGAACAGTTTCCTCTCCTCCCCCTCCCACATGCCTCCCCCCACCCTGCCTCACCCAATACATGAGGGTTTGAATGAATAATAATATGATCTAATTTGTCTCTCTTGTCAAGTTCTTTCTGGTTTTCGGAATATGGTCATTCTAACAAAATCCAAACAATCAGGCACATTCTAATCTGGGCATCCAGGGCCTTAAAATGCTTCAGTATTGTTGCTATTCTACTGGCAGCTTTCTGTTGGCATATGGGAAGAAGCACACCACACCATCCCACGAGGGACACTAAGACTTCCTCAGAAGCCTCGCTCATATTCCAGTGCTATCAAACATTCCACATTCAAAAAATACATCAGTCAAATTCTCAGCTCTCTAGTTTCCCAAACCAGAACTGAAAATGGATAAATGAGATTCACATCACAACCCAAGTGGTTCACTGTACTAATTTGTAAATGATGGCAATTAGCACATCTTGTTTTTCATTTCATGCCATTAGTCTTCTGCATTTCACTGTGGAAATGCACAGATTTATATGCCATGTAGGCCCCTCTCTCTGGAAGTAACTCTTAACATTTACTGTGGCATGAAATTTCTAGGTTTAACTCTTCATTCATTGTTGGCTCCTGGTGTGATGCATATTTTAATTTAACGTGTCTTGCTTTTTCTTCCTTCCAACAGCCAAACCTGTTATGCCTCGTACTGTACATCTAACTTACTGTATATACAAAGAAAAGAGACTAGGTTCTTTGTTTCAGCATTCATCTCAAAAGAAATGTACCAAATCTCCCCAAAAAATTGCCTAAATCAAAATAAGTCTAAGGCACAGATCCTCAAAGTTATTTAGGCACCAAACTCCCATAGATTTGAGGAGGGATAGCTTGGTGGTTTGATCATTAGCCTGCTAAACCCAGGGGGCCATTTAGGGCAAAAACTGGGGATTAGTCCTGCTTTGAGCTGGGGATTGGACTAGATGACCTCCTGGGGTCCCTTCCAACCCTGATATTTTATGATCTCGGCCTAAGCTTCTCCACGTGCTCCCCAAATGCATGAGAATTTCCAATCTTGAGAGACTGTTAATGCCAATTCAGTCTTTGTTCATCTATCTATTCATTACTGTAATTTTTTTTGTTCTACTATTAGTAGCTGGAGCTGTGACATACATAGATTCATAGATACTAAGGTCAGAAGGGACCATTCTGATCATCTACTCCGACCTCCTGCAGAGCGCAGGCCACAGAATCTCACCCACCCACTCCTATGAAAAACCTCACCCATGTCTGAGCTATTGAAGTCCTTAAATCATGGTTTAAAGACTTCAAGGAGCAGAGAAGCCTCCCTCAAGTCAACCATGCCCCATGCTACAGAGGAAGGCTAAAAACCTCCAGGGCCTCTCCAATCTGCCCTGGAGGAAAATTCCTTCCCGACCCCAAATATGGCAATCAGCTAAACCCTGAGCATATGGGCAAGATTCACCAGCCAGATACTACAGAAAATTCTTTCCTGGGTAACTCAGATCCCATCCATCTAATATCCCATCTCAGGGGATTTGGCCTATTTACCCTGAATATTTAAAGATCAATTACTTACCAAAATCCCATTATCCCATCATACCATCTCCTCCATAAACTTATCAAGTAGAATCTTAAAACCAGATAGATCTTTTGCCCCCACTGCTTCCTTTGGAAGGCTATTCCAAAACTTCACTCCTCTGATGGTTAAAAACCTTCGTCTGATTTCAAGTCTAAACTTCCTGGTGGCCAGTTTATACCCATTTGTTCTTGTGTCCACATTGGTGCTGAGCTTAAATAATTCTTCTCCCTCTCCTGTATTTATCCCTCTGATATATTTATAGAGGGCAATCATATCTCCCCTCAACCTTCTTTTAGTTAGGGTAAACAAGCCAAGCTCCTTGAGTCTCCTTTCATAAGACAAGTTTTCCATTCCTCGGATCATCCTAGTAGCCCTTCTCTATACCTGCTCCAGTTTGAATTCATCCTTTTTAAACATGGGAGACCAGAACTGCACACAGTATTCTAGGTGAGGTCTCACCAGTGCCTTGTATAACGGTACTAAGACCTCCTTATCCCTACTGGAAATGCCTCTCCTGATGCATCCCAAAACCGCATTAGCTTTTTTCACAGCCATATCACATTGGCAGCTCATAGTCATGCTATGATCAACCAATACTCCAAGGTCCTTCTACTCTTCCGTTACTTCTAATTGATGCGTCCCCAACTTATAACTAAAATTCTTGTTATTAATCCCTAAATGCATAACCTTACACTTCTCACTATTAAATTTCATCCTATTACTATTACTCCAGTTTACAAGGTCATCCAGATCCTACTGTATAATATCCCGATCCTTCTCCGAATTGGCAATACCTCCCAGCTTTGTATCATCTGCAAACTTTATTAACACACTCCCACTTTTTGTGCCAAGATCAGTAATAAAAAGATTAAATAAGATTGGTCCCAAAACCGATCCCTGAGGAACTCCACTGGTAACCTTCCTCCAACCTGACAGTTCGCCTTTCAGTAGGACCCGTTGCAGTCTCCCCTTTAACCAATTCCTTATCCACCTTTTGATGTTCATATTGATCCCCATCTTCTCCAATTTAACTAATAATTCCCCATGTGGCACGGTATCAAATGCCTTACTGAAATCTAGGTAAATTAGATCCACTGCATTTCCTTTATCTAAAAAATCTGTTCTTTTTTGAAAAAGTAGATTAGGTTGGTTTGGCATGATCTACCTTTTGTAAAACCATGTTGTATTTTGTCCCATTTACCATTGACTTCAATGTCCTTAACTAATTTCTCCCTCAAAATTTTTTCCAGGACCTTGCATACTACAGATGTCAAACTAACAAGCCTGTAGTTACCCGGATCACCTTTTTTTCCTTTCTTAAAAATAGGAACTATATTAGCAATTCTCCAATCATTCAGTACTACTCCTGAGTTTACAGATTCATTAAAATTCTTGCTAATGGGCTTGCAATTTCAGGAGCCAATTCCTTTAATATTCTTGGATGAAGATTATCTGGGCCCCCCGATTTAGTCCCATTAAGCTGTTTCAGTTTCGCTTCTACCTCAGATATGGTAATATCTACCTCTATATCCTCATTCCCATTTGTCCTGCTACCATTATCCCTAAGATCCTCTTTAGCCTTATTAAAGACTGAGGCAAAGTATTTGTTTAGATATTGGGCCATGCCTAGATTATCTTTAGCCTCCATTCCATCCTCAGTGTTAAGCGGCCCCATTTCTTCTTTCTTAGTTTTCTTCTTATTTATATGGCTATAGAACCTTTTACTATTGGTTTTAATTCCCTTTGCAAGGTCCAACTCTACTCGACTTTTAGCCTGTCTCACTTTATCCCTACATGTTCTGACCTCAATTAGGTAGCTTTCCTTGCTGATCCCTCCCATCTTCCACTCCCTGTATGCTTTCTGCTTCTTCTTAATCACCTCTCTAAGATGCTTGCTCATCCAGCTTGGTCTACAACTCCTTCCTATGAATTTTTTCCCCTTTCTTGGGATACAGGCTTCCGATAGCTTCTGCAGCTTTGATTTAAAGTAATCCCAGGCCTCCTCTACCTTTAGATCCATAAGTTCTTCAGTCCAATCCACTTCCCTAATTAATTTCCTTAATTTTTGAAAGTCAGCCCTTTTGAAATCAAAAACCCTAGTTGCAGATTTATTTTTTTAATCCTTCCATTTAGTTTGAACTGAATTAGCTCATGATCACTTGAGCCAAGATTGTCCCCTACAACTATTTTTTCAATGAGGTCCTCGCTACTCACCAAAATTAAATCTAAAATGGCATCCCCTCTAGTCGGTTGAAACATCATGTTGAAAGTTTAAAAAAAGAAACTATTGAAAGAGTGTGTTCCTATTCCACCAGGTTCACCTCATCCCTTCACCTTTCAATGATAGATTTTAAGTGGGGGAATCATAATACTCGTTTTAGGTTTTGGGTTTTTTTTTAAACTATACATGAAATTTTCTGTTGGCTTTGGGTAGACTCTAAATATTCCATGACACTTTTCCCTCCTCATAGTGTTGTGAAGTGTGTTGTATCAATTGGTTCTTTCCCTTTATGCTAGAGATGGCTGTGTTTCAGTGGAGCTATATGTATTTAAGGCCTGAGTTGAGGTCAGTGGAAATTCCCTTTGACTTCCATGGCCTTTGGATCAGACCTATAGTTATTTGCTGCTTTTGGACCCCTGCAGATAAAATTTGCTATATAAATATGGGATATCAATATTAATAAACATTAAATCACTTGCAATTTAACTACTTTGAGCACATCAGCAGTATAGTCTAACATTTTACTTCCATTACTGGGAATGTTTTTTTTAACCTTCTCTCATATATTGTGTGTGTAAATCATTCCAAAATAATAGCTACAGTTACACTGTTATTTACAAGTAACATCTTATCTTTATTGCTCACTTCTCCAGCTTTAGGATATTTTTTATGAGATACTCTTGTGCTCTGCCTTTTTGACTCCGTGGAAACTCACTGTGGAATATTTATTCATTAAGGACAGGATACAAAGTCAATGTGAATCTCTCCATTTACTTCAATTAGCTTTAAATCAGGGCCTAAATGAAACATCTTAGAACTTGAATGTTGCTTGAGTCCTAAAAAGAGCTTTCCTGGAATGAGGGATACTAGTCCCACCCCACTATTACTATTTTTTTGTATAAAAATAGTCATATTTTCAGTCTGAATAACTTTTACTTTGGAATAAGGGAAACAATAAAAGAAAAATGTCTCTGGGAGAGAGCACAGTGTATGTATTTTCTGTAACATGCTGCACCTCTACCTCACAAAATGGCCTCTAGTCCCAGAGACTCCCCTATCCCTGCACTGCCACTATTCATTGGATTGGGGTTCAGCTTTGCACTCACTACATTCCTGAATCCACAGTGCTAGGTCTTCTCAGACTTTCATACTATCTCCCCCACCCTGCTCCCATTCAGTGTACAAGCTATTGACTCCCTCACTCACAATAGCCTCCCTTGTAATCCCCCATCACACAGCTAGAGGACTCACTAGCTGTTTTTTCTTGGTCTCCTCCATCTTCCTTGCCACTCCCAACCCCTGCAGACATGGGCACAACCATGCTGAAATTTGGTGCTCACATTTGGTGCTCACAACTTCTCCATGGATGGAAATGCCACAGGGAGAGAGAGGAACATTTAAAAAAAAAAAGCAGCCACATTTCTTCTGTGCTGGGATGGGTCCTGTAATGAGCACAAGCTACTAACCATTTGGTGGTGCCTCATCTAGGGAATTAGCTTGCCATGGTCCATTCCCCATCTGGTGGTCACTCAGCTCATTGCCTCAATAGCTCACACTATTGTCCTCTCGCTGTTTAGGAGCTACAGCACCTCTCCTTCATGGCTTAGCCCTCCAACCAACTCACAATCATCCTCTCAAGACTCGCTCTTCACACAGTCTCAGGCAGGCTCCCTAGCCACTGTGCCACTCCCACAGTGGCTTGTAGGGGAACCCAGGCTCGCCCTCTACACCAAGTTCCAATCCAGCAGTTCAGGTCTATGCTTTCAGCCCTTACTGCACCTTTCCTGGACTGCTTCCTACTTCCTTCCTATTACAGGCTCTTTCCCCCATTCTTGTATCAGGAAGTGGGATGTGACTACACATTTCCTCACTACAACCCCTCTTCTCTATTGTCAGCTCCTTGGCTTTATAGAAGCCTCACCTTTTTTTGCCCAGGTGAGCTTCATCCCCAATTAAACCCCATAGCATCCTAACTCCCCTCCACATGCAGCCTCTGGCTAACTGGCTTCTCTTACTGATATTAACCCCTCCAGGGCTAGTGCAGGGTGAATGTCCCATCCCATGTTCCATGAAAGCTTATGCCCAAATAAATTTGTTGGTCTCTAAGGTGCCACAAGGACTCTTCATTATTTTTGCAGATACAGACTAACATGGCTACCACTCTAAAACCTGTCCCATCACAGGTTCAAATGAGAATTACCAGTTCATAGTTGTTCTTTGCCCTACATTTCTCTCTTAGTAGCTTACCTAGCTATTATATTTGGAGAAAAATACTTTTTTTCTGCCCCTCCTCGCCTTTCGGCATTGCAAAGCTAAATTCATTAATGTTTGTAAAATGTCCTGAATGAAAGGCACAGCAGCAGAAGAAATTCTTTTTTGCTACAATCCCTTGAAGATATTCTATGCAACTTTAGAAATTAAAGAATGTACATAGAAATTAGTACTATGCATAATATCCTGTCCTTCTAGCACCAGTAATAAAGTGAAGTCCTATTATTATAGTTAGTTCATTTTTTTTTACCATCAGAACAAGTTAACTTTGAGGCAGATTCATTCTGTAATTGGGATTCCAATGTGCACATTAATCCATCGAAATAATTTCAAAGCTTCATCCTATGTCCAATATCTGAGTTGTCTATACATTGGTTTTATGTGTCTATGAGGTAGTAAAGGTAAAGGTCAGCCCTACCTTGCTCCAAGGATTTGTTTATGCTTTCTTTTTGCAGAGGGAGAATGCTTCAAGTGTATTTATTGGGCATTTGCACCTTTTCTATGGATCCAGTCCCCTGGCCTGTGTTACCACGAGGCTTTCTATGTTTTCAACATATTTTCTGGAAGACCACTATTATTTTTTTGTGGAATGGTCTCAACAGATCCATACTGAGTTTAGAAGACCAATATTCCAAATGAAATATACTGATATTCCAAGTGAAAGCATGTGTGGCTGACAAGAGTTCTGGCACACTTAGATGCATTTCACTTTTTAAAAAATGGAACTATGTCAGATTAGTCACATAACTTGTTGGCAGATTTCAGAGTGTTAGCCATGTTAGTCTGTATCAGCAAAAATAACGAGGATTTCTTCAGTTTAGAAAGTGACTATGAAGTCAGAAACAGTGGAGCAAGGTGGGCAGATATCCCCTTAATACTTCAAAGTAAACAATTCTAGATTCTCTTAAATGTAACATTTTTTCCAGTTCATTGTAAAAAGAAAGGAAAAAATGAAATTGCCCCATGAAAACACCACAGACCTCCAAACCAGTGATAGGCAAATGACAAAAGGGTCAGAAATTCAGATTGCTCCCAAGCTTTGCTCAAAATTAATGGAACCTCTTTTTCTAGAAAACAGAGTGTGACTCTCCAGGAGCAGACCTTTTTTCATGTGTTTTCCTGTACTATAGTTGCATAGTCTGAATATCCTATCTGTCCTAAAAGAAAAGATTGCCTATTTTTACAGGAACTCAGTGTTACTCAGTGAAATTCACCCTGCAGGGCAGGAAAGGGTAAGTTGAATTTTAAGGCTCTAGGACTGGAGTTTTGCTGAGGTAAAAAACAAAAGACAAGAAAACAAAACAAAACAAAAAAAACATAATTACCTCTTTCCCCATAATCATTTGGTGGTACTTCATGAAATCATGAAACAGAGACACAAAACATTGTGGGTTTGATTCTTTTTTAAAGAAGTTTACTATAATATTTTAACTGTCAAAAGGATTTGAATTTAGTTTGGCTCAAAATCTGACAGGAGACATAGCCCTGTTCTTATTTTATCCAAACCAATGCATCCATCCCATTCATTTAAGATCAGCAGAGAATTTTAAGTCGGCATGCCTAGTACACCTCTCAGAGAAAGTGTTAAAAAAAATCTAAGCAGTAAATATGTATAGTTTATAGGACATTGAAATTAATGAGGTGAAGTTGAAACTTTCGATCCAAGCATCTTAATGTTTATTTATGACTTTTATGCCATCATTAATGCAGCATAGCACAACCAGACAGACACCAAGCTTCAAAGATGTAAGTCATGAAGAGAGCTTAAGAAAACTGGTCATATTCTCACTGGTAAAGAAGAAACCTCACAATTAATTAAAGCTTTTATGTTTTCAAAGATGATAACATACTCATCCAAGTAAAGTTTTACAGTTGCAAATAACACCACGATCTAAAAACAAAGTAATTGGAAGGAGAGTTTTGAGCAAAAGTTTTTCTCCTGTTCACATACAGTCTTGTAGGGCAGGGAACAATGTGAAGTTATTAGTAATAGGAGATATTGAAGAAAAATGCTACAACAAGTGTGCAAAACAATTTCCAGGTAAACATAAGACACAGAGGTTTAAGAATTAATAAATAAATAAATAAAAGTCAATAGTGTCGACCCTTCATTGGAAACTGCACAGGAAATCCCTATGCATGCACAGAGCCCCACTGAAGTCCACTCATCTCCATATGGGTACAGGGGTCTGCTCACATGGTTGTCAATGAATAATTGGGGCCAAAGAGTGTGAAGTTGACTGCCTTATAGGAAGTCAGAACAAGCTCTTAAACCTTCTGCACCGGAATGGATTTCAAGCAGGTATAATATGCTAAACAGATTTTTTTCCCTTTTCTGTAAATACTTGGTTTGGAGAGATCCTTTCTACAGATTTTGCACCAATTTGCATAAAACAATAAGGAATTAGAGATTATTTCCTCTCCTTTTACTGATGCAGATTCTTCCAGGGGATATTCTAGACATTATTATTACTGCTTAGGAAACTTGTATACCGAGAAGAGTGGTGATTTATACAAAGGCTTCAAGAGATTGTAAGTACTTCAGGGCAGAGTCTTTATCTTACTACAATTCCCAGATATTAATATAAAATAATAATTCACATTATTTAGTTTATTAAAATAAACTAGAAATAACTAGAAATATTCTCCAGCTGCTGAAAGGTGACTAGTCCCAATAGTTTTAATCTAGAATGTGGCGGGGCAGGGAGGAAAAATCAACTGGAATGTACAAGGACAATATGGTGTTGAGCTCAGGAAAGGATTTTGGTATCAAAAACAAAGTAGCCTAATCCGTGTTCGTTTTCTAGTAGAGAGAATTCAACATTAATTTGAAATTGAAATAGCTTTTGCAGCAATAAGAATACTATGAAGTCCTCCACCTATATAACCTTGATGAATACTTCAATAGCAAACCTAGTGGATCAATTAAATGCAAGTGCTACACGGAATCTCTCCTTTGGTGGAGCAGAATCCTACTGAAGAGCAATTTCTCCAATACAATGAAAGTGGAAAATTGGTTTACAGTCTAAATGTGTCAGCTCTTCTAAATAGAGTTATAACTAGACTCTATAGAATGTTAGATAAAGGAACAGGGGGCTAAATGACGGAACAGATAACACTTCACTTTAAATGAAGTGTAATTGTTCAATCAATAGTTTGCTTTAAAGATTAGGTAAGATTTCATTACACATCGATCAACCAGACATCACATTGTACAGAGACAGAGCAATGAATTGCAAGTTGATGACAGAAAATACGCAAGGTACCCTTTGCACACACACAACAAAGGAGAATTTAAAGGATTAAATGCCACTGAAACACATTGCAGTGGATCAAGCTAATGAAGGGTTTTTAACTACACCTAAGCAGGCTCTCTTTCTCTTCCTCCAGGTTAGCAAAGAGTAGCAAAAGTATCCTGCCTATTGCATGGTGCATTCAGGTGCTGTTGCAAACATGACAGTTGTCATTCTTTAAATAAGAGATGAGATCATAAGGTATATTAAATGGTTAACAAATCATTCACTCTTGAAGAAGACTGGTCAAATATGTATTTGTCTGATGGTTCATGCCAGAAGTGCTGACACCGCTGTTTTGTAACTTGCATGAACAGGTCTACACCTGCTTTTTAAAAGTTTCCGCAATCTAATAGAGGAGTAGAAATAATGCCATGGGATTTACAGCAAGTTAATAGTTACTGTTACAGATCAATAGTCACAGGACATAGATAGCAAGCAATCCATAAGATGATATGAAAAACAAAGTCTAAGTCTAGTTACAGACACTTCATGAATGGGGGAAAAGACTAAATTAATTTAAATATATTGTTTGCTACACATTTCTTGTTCATTTCTAGTATGAAGAATACCTTGAGAATATAGAGACAGACCTATTTTCTGGACACAATTGGCCATTAGTGTAAGCTAGGGGTATACAAATGGATTGAAGGCTATATCTCCCCCAGTGGCTAGAGTGTGATATTTGCATAAGGGCCTCTGAGAGGAAGCTTCTGGAGAGATTGTGCCTTAGGAGACAATCTCTACAGTGACTGTTCATCCCTGAACAATTAGGGTGCTGTAAATTACTATTTCTGGTGCCCAGGGCCTGCTTTGCAAACTAGTGCAAAAGGAGCAGAGCAATGGCCCCATATCTTCCATGCCCACAATTTGCTCCCCAGAGGGACCAACCAATCCTAGAACAGAAAGATTGTTATTATGATCACCCTTTCATAGAATGTGCTAGGAGGATGCAGGCTTCTTGCCTGCTGCATCACCCGTACAAGGGCCAGTCATAATCTCAACCTAAATGCTGAAATTAATCCATAATAAACAAACAGTCATACCAATTTGAAAGCTAATATCTGAGCTCAGAATGCAAATCTAGATTCATTTGAGGGTGCAAGACTTACTTTGTAAATAGATGAGGGCTGCCTTAAAATGTTTTTTGTTTATGAGACCTATTGGTAGTAGGGTTTTAGTTGGTGGTGGGGTTTTTTTGGTTTGTTTTTTGCTTAAGATTATTTTACATCTTAGAATAAAAAATCTAAATCAGTTATTCAATGGGTGGAGAAATAGGAAACATACCAATGTTGAAAGAAAACTAGAGTTTGCAATGGTTTGGCCATTTCCTAATCGTAAGAAATTCTTCTATAGAGTTCAGTGGGGCCAGGATTTCTCCTTGTATGGATTTCACATGCATGTAGCATCCTTACCTTAAAAACCTTTTAAGTCCTGTCTTACCACAACTGATACCAAATATATGTAATCATTAGTTGGGAGGAGCCAAAGCCTCAACCCCTGAATATGAAACCCCTTCAGATTTTGAGAGGATGCACAATTTGGATATCTAAAGTCAAACCTGCTCCTACATTTTTGGGATGGGACCCATTCTAATCACAGTCCTCAAGATGATAATATCTTTTAAAAAGAGTTGCTCTTATGAAATTTGGATCAAAGATAGTTGAAATCTTGCAAGAACTGCTGATCTATTCATGAGATTTCAGCATCATTGAATGTAAATCCAGACCATTCCGATTTGGCCACAAACCTATACCAATAGCTCTGGCCTAAACCCAATTTGGATTAATATCTGAACATGATTTTCTTGGTCCATCTGTAAATTATTGCTCTTTAAGGGGCTGATCCTAGTCTCAGTGAAATTCAGTGACCCATTATCTATTCACATCAAAGGCTCAGTACTGGAATACTTTGGCGAAATCCTTCCCAGTTTAATAACTTACCCTTAAATTTTGTAATGACTACTATGCTGTAGGTGTTACATTTCAGCTATTTAAATTATTATTGAAATTAGCTAATTCTCCTCAAATCAAATCATAAATAATACTTTGGTATTATACAGTGCCTTCCAAAAAAAGGATTTCTAAGCACTTGACAAACCTTAATGAATTAAGCATCAGTGCATCATTGTGAGGAACAGAAGTATAATTATCCTGGTTTTGCGGAAACTTGCCTACAATCACAGAACAAGCCAATGGAAGCACAAGGATTAGAATGCAGGAGTGAATTGTTGACCACAAGATTCCCACTAACTTCACTGGAGGATTTCACCCTAGATCTCATGACTCCAAGTGCTCTTATTTAACCACATGCCTACGCTTCCTCCCACTTTGGACGCATAAGCATACAACACCTCTAACGCTGATTAATGCTATACAAGCGGCACTTATTTAAATGTAAGATTTTCCATTGTTGTTGATTTATATTTTTATGGTAGACACATTTAAGTAAGAACTGCTGTACTGTGAAACTATCTAAAGTAATATGCAACAAAACTGAAAAAGAATGAAGCAAAAAACAGAAGTATTTACCATTTGTAATGGTTCCCAACACTGAAGTGAATGTAAATCAGATCTTCCTTGTGATTTATTGATGTTCAACCTCAGAAAACACTGAAAATAGGAAAGGTTCATTCAGAATACTAGTCTATGTATCAACTTATTGTCACATGGCTACAGAACTCTGACAACTTTAGTTGCAGTTTCACTTGCCAGTTAAATTGCACTGAAGATTATTTGTTTTAATAATTTAATGGCATTTCATTTTAGAAACAGTAAAACATGCATTGAAACTCATTAAAAGCACACCATATCTGAATTTCTAATAGATCTATGATGTCAGTAAAGATTTTACTACTCCCTGTTTTTTCCTAGAAGTGGAGAATTAGTAGCATTAAATTTTTATTACAGTAGCCCACAGTGGCCTCAATTTAGATCACAGCCCCATTGTGCTAAGCATTACACAAACACATAATGAGAGACAGACCCTGCCCTGAAGATATTGCAACCTAACCCAACAAGGCAGGCAGCGTGTATAGAGGAAACAGAGAGGTGAAATGACTTGCCTGAGATGGGGGAGGATTCCAGAGCCCTGGGCTCCAGTGACAGCTCAAATGTCTGCACCTCTATTTTATATCCCCATATCTTGTGCCCCTCAAGCCTGAGTTAGCTGATACAGGCCAGCCGTGGGTGTTTAATTGCTGTGTGGACATACCCTTAATGGGGTGAAAGGAGCAGGTGCCCCTAATAAGGTGAAAGCATGTCCGCAGGAGAGGACTTGAGAGAGAAAACCCTGTGTAGGGGTAGGGAAGAGAAGAGAGATTCTCCATCTCTGGGGAAAGAGAAAACATTTCTCAACTCCTCAGAGGGAAGAGAAAGAGAATCAGAAATCATCCATCCTGTGTATGGAAGACAAATAAAGAATCCCTCTACAAGTCCCTGTGAGAAAAGAGAACTGAGCTGCTTCCATCCTGATGAGGGAAGACACAGGAGCACACGGGAGGTCTCTGTGGGTATGTCTACACAACAATTAAGCGCCTGTGGCTGGCTCAGTCTCCAGGGCTGTAAGCATTTGGGTTCTCACTGGAGCCTGGGGTCTGGGATCCTCTCCTTTTGTGGGGTCCCAGAGCTCAGGTTCCAGCCTGAGCCCAAATGCTATATAGCAGTTTTACAGCTCCACGAGACTGAGTCAGTTGACCCGGGCCAGCCGCAGTCATGGCACAGGTGATTCATTCCAATATAAATATACCTTTTAAGGCCTCTGTACAGCAAAACACTAAGGTTACTGTAAATAGATACTTAAGCCTTGAGGGTTTAAGTACATGTGTAATCCCTTCTCTATTCAGAAATACTCTCTTAATACTCCTAGAGAATATAAGCATATGTTTAAATGTTTTGCTGAATTGGGACCTACGAGTGGGATGGAGGAAGAGGATCTTCCCTTATCGGGTACTAAAACAAGCCAAAAACAGATAAGTATGGGGGGTGGAGGAGAATGTTAGATGTCTGTAAAATCACGAATGGTGTGGAAAAAGTGAATGTAAATAGAGAAGTGGTATTTACTCTTTCCCACAATACAAAAACCAGGGGTCACATGATGAAATTAATAGGCAGCAGTATTAATAAAAAAAGAGGAAGTACTTTTTCACACAGCACACAATTAACCTGTGGAACTCATTGCCATGGGGTGTTGTAAATGCCAAAAGTATAAGTATAGGTGGATTCAGAAAGAACTAGATAAGTTTATGGAGGATAGGTCAATCAACGGCTATTAGCCAAAATGGTGAGGGATGCAACCACATGCTGGGGCAACCCTAAACCACTGATTGCCAGATGCCAGAAGAGGAAGACAGGTTCAGTCTCTCCAGGTGCACTGTTCTGTACAATCCTCTTAAAGCCCTGGTACTTGCTACTAGGATGATGGACTAGATAGACCATTGGTCTGACCCATTATGGCAGTTTGTATGTTAAAAGTGTGTTTTAACAGAAACATAGTAATAAAAAGTACACGTCCAAATAGATTTGGATTAATCCTGTCCAATAGTACAATATAATTACTAGACTATGAAATAATTAGAAGGGCAGTGGGTTTTTTTAAAGCCAAATCCATTCAAGTGGGGGTGGGGTAGTGACTAGAATCCATAGGGGTTCCCATTCTGCTTGCAAAGAGCAGTAGGCTGTAGTTATACCTCATAAGAGGATCAACACCCCGGACCCTTCAAGGTGACTTGTTTGCTGTTGGCATTAACAGTCACCTAGAGACTGCAATGAGGGACTGCAAGCATCTGAACAAGCATCAAGATTCTGTTTGCCTGTTGCAAGAGCACATGCATAGCAGCAAACTCACTGCGTCCTTTCCTCTGCTTGTGCACTTCAGGCTGGATCCAATGCCCATTAAAGTCAACTGGAGTTTTTCCATTAATTTCAATAGACTCTTGATCAGGCTCTGCACAATGGCTAGCAGAATCTGGCCCTGGCTCAAGGAATTTCATTTTATTTTTTATTTGTATTGGGATAGGTGGGAGTGTCAGAGTAGACTAACTGTTTTCACAAGGAAAACGATGCAAGATATTTGTTGGCCGCTCCAACAGGTGTGGATTCCAAACACACAGCAGCTCCTTATCTGTCACGGATTTCTGTGAACTTTCAAACAAAAATAAAGATTGTTTTAATTCGGCCATATTGAGAGTCTGTAGAGACAAATTACAGCATTTTAATAATTAAGGGAAAGGATGGTTTTGTTTTTGACATTACATATTACTAGGATAAACATCTGGGTGTCTAATTTACTGTAATGAACAATTAATGGCTAAAACATAACACATCTAATAAAAAAATGTTTCTAAGCAAGGAACGTTTGGCTTCCAAATTAGATTAATCATCCTTTAATGCTTCTTCTTCCCCTGATTATGATGGTGAAATGCAGTATATTGCTGCTGAGCTGTGATCAGTTTGATATTTTTTGTTTTGTTTTTAACAACACTTCAGGTATTCATTTTAGTTGGTGATGGTGATCCAAACACTCATAGTCATGCACATCTTTCTTCCAAATGAACTAGCTTATATTTGCATAGCTAATTTCTCAGCATTTCTTCTCAATTTAAAGATGAATATATTACTCAAACTTGCCCAATAATGTCAGGGGTTTTTTTAAATCACCAGTCATAAAAAAGGCTTTTCCAGTCAATCAATCAATCATCAGTTAATGGCCTCTCACCTGAAATGCTGTGGGAAAACAAGTGCTGTTTTCAGATCTATTGTAGCATATTGTATATTTTGTTAAAAAAGAAGTCTACAGTATTTGTTATTTTGCTAATATATTAAAATATTATAATACTGTGTTTAAGAGAAAAATATATATTACAATGTATATAATTATAATTGCACTGTAATTCCTTTTTAAACAACATTATACTTTGTAATATAAAGTGGTAAAGAGAGTTTGGTTGACTCTTGTTAGTAATGTTTCAAATTCCGACAGCCTTCATCCATATTTGAATTTGAAATTGTATGCTAAATTGTTTAGAATAATACCACAAAATCTCAGTACATGAAAGCATGCTACAACAAGGATTAGGATTTGGGTTAGGCCATAATAAATCACTTTTGAATAAGAATAATAAGTAATTTAAACAAACAAACAAAAATATATAAAATGTAGATTTCTGTAGAAAGATACCCAATAGGTGAGATTTATATTTTGTCACTTGAGGTCTTCGCTAGTATCAGTTTTCAATTCTCGCTTACTCTGATTTAAATTGAGAATAATTCTCTTCACTTTATTGAGTTATATCACCAGAGTAAATGACTCAGAACAGAATTTGGCTCATATATACCAGCAGTTATGCAGTAAATCATCTAGATTTTTAATGAATTCCACATTGTTATAAATTCCATTACATTTTTTATAATCTGGGGAGGGGGGCGGATTTCTCTAGTATTAGAGCTCGAATAAGTGCATCTTGACAATTTCAACATCTTTAACTCAGTGAGATGCTATTCTTTTTTTTTTTTTTTTTTTTTTTTAAGCCGTGGAAAGTCCAATTCCTCATTGCTTCCTTTGACAAACTCTTATTGACTTCAACTTCTTTGCAGGCAGAATGATTCTGTGAACCACACTTGGCATTTACTACACTCTTACATGTTTCTGGCTTAAAGCCACAATTTGAGCCTAAGAATAATTAATATTCTGTCTTCAATGGAAGTTCTGCCTAAGGAGTGACTACTAACTGTAAGACTTTACATAAAATATCAAATAAGGCATTTACCATAATATTTACTAAGCTGTCATCTTCAACAAAGCCTCATGAAACTTTGGGTTGACCTCAATAAATTGTCATCCAGTCAGATACTGGAGTTGCTAAGGCTGATTGTCCTATGTGACTTAAATGTCCATGCAGATGCTGACATTTGTCAGGTCCGTTCAACTCCTCATAGAACTATATTGGGTTGTTTGTTTGTGCCTCAATGTGTAATGCGGGATGCATTCCAGTTCTTGTTTTTTGGCATAGGATCGTATCACAGGGACTGCCATTCCAGGATGACCCTCTTGTTCACCTCACCCTAGATTGAACAAAGGCTCTCCACAGCTTAAAGCATGAGCTGTTACAGCTTGAGCCAATGCTTTCTAACAATTTATATTCTCTGTGGACTGAGACAGAGAACGTCTGTAACATACGCTCACAAATGAGTTACAAGATCACTGATTTATTTAGTCCTGTCTCTGACAATGACCAGTACCTGAGAAATAGTATGTGAGGGGAATGATCATTACTAATTATGAAAAAGTGTACCAACAGATAACTTTCTTCCTAATCTCAGACAGTCTAAATACACAGCACACAAGGTATAGTGGAAAGGGGAGGAACAAACAAGCAAAGGGATCAAGGATCACATCTGGATAAGTCTATGACTTTTTAAATGCAAAGTTTATCCTCCTCTCTTGCCCCAACCCTCAAATTTCCCCTTACTGATCCACTGCAGTAATGTCCTAACTCTTATCTCCCATGTCCCTAATCTCCCTGATCCCAAATACATATCCCCCTCCCACCATAAATCAGAGGCAAGGATGAATAATTTAGAATGGCAACCAGCAAACAACAAATAACTTTCAAGTATTTTAAGTGTCTGAATGTGCCTTTCTGGCAGCAAAGGAGGGAAGCAGGCAGCTGCCCTTCATTCCTAAAGTCCTAACAGATCCAACAGCTTTGGGTCTGAAGCCTGATGAGCATATAGCCCCAGCCATCTCTATCACCTAGCAGTCCCGGGATTCCATCAGTTACTTATGCATTGGTTTAAAAAAAGTATTTATTTTTCATCAGCTTTAAATGTGTTGTCTTTTGAGGTCATTTGTTTCCCCCATATTCTTGTATCAAGAGGAAGAGTATTAAGGAGTATCTGATTTACTTTCTGTACCCCATTCATTATCATGACACCTTTATCATACTTATTAGCCTTGTGTCTAGGAGTCCTAATCTCTTCACTCTCTCCTCAAATTGAAATCATTACACATCTTGGCTAATTTCCATTGCTCTTCTCTGTACTCTTTCTTTTTCCACTACACCCTCTCATCTCCAAAAGCAACTTCAAATCTTAAAAACTTCACTTGTTTCCTATTCTTTACTTTACAGTTGGTTTGAGGAGGACACAAAGGCAGTCAGAGATATGCAAACAGTTAAGTCATAGATGGTACCTTTATGAAAGACTGGTGATCAATGGAAATTCAGTTCAGGTAGCAGCATCTATCTGCATCTTTAGAACTGGTACTACTGTAGCATCTTCAACCTAGTATCAAGTAGCAGCATCAGGAACTGCCTCCTTCTACATCCTCCCACACCCAGCTGTGCTTTCGCACTATACAGGACAAGGGATGTAGTGGTTAGCCCAGTGGCAGCAACTCTCCCAGTGTTGGAAGGGAGCAGTAGAGCCCCAAGGAGAAAGCAGAGAAGCCATTGAGAAGGTCCTCATGGAGAATGCCCATAGAATTTAATACAGACCATCTTTTTTTTAAAACCATTCTATAAAATGTAATAGTAGATCACATAATTCTTGGTATATAAATCCAGGTTTTTTTCAAAAACCCTATAAAAAGTCACCATGCCAATATTGGAAACTTTAAGCATTCAAAAATCGTAAATCAGGTCTCCAAAAATCTAGATATTGGCTTTAAAAATAAGAGATTTTCATACAATAAATAATGTTGGTGTTCTCTTTATTTACCTTTTGGTTTCTGAGTCCTTAGGGTGTACTTGATCCACATTTCTTAGCTTTTCTCTGAAGTTAGCATGGCTAGAGACTTTGTTTTTTACAGAAAGCTGAGATTCTCATGTAATCATCTGAACTGAGCTACTGGGACTTGAAAATTCACACAATATCACAAAATTCACCATAAACATCATTATTGGCAACACTATCATGCTGCAATATTTTTTTGGTTTCTTCCCTAGTAAATTCTAGAGGACTTTTCCATAAGGAGTAGGAAGAAAGGCAAAGGAACTGGGATGAGGAAGGCATAAGGGATTGTGAGAAGGCAGATAAGGGAGAGGTGGGAAATGGTATGGGGGGGAACTGTGGCAAGGGTGGGAATGGAGGCTGAAAGGAGGGAGAGTTACTGAAGGGGGGTAAACTGAGGGGAAGCAGAGGGAAGTGGAGAGAATGGGAGACAAAGACGACTCAGGAATTGATGCTGGGATTCAGAGGAGACCTGGAAAGAGGACAGAGCACAGACAGGGAGGGAAATGAGCAGTAAAGAAGAGTTGTGGTGAAGAATGCATTGCTTAGACCTGGGTATTTGGGAAAAGGAGAGTTGGGAGGATAGACTGGGCTGGAAAGAAATGGAAGCTTCAGGAGGTTGTGGTGAAAGGGGCTAAGGGATTAATATGGGCTGGAAATGTTGACCATGGTCAGAAGAGGTCATGTAATGTGGGAGAAGGAGTGCTTCCCTCCATATCCCCCATACATAGTCTCTAAAGTACAGGACCAGCTTTGGCAGGCTGTTAGAACTGAAGTATTCCTAATTTTCATTCTTAGATGTATACTGCAGTTGAGTTTACTTTCCTCAACAAAAGAACCTATCACATAAAAGCATTATAGTAGCTATGCCTCATCTTGTACAGGCAATAACTCCAAGTCTGAGGACTTTGGAGTCTTGCTTTATAGAAAAAATCACGATTATTTGCAGAAAACGAGTTAATCATGCTCAGGCTGAATTCTGAAACCATTCAGTTAAAAAAGTGCTAAGGAGTGACTGATGTTAAAATTAGAAGAGATAATCCTGCTTGAGACTGATAAGGACCCAAATCCTTATCATCTCCATTGTTGGTAGACAGCTCTGTGTCTCAGAGGATTAATTGAACAATTTCATTTTTACAGCCTAAGCCTGCAAAGTATCCAGTAATATCCAGAGCTCTCTCTCTCTCTCTCTCTGTCTCGGATCCTACCCAGATAATACAAGGGCATGGAGTCACTTAAGTGCCGGACTTGTGCAGTTAGGGTCACATCTGTCAAGCATCAGCAGCTTAAAAACCCGGCAGAGCAGCTAATGCAGAACAAATACCTGTGAAGATTGCATTTCATCACATTCTGCTCTCATCCTCTGTGTAAGTTTTTAGGAAATTCAAACATACGCTTTGAATAGGCCATTTGGTATATTGTCTTTAAGTTACACAACAAACCCATGATACACTATAAAAGGTGCACGAGTCCTTGTTAGAATCCTGCCACCCAAATAAAGGACAGATTAGGATCCCCTTCCCTGGATACTACCAAATCACCTCTGCCAGGAGCTTATAAAAACTCTCCTCAAAAGTCTTATTTTTGCCTTTAAATAGATAAAATCCACCTCCCCAGTAGATATTTTATTTTTTTGTTATTTTTTTGTAATTACAGTAATAATAAATAATGATAATCCCTAGCTCTTATATAGTACTACTTTGAGTAATTTGTATTAGTATTACAATAGTGCTGAGAAACTCCAGTCAGGACTGGAGTATCACAGGAGCATGGAACAATTACATAACAAAAGACAACCCCCTGTTCCAAAGAGTTTTAATTTGAGACAAGATACAATAAGTGGATATAACAAGCAAATGGAGGATATGGGAGAGACAGAGAAGGACTGCAATAATAGATACATATGGCTACGTACACCAGCTATGTTTGCAATTCACTGGTTTCAGGACATCAGTTTTTTGTTTGTTAAATTATTATATCAATACAAAATAATATGGATATTACCGTTCCCTATTGATCACCTTCCATTAGTTAGCAACTCACTGTAGGCATCATGGGAAGAGTGGGTCTTCAAGAGGAATTTGAAGGACAGGGTAGTAGCTTTATTTAGTAGTTCAATGAGAGTATTCCATACATATGGTATGGCATGAAAGAACATAGAAGTTGCTTGTAGAAGAAGTGGACACACATTTTTCAGGAAGGATATTCCCAATTCCCTCCCTCAGCCCAGCTCACTAGAAATTGTTTAAGTTCAATATTGTTGTCACTATACTCAGTGGGCAAGATTTTTAGCTGGTGTGAATTGCCATCCCTCCGTTGATTGAACGGAGACTTCATCTGAAGTGTTTGAAGATGTGCTGATTTGCACCAGCGGGGTGCTATGCCCAGGTATACTACCTAAGGATCTGGCCCACACGTTTTTCAAAATCAAACATTTCAGCAAAGTGCACTTGATATGCATTTTTGACTAATGATTTTCCCTTCCACTTTTGCTACAGGTATGAACAGTTTTTGTTCAAATGGGGAAAAAAAAATTCCACAATCTCTTGTGATATTTTTTTCTGAAAAGCATGCCCACACACATCTGAGGGTTCGGTCTGCAATCATTGTCAAAGGAACACATCTTTGTGGGAGTCCCACCCTTGTTAAAATGTTGGCTGAAGAATCACTGCATCAGACTGAGACCTGCTTACGGTAGTCCAGTGCAAGGGAATTCTCTGAGCATGGACAAGCATGCCCAGTCCATGGACAAGCATGTGAGATACTAGACACCTTCCTTACATGATGATGAGGACAGTGGAAAATGAATGGGATTTGGCCTTGCATTTGGGGACTCTAGGATGCATGACTGAAATGTGAGATATTAAGAAAGCTGAGGAGTATACTTAGTTGTGTGTGAAATTTTTGAAAGAACTAATGCAGAAATGTCCCTTACAGATATATTTTTGGGTATTAGTCCAGATGAAGTCCATATCCCCAAGATATCCCACTTGTATCAGACTCATGAAAACCACTGATACAGTTTAACAACTCCTTTCTTCTTGACCCACCAAGCTGAAATTTGCCTAGTGGACAACACAGGTTAAGTGTTTTGAGAACCATCATTTTCATACCTGTATACAGAAAATGAACTCTGAACCCTCACTTTGATATTGCAGTTCAGAAAAAGCAGAGTAGATATATACTCCAGTGGGAGGCGGGGAGGGGGGGAGGGAAGGGGATAGACACAGAGCAAGTCTCCATGTTGGCACTAACCCCTTCAGAATTTGTGGGTGAACTGTTAGCTACCCTTCCCATGGAAATTCATAAAAGAGACAAGAGACGAAGAAGGTCATCCATGTAACTCAATATTAAAGATTAACCCACTGTTACAAATAATGATAAATTATTAGTAGGTATATTGTCTGAATTATTTGTTACAATTAAGTTATCAGATAAGTTTAGTACTTTGTCAATCATTTTCAAATTCATCCTGATTTGAAAAAATGTATTTATTTGTAAGTACTCACCAAAGTGTTTGGAACAACAATTTCCACACCTTATTGACTGACTTTGAACTGTTCACTTTGAATATTGGCTATTCATGGTTAGTGATTGGTACATGTAACAAAACAATGACTGTACTTGATCAAAACATTTACTCTACTCTTTTGACGCTGTCTGTGACCAACACCTGATGCTTCATAGGAAGGAAGGTTTCAGAAACACTTCAGTAGATAGTTATGGGATAACCTGCCCCAACAGAAGGATTCCTTCTAATCCCCAACAGGTAAAGGTTAGTTTGAAGCAAGGTTTATATCACTTCCAGAATTGTTTTTTCTTTTAATATTTACTATTATAACTCAATTATTCAAATAAATGCTTATTTTTTTTCATTCTTTTTGATTGGTCACAGAAGTCACATGGTATGATTTATACTTTCTGATTGGATGACAGCATTGTTTAAAAACAGTATTATGAAAAACAAAAATTATAAATAGCTAATTCAATAATAAATGAATAGTGTTGTCCAGATAGTAAAACACACATTTTGCATGAGTATATGAAACAGGCTGCACCAACACTTATGAATGATAAATAAGTGGCACAAAGTGAGTGAATTGAAGAGCCACTGGGTATTCAGACAAATATATGTAAAAAAATGTTTTGCAATATTTGACCATTTCTAAAAAGCAAGCACAAAAGCACCAAAACAAATACATAAATTCTGTTTACTGTCTTCCTCAGTGATACCTTTTACCATTTGTAGTGATTCAAATTTGCTAGAGTGTAGATGGTATTTCCCATTCTAAAGGTTATTTCATATATACTGTGATAAAAGTAAATAACAGAATGTAATAAACATATAATGTTTATTTATTTACAAAATCTTAGATAAAGATACCAGGCAAAGGTTTAGGTTATCATGAAGAAAGCAGGAAGCAGAGATAGGACATGTGATTTGTTCTTCTCTCTAGACAGCTAGATCAATAAGTTCAGAATTTGGCTAACCCTCTATATTACGGTTCATATAAAGCCTAGAAGAATTGTATTTATATTATACTGCAATACTGTATCTGAGAAATTGTATAAGACTATATTGTAAAATTATTAAAGCTATAAGTAATACATGCAGCTCCTCTAGTCCAATGCATCCACTTTACACCCTGCCCCAGATTAGAACTGTTATTTCTCCTCAGAACTAAAAGGTGAAGAGAAATATTCCCAGAGAGTTTCTCCAAATTCCTCATGCTTCAAAAGGCTAAAAAAAACCCCAACACCTACACATAATGGAGAAAACAGAGAATTAGAACAATTTTTTGCAAAATTTATTAGTGCTAATGGCCTGCTTAGTAAAGAAAAAGGAGAGAAAACAATTTGAATCTGATTATTAACCAAAGTGAAATACTGATCAGTTAATATTTAGAAGGAAATGTTCTTTACAGTCAAACAGCCCTGTCCTACCCCTATAAATTTTTAGTGGGAATTTTTCCACTGACTTCAAATGGGAAGGGGAATAGACACTGATTTTCCAACTACAGACTCACTTAAGTTACTATAAAGCAGGGATCGGCAACCTTTGGTACGTGGCCTGCCAGGGTAAGTAACCTTGGCCCGCACCGCTTCCTGCAGCTCCTATTAGCCTGGAACAGCAAACCTTGGCCAGTGGGAGCCGCGATCGGCTGAACCTGAGGATGCGGCAGGTAAACAAACCGGCCCAGCCCACCAGGGGGCTTACCCTGGCAGGCCGTGTGCCAAAGGTTGCCGATCCCTGCTATAAAGACTCCCCATTGTTGGGTCACTCACTGGCCAGTGCACCCCTTTGGGGCCAAACCCAACACTGTACTTCTTCTGTGTCAGGAACCCCCTGCCAGCATTTGTTCTCCAGGCCCACAGTAGTCTACTGCCTCTTCAGACTCATCTCTACGATTGGGTCGCTTATCTTTTCCCTACAGGGAAAAGAAGTTCCAACAGAACCAAATGTCCAGTGACCTTGGTTCAGGGGTGCTGGAACAATTAGTATAGTGAGGGCGGGAGAGCTGAAAGCCATTGAACCAAACTGTAAACCCTGTATATAATGGAAACCACTTCAATCCAGGGGGTGCAGCAGCACCCCCAGCACCCAGAGTTCCAGCACCCATGCTTAGGTTAGGTCTTCCGCTCCAACCTGAAGCTCGATCATTCTTGCCCCTTAGTGCTCAGAAACATGCACCTCCACTCCTGTGGAAGTTGGAACAAGAAACCAGGCCCTTCAGGTTCCAGCCCAGGGACCCTGTCTTTAGGCAGCTGCTTCTTAAGATCCCTTGCCAATTCCCTAGGCTGCTCCTACATCTTGCCTGCTTGGAGACTTTGGGTTTGTCTACACTGCAAATAAATACTTGCAGATTGCCTGATTCGGGCTCTTGGGGCTCAGACTCATGGGCTATAAAACAGCAGTGTAGACTTCTGGGCTCAGGCTGGAGCCCAGGTTCTGGGAACCCATGGTGGAAGAGGGTCCTAGAGCCCAGGCTGCAGTCCAAGCCCAGGCTTTGACATTGAAATTAAACAACCCTGCAGCCCAAGCCCTCTGAGCCCAACTTGGCTGACACTGCAGTATAGACTTACACTTAATTACTGTGTAGACATACCCTTTGTTCACTGAGCTGTACTCTCTGGTTCTCTCCCTCTGTAAGTCTGGCTCCTTGGGTGGTTTTCTCCCAGTCAGTTGCTGGGGAGTTTCTTCAAAGTAACTCCCAGCCATCTTTCCCTGCCTCAGCTATTACCTTTTATTCTAGCAGTCATCAGACAGCCATTTACTTGCATGTAGTGAAATAATTTCTCTATCTATTAACCCTTTTGTGGCTGCTACTGTGTGCGGTCTATACACCCCTTCACACAGCCACCGATGGCGGGATTTGGACCAGACCAAAACTGACCAATCTTGCATATTTTAGTTACCCTAATAGTTCTTATTTATGTGAGTTGTCAGTTAGGCTTCAGGGGGACTACTCACATAAATAGTGGTTGCTAGAGCTGTCTCTGTATAAAGGAATCACTTCACTGGACACTGAAATGCAACTGTATCTGTCTCAAACAAGAGACGACTGTAACTTCTAATATGAATAAGCATCAGGTTCACACTTGGTACCTCATGATCTAATCCTGTTACCACTGAAGTAAAGACAAAATTTCGACTTCACAATAATGGAAACAGGATCAGGCCACTGGATGGTAAAGAATGTATAGTTCTAAATCAAAGATTCTATACAGTGTAAGTAATTATTGTTTAGCTTCATTCAGTGGTAATCACATTCACAGTGTTTGCACTCATCTTTTTCCTTCTCTAGTCAATGGGACCATTCCAGGAGTAAGAGGTGAATGACCAGAACCTATATCTTTTAATTAACCAGAAATGCAATAATCTGTGCAGTAAAAGTCTGGCAGCTCTTTGAAAGCTCACATCAACCCTACAGTTTAAGGCGGTAGTGAGATTTTCTGCCCCATGTGGCATTACTGAATATTTATAAAAGCCATGTTAAATATTTTAAATATGATAATGCAGGACTTGCTTGGAGTTTTTTAAAAATAATAATATTCAATGAAACCTACAAAATCCTAAACTAAATTTAGAAAAAAAGAAATCCCTGTTATCCATATAGTAACAAAAGTACTACAAATACTATGTGGGATTTTCTATTAAGAAAAATATTTTAAAAAGTCAATTGACTGGAAGAAAAGTGAAATAGAAACAGAAAATCCAAAAATATATGGGGCAGATTCTGAAACCCTTACTCCATATGCCACACATAGTCCCATTGACTTCAGTGAGAGAACCCAGGGAATAAAGTGCTATACACTTGGATTAAGGGTCTCAGAATCGGTCTCTATCTGAATAATAATATCTGTTTCCATGCTACTTGTCTGAATAAATGGAATGAATAAGAAAACCTGAACAAATATACAGATTTAAACTGTCATTAAGAATTATCCCTTCATTGAATTCCTGTTCCGTTTATAACACCTTAATTGATACACAATGGAAATTATACTACTGATTCACTTGGGCTCTTTCCCAGATTTAGCAAGTCCAGAAGAAATGGCCTGATTTTTAGAGGTGCTGGGAACCTGCAGCTTCCATTGATTTCACTGGGATTGTGGGTGCTCAGGACCTCAGGAAAAAAAACCAGCCAATTATATTTAGATGCTTAAATATAGCTTTAAAAACATGACTTGTGTACTTAGGCTTGAAAATAAAGGTGTCAACTTTCCCTGTTCCCAGAGAGTGCTTGATCCCCGCTCCATCCTAGGCAGCTCCCCCACCCCTTCCCCCAAGCCCTCTCCCCTGGCCCCCCTCTTCCTGCCCCTGCTCCACGCAGGCCTCACCTCCACTCCACCGCTTCCTCCAAGACCCCACCCCACCCTGCCTCTTCCTGCTCCCTCCCCGCCTCTTCCTGCCCCTATTCCTCCCCCCGGCACCTCCCGCACGCCGCTGAACACCTGATCATGGCAGGTGGAAAGAGCTGGGAGGAAGGGAGGGGAGCTGATCGGTGGGGCCGCCAGAAGGTGGGAGGTGCTTGGGACGAGGGGGAGTTGCTGATCCGTGGGGCTCCCGGTGGGTGCTGAGCACCCACTATTTTTTTTATGTGGATGCTCCAGCCCGGAGCACTCACAGAGTCAGCACCTACATTTGAAAATGTTGTATTCCCAAATCATTTGGGTGTTTTGTAAAATCTGATGCTTAGGAGCTTAATTTTAAGCATTCAGGTTTGAAAATTTTTGACTCTGCTTTAAAACATTTAGGTGCTGAAACTGAGGCCATTTAATTCAGTAGTAGTTTTGCTCATGATTTGAACAGAAGCAGGATTGTATTTGTATTTTTTTTTCAGAACTCATGTCTAATAGGAAACATCTGCGAAAATGTGGACTTCACTGTTGAGAGCAAAGGCATGTTTAGGCCTGATGAGAAGCATACTGTGATTTTTAAGTCTGTCCTGATGATGTTTAACAGCTTAAACTTTTGTAGAACTGCCAATCTGTAAGAAAGATGCAGAGTAATCACTAAGATAAAGTAGCCAAGCAGCTGGAAGAAACTGGTTTGAACTAACATAAAATGTGTACTAACAGGAGAGGAGAATTAACATGGAGATAAGTCTGTGTAAGAAAAAGAAGCTGAAGCTGTATTGTCCAGTGTTGGAGGCAACTGTCATGAAATCATCCAGATGAGCTTCCCCACTTGTGAGAAACTGATCACTACTTACGGTTTTGCCTTATTCAAGATTTGTTAGACGCATCTGCTGGATAAGTGACTCTAGCTAGCCAACATTTACAGCTGAAATAGGCAAGACTGACAAAGGATGTGAGAAGAACCATGCCACATAATGGCAATGTGGCTTGCTTATTGTCATAGAACAGGTCAATGGAAGATCCAAAATAGAACCAAGTCTCTTGAGTCTTGGTCCAGTGCCCCCTCTATGCTGCATACTTTATTTCATCTGAAACAGTGCTGATAGTGATTTATAGAGGATATATTTATAGAAAGATGTTTGGCACAGCCTCAATAGTGTAATTTCAGTCAACATTGATGTTTCCTAGGCATTTTAAGATATATGGGTACAGTTTTCAAAAGTTAGGTCCAGATACTCAAAGGCACCTAACAATCATTAATGGAACCATTTCCGGATCTGGGCCTAAGTGATTTAGGAGCTAATGTCTCATTGAGGAGCCCATGCCCTTCTGCTCCTAGCTGTGGAAGTCTGATTTTCATCTCTGTTCTGAAGGATTCTCATAGTATATGATTTTGTCGGTTGCCAAAACTGAACTGTTCGCAGCTATTATATAAAAAATAGATATAGGGAACAAGTTTTAAGTTGGGCTAATGCGATTTTTATAAATTGTGTTTATTTAAGAAATGTTTTATTATTATTTTTGCCTGACTACTGATTTGCAATCGCTAGACACAACCAGAACATGAAAGTTACCAGCACAGATAAATTAGAATACCTCTGTATTCTCCTAGCTTGCCAGGAGTAGTGGTGCACACTAACAACGAATACAACCCCAGAACTTCTTAAAAACAAAAACTACAAGTCTATAGTCTATACAATTTACAGACGGAACAAGAGAGACAAAAGGTGAATTAGAGTCCCAGGAGAGCTAGAAGGACTGTGAAACAATGACAAAGCATCGTCACAGCAGGCAATGGCATACAAAGGACATTCAGAGTGTTTTTTTGTCAAGGAAGTGAAGCTGTTTGGATTCTTGGTGAGAGAAATGCAGGTCACTAAGGAATAGTAAAAAGAATTGGAGTGCTTGTGGCACTAACACATTTATTTGAGCATCAGCTTTCATGAACTACAGCTCACTTCATCGGATGCATGCAGTGGAAGATACAGTGGGGAGATTTTATATACACAGAGAACATGAAACAATGGGTATTACCACACACACTGTAACCATAGTGATCAGGTAAGGTGAGCTATTACCAGCAGGAGAGAAAGAAAAAAAACCTTTTGTAGTGATAATCAAGGTGGGCCATTTCCAGCAGTTGACAATAACGTGTGAGGAACAGTGGCGGGGGTAGGGGGGGGAGAGAGAAATAAACATGGGGAAATAGTTTTACTTTGTGTAATGACACATCCACTCCCAGTCTTTATTCAAGCCTAATTTAATCGTGTCCAGTTTGCAAATTAATTCCAATTCAAAAGTCTCTTGTTGGAGTCTATTTTTGAAGTTTTTTTGTTGAAGAATTGTGACTTTTAGGTCTGTAACAGAGTGACCAGAGAGATTGAAGTGTTCTCCAACTGGTTTTTGAATGTTATAATTCTTGACATCTGATTTGTGTCCCTTTATTCTTTAACATAGAGACTGTCCAGTTTGGCCAATGTACGTGGCAGAGGGGCATTGCTGGCACATGATGGCATATATCACATTGGTAGATGTGCAGGTGAACGAGCCTCTGATAGTGTGGCTGATGTGATGAGGCCCTATGATGGTGTCCCCTAAATAGATATGTGGACACAGTTGGCAACGGGCTTTGTTGCAAGGATAGGTTCCTGGGTTAGTGGTTTTGTTGTGTGGTGTGTGGTTGCTGGTGAGTATTTGCTTCAGTTTGGGGGACTGGCCTGTCTCCCAAGATCTGTGAGAGTGATGGGTTGTCCTTCAGGATAGGTTGTAGATCCTTAATGATGCGCTGGAGAGGTTTCAGTTGGGTGCTGAAGGTGATGGCTAGTGGTGTTCTGTTATTTTCTTTTTTGGGCCTGTCCTGTAGTAGGTAACTTCTGGGTACTCTTCTCACTCTGTCAATCTGTTTCTTCACTTCAGTAGGTGGGCATTGTAGTTGTAAGAATGCTTGATAGAGATCTTGTAGGTGTTTGTCTCTGTTTGAGGGGTTGGAGCAAATGCAGTTGTATTGTAGAGCTTAGCTTGTATCGTAGACAATGGATTGTGTGGTGTGGTCTGGATGAAAGCTGGAGGCACGTAGGTAAGTGTAGTGGTCAGTAGGTTTCCTGTGCAGGGTGGTGTTTATGTGACCATCGCTTATTAGCACCGTAGTGTCCAGGAAGTGGATCTCTTGTGTGGACTGGTCCAGGCTGAGGTTGATGGTGGGATGGAAATTGTTGAAATCATGGTGGAATTCCTCAAGGGCTTCTTTTCCATGGGTCCAGATGATGAAGATGTCATCAGTGTAGTGCAAGTAGAATAGGGGCATTAGGGGACGAGAGCTGAGGATGAGTTGTTCTAAGTCAGCCATAAAAATGTTGGCATACTATGGGGCCATGCAGGTACCAGTAATCAAGCTTCTCAAGTCCAGTTTGATTGAAGAGAGACTACCTGGTGGTAAAGCAGAAAAGGGATTAATACAGACGCTAGCACAGGTCAGTGAGGTCAAAGACAAATAGCAGTTTATATGGTCTGCAAAAGGCCAGAACTAGTCCATGGTTCTGAATGGCAAACAAAATCTTGAAATGGGAAAGCAAAAATTTTACAAGAAGAAACCATCCTGTCATAGTAATATGAGAGATTTTTTCATCAAAGTACAGGAGAGGTCCCAGAAGACTGGAGAAGGGCTAACATAGTGCCCATTTTTAAATGGGGAAAAGGGGAACTATACACCAGTCAGCCTGACTTCGATATCTGGGAAGCTATTAGAGCAATCTATAAAACACTCTGTTTGTAAATAACTGGAGGATGAAGGGGTAATAACTAGCAGGCAGTATGGATTTACTGAGAACAAATCATGCCAAACCAGCTTGATTTTCTTCTTTGACAGGGTAACTGGATTGGTGGATATGGGAAATGCAGTGGACATAATATACCTGGACTTCAGCAAGGCTTTTGACACAGTCCCATATGACATTCGGATAAGTAAGCTGGAGAAATGTGGCCTCAACAGAACTACCATTAAGTGGATACAGTATTGGTTAAATGACCACAAAGAGTAACTATTAATGGAATGATGTCATATTAGAGGAATATCTCAAGTGAGGTTTCACAGGGATCTGTTTTGGGTCTGGTGTTGTTTAACATCTTTATTAATGACCTGAATATAGGAATAGAGAGCACACTGATCAAATTTGCAGGTGACACAAAGCTAGGCAGGGTTGCCAACAATTTGGAAGATAGAGCTAAAATTCAAAGGGATCTTGATAAATTGGAGAACTGAGCTATAGACAACAAAATGAAATTTAATATAGACAAATGTCAGGTGCTACACTTAGGGAAGAAAAAACAAATGCACAAATACAGAATAGGGGATAACTGACTTGGCAGCAGCACTGCTGAGAAGGATCTGGGGACTGTGGTGGGTCACAACCTCAACAGGAGTCAGCAATGCAATGCTGTTGCAAAAAAAGCAAATGCAATTTTAGGTTGCATTAATAGAGCCATAGCATGCCAGTCACGGGAGGAGATATTACCTCACTACTTAGTGCTGGTTAGGCCTTATCTGGAGTGCATTGTCCAGTTTTGCTCACAAATATATTAAAAGAATGTAGAAAAACTGGAAAGGATCCAGAGGTGAGTGACAAAGATGATCAAATGGATGGAACAGAAGCCATATGAGCAAAGGCTGAAGGAACTGGGTATATTTAGTTGGGGAAAAAAGAGATTAAGGGGGGGATATGATAGCTGTCTTCAAATATTTGAATGGTTGCTATAAAAAAGATGGAGAAAAATGGTTCTTTCTTGCCACAGAGGGCACGACAAGAGGAAATGGGTTCAAACTATAGCATAGCGGATTTAGATTAAATCTCAGGAAAAACTTCCTAACTATAAGAACAGTAGGATAGTGGAACAGACTGCCTAGGAAGGTTGTGGAAGCTCCTTCACTGGAGCTTTTTCAAAAAGAGGCTGGATAGCTATCTGTCTTGGACGGTTTAGACGGGATGACCCTTAAGGCATCTTTTAACTTTATGGTACTATGATTCTAACACTGAATTTGCACTGAAGCACTGAGAAAGCAGATGATGTGTCTCATGCTAACTGATAAGAGCAGGTGTAGATTAATGCAATACATACTAATACTTGTGAGGGAATTCTGTGCCAAAAAAAATTAAAATTCTCCATACAATATTTTAAAATTCTGCATATTTTATTTATCAAAACAACACAATATAATCGCATCATTTCAATTATTTTGGTAATTTATTTCAAAACCCTTGTCAGCAAGTTTGTCTGTAACAATACAGACAACTAAAAAGATTCAGCAAATGTTTTTTGACAAATAGATTTTTTACTAAGCATATTAGCACATTTATATGGCTCCACAGTGAGCAAATGGGACAGTCTCACATGCATGTCTAGTCCTGTCCCCCTGATCCAGGTTTGGGGCAGGTAGGCTCAGCCCAGCAGGATCCAAGTGTCGAGGGGCTTAGTGTGGGGAGATCCAGGTGTGGAATGAGAGGGCTCTGAGCGGGGCAATCTGGGTGTGGGTGGCTTGGAGGGCTCCAGGTGTGGGGGCAATCAGGATGCACAGGGGCTTGTTGGAGGGTTCCTGGTGCAGAGGATATGGGACTTATGGAGAGGTCCAGGTGAAGGTGGTTGGGAATCAGCACTGGCAGTCTGGGTTCAAGAGGGCTCTGTGGGGGGTGGAGTGTCCAGGTGCAGGAAGAGAGGAGTTTGGTGGGGTAAGGGTCTGGGTGCAGCTGGTTGGAGCTCAGTGGGGTGTGAGTCCAAGTGTGGGGTACTTGGTGGGTTGGTCCGAGTGCAGGGGGTGGGGTTTGGTGGGGTGGAGGGTTTGAGTGTGGGGGCTCAGTGGGAAATGGCGTGGGTGAAGGGGTGGGGGTTCTGGATGCCTGGGGCTTGGGCAGACAGGGGGGCGGCTCCCCATACAGTGACCTTTCCCCCCTACAGCTAGGGAGCGATGGTGGCAGGGGGTGCAGAGCTTCCTTCAGTAGGGGGAGGTTCTTGGGGGTAGGTCTGACATAGCCTTGGCTCCAACCGTGACTCATTGAGGGAAAGAAGTCCCATATCCTGGGCTACAGCCCAGCTGGGACTAGCATCAGGAGCCCAGCGCATGATAGGAGCCCAGCGCGGCCCCAGCTCTGCCCCTCCCCGGCTCCAGGCACACCGCAATAGCGAGCAGGAGAGACAGAGAGAGCCAAGTTCTGCCCCCTGAAGCAGTGATTTACATCTTGTGGCTGCTTCCGATGCCTGAACCTGACTTCCCTTCCCCCTCCGGACCACTGCCTAGGAGGGGCACATGAATCAGTTTTTCTGTGGAGAAAGAGTAAATTATGTTGGGGACATTATTTCTGAGCACAAGTCCCATTGAAATTCACTTAGGCAATTTTGAAAATACCATCCTGGGTGCTTAAAGTTTGGAGATTTTCATAAGTGGGAGATTTTCCAAGGTAAAAAATGAAATATAAATACATTTTAAAAATCTGATCATTACACACCTATCTGCATCTTCAGGCACCTAAACATTAAAGAAGAATGTGGGGAGGAGGAAGAATAAACTAATGTACTTTAATTTTGGGGAGTCTTTCAGCAGTGCATAGGGTTTTTTTTCTGCTTCTAGTAGCTCTCAAGAGGAGCTTTTCCTATTGTGGCATATTGTGTCTACATTGTGTTTAAGAGTGTGACATACAATAGAAATACATGATTCCCCCCCACCATTCAAGTTCTCTTTTATATTGGCAGTCTTCACTGGAGATGTTTAAAAGACTTCAGTTTACCAAGTCACAATAGTTCAGGATTTGGATTGCCTGTCTGTATGTGCATGAATGATTTTACAGTAGAATCTCCGAGTTATGAACACCTCGGAAATGGAGGTTGTTCGTTACTCTGAAATGTTCCTAATTCTGAACAAAACGTTATGGCTGCTCTTTCAAAAGTTTACAACTGAACATTGACTTAATACAGCCTTAAAACTTTCCTATGAAGAAGAAAAATGTGCTTTTAACCATTTTAATTTAAATGAAACAAAACCAGAAAGAGTTTGCATACCTTGTCAAAAAAAATTTAAACTTTCCCTTTATTTTTTACTAGTTTACGTTTAACACAGTACTTTACTGTATGTCCTTTATTTAATTAATTTATTTATTGTCTTTGCTGCTTCCTGATTGCATATTTCTGGTTCCAAATGAGGTGTGTGGTTGACTGGTCAGTTAATAACTCTGCTGTTCTACTGTACTTGCTGATCAAGAAGACTGTGTATTGATATATTTTCTACAGTATAAATGGAATGTGGATAACTTGCCTCATAATACAAGGATTACTGTGAGCCATTAACAAATGTAAATATAAAAGTTAGAATTCAGGAGGTGCTCAATAATGTAGATATAAAAGTCCAGGTTATAGCATCCTCGATATCACTATCATCTCCCATCTTAATACAAATGTTCATGCAACTATTAAGTACTGGGTTTTTTTTCAGGTAGTCTGTTCTCCATCACTGGATATACATCTCAATGATTTACATAAATATGAGCTGCTTTGTCGTGCATTCATTCTTCTGTGGCTAACCTTGCCTTAACCAAGAAATGAATGACTTTTAAGTTCAGTTCTCTGGGATAATTCTAACTATGCTGTAAGCTTTCTGCATTTCCACTAGATGGAGCTCGTTCACTAACTAACAGCTCATCACTGAACTAATACATTGAAAAAGTTACCCATATTGCTGTTCTCTGGTTGGAATCAACAGAAGTCAAGAGCACCAAGTGTAATGCAATATTTCGCTCTTTAAAAAGAAAGAAAGAAATTTCTGCTATAAGTCAGCTCAGAAACAGCTCTCTGCCGCAACACCAAAAAGTGAGTTCTGAACTGCAGACGTAGGGTTCAGATAGGTTTCAGAATAGCAGCCATGTTAGTCTGTATCCGCAAAAAGAAAAGGAGAACTTGTGGCACCTTAGAGACTAACACAATTATTTGAGCATAAGCTTTTGTGAGCTACAGCTCACTTCATTGGATGCATTCAGTGGAAAATACAGTGGGAAGATTTATATACACAGAGAACATGAAATAATGGGTGTTACCATACACACTGTAATGAGAGTGATCAGGTAAGGTGAGCTATTACCAGCAGGAGAGAAAGAAAAAAAACCTTTTGTAGTGATAATCAAGGTGGGCCATTTCCAGCAGTTGACAATAACATGTGAGGAACAGTGGCGGGAGTAGGAGGGGGGAGAGAAATAAACATGGGGAAATAGTTTTACTTTGTGTAATGACACATCCACTCCCAGTCTTTATTCAAGCCTAATGTAATGGTATCCAGTTTGCAAATTAATTCCAATTCAGCAGTCTCTTGTTGGAGTCTGTTTTTGAAGTTTTTTTGTTGAAGAATTGCCACTTTTAGGTCTGTAATCGAGTGACCAGACAGATTGAAGTGTTCTCTGACTGGTTTTTGAATATTATAATTCTTGACGTCTGATTTGTGTCCATTTATTCTTTTATGTAGAGACTGTCCAGTTTGGCCAATGTACGTGGCAGAGGGGCATTGCTGGCACATGTTGCCATATATCACATTGGTAGATGTGCAGGTGAACGAGCCTCTGAAACAAACAGACTTTATTAAATGAGTTATTTAGACTCAGAATTCAATACCTGTATATTAGAACACTCTTTACATTTTGTCATCCAAAGTGATTTTCAAACTGGTGACTAGATCATCCTTAGTCCTGTACAAGAGGAACGTCACCATTCACGAGAGGATTAGATTTTGGATCAGAATTAAGCCCTGGTAACAATATCCTTAACTAGAGATTTCCTTTGAATGTGTCTTGATTATGAATCTTGCATTATTACAAGTGGAGCACACTTCTGCAGGTCCTCACTAGGGGGAGAAGTTTTGCAATTGCAAGGTGTTAGAGCCACATTTAGTATGTTTACTAAACATATTGTCTGTGCATGTAGGGTGGGACAATGCATGCTAGCTACCTAGCAGGGGAACCTTCTGCAAAAAATGAAGGGACATTTCTGACTCAGTGTTCCTCCCCACCTCCCACCCAGGTCCCCCCAGTGCTGGAGTCCAGCTGTCTTCTTCCCCCTCCAAAGTAGGGTGAGGCAACACATGCTAGCTGCTTAGCAGTGGACCTACTGCATGCCTATTTTTAATGCTCCCTGTACTCTTGTCCATATCTTCCACTCCTCCATGGCTCTCACCACTTCTTCCATATCATATCATCTGTCGTCCTCTTTCCCTTGCCCTTTTCCCCACTGGTTCCATTTCCCCATACTTGTTTCCCTCTACCATTCCCACAAGATCCTCTTGCTCCTGTTCCCCTCTCCATCCCATTCTCCTTTCTCTTCCCACCATCAAAAATCCAGATCCCAAATCCACTCCCTCCTCCTCCTCATTTCTGGTGACATTTGCCCCAATCCTTGGCCTCTCTTCATCCCCACCCTCTCCACCTAATACACCCATCCCTACCACCATGGCTAACCTCAAACCCATCCCTCTTTTCCCTTGTCCCCCTCCCTCCTTCTTTTGCTGTCTGTGGAATGCCCACACTATCTCTAAAAAGAAAACAGCCATCCACAACCTCTTCATATCTTGCTCCCTCCAGGTCCTAGCTCTCAGAGACCTGGATGTCTCTGCAACTGCTCTCTCTTTCAGATGCCTCCCTTCTCAACACCTCTTGCCCTGGATAAGACTGTGGTGGCTTCTCTCCCATTCCTACTGCTTCCAACCCACTCCTTCCCATCCTTTTCCCTCTTTTGAACAGCATTGCGTCAAACTCTCCTATTCTCTTCTCCATCATATTGCTGTCATCTACTGTCCAACTAACAGCTAGCTCTCTGATTTGAACTCCCATTTCTCTCTTCCTCTCCTCACAATCTACCACATTCATCCTCAGTAACTTCTACTTCCATGTTGATGCCTATTAGCCCTCTTAGCTGCATGTTTCCTCACCCTCACCTCTTCATTTGACCCACAGCCCAGGTTCAACTCTCCCACTTACCAAGAGTGCTGTTAATTTGACTTAGTCATCACATCACCAAGCAGTACTCTCTGTCTCTCATCTCTCTGTTATCCCCCCGTCAGACTCTGCCTTTTGGCCTTTCTGTGACTTAAGAAGTCATCAATGCTGATGACCTTGATCTACTTTCAGCCCTTTCCTTCCTGCACTCTCTTTTATTTATATGGTTCTTGAGTCTCTATCCATGGTTCAGTTTCCTTCATCCTTGACTATTCTGTCCCTCTCTCATCACATGGTGCACCCTATCAACTCCCAGGCCTAGCTCACTACCAACAATTTTCTTTGTTCCTGTTCTCGTACTTTGGAGCATCTTTGGTGGAAATCCTATGACCAAGCTGACTCCCCCTCTACAAATTGTTCTGTTTTCCTTCAGTTCTACCATCTTCCTAGCTAAACAACTCTACTTCTCCAACTTAATTGAATCCCACGTCCTCAGTCAAGGCACCTTTTATCTCACTGCTCAAACCTTCTGCTCCTCCTGCCTCCACTTCTCTTTCTGCACAGGATATCGCCAATTTCTTCCATGAGAAACTGATAAAATACAATGTCGCTTTCTCACTCCTCTCAGTTAGTCTTCCCTTCCCCTCCTACAACTCTCACCTCCTTCTCCTATCACAGAAATAGAAGTTTCTCTCTGCTCTACTACTGTAAGTCCAGAATACTTTGCAAAATGGAATTTCTATTCTTCATACACTCTTTTCCTGTAGGAGTTTGGTCTTCAAAATGTCAGATGTATTTTCCAGTGCAAATGGGATGCATCACAAGCAAAATATAATCTAGTGTGATAAGAATCTGCAGCCTTTATTGCAGAGGGTCAGTTATGGAGCTGAGTTTGTAGAGCTGAGAAATGCTATGTTCGTACTGAAGATTGGCTTCTTTGCTCTAATATGTTATAGCCTCATAACTTGTGTTGTAAGGCAACTCAGCTACAATATCTGTAGTGGCAACAGGAATTGAAACTCTGACCCTGCCTACTCTGAATTTAGTGGTAACACACATGACATGGTTTATTAAATATTATAACAAATACTTGGTATGAAAATTTATAATGAACAGCACAGCTATTATTTAGATATCACTTGACTACACTACAGAAGACTCTGATTTTAGATACTTACAAAAGACAACCTAAAGATGCATGAAGAATAATTCCTATTAAGAGGAAAGGATTTCTCCAAATAATTATTTTTAAAAAGTGTCCTAAACCCAAGTCATTCAGTTATGCAGATGTACACTGGGTGGATACACATACATATTCAACCCTCATAGTATTTTCTGATTCCAACCACGGGAGAAACTGCTTATGAAACCAGGCTGCAGAATAATTTGCCAGCCACATAATTCAAAGGACTTAGGAGAGGAGAGTACCAGTAACAACAACATTATTTATTTTTGAATGATTAATTTAATATTTTTGTCAATCAACATTTCTTAATGATTGAAATGTTATGTTTACACCCTTGTACTATTGCTATGTGTATAAGTTGCATTTAGATCTGTAAACCACTGGACTACCCCTCTTCCACCCAAAATTGGACAGCATGCTAGAATGACCTTACTGAAAGATCATACAGCATGTTATTTGCTCTTTATGGGTTTAAACTGACTGAGAATACTGCAAGCTGTAAACAGCAGGAGAAATGGAAACTGTTAACATCAGAACTGAAAAGACAGTGATGCAAAGATGCCATCCTTTTAAACCTAGATCTTCACTATCTCACCTGCAGACCTTTTGCAAAAATACAGGGCATTAATGGAGGACTTCTTTTTTTAAATGTGTTCAGAATGCTTTTGATCGATATACTTTTTATGGACATCATTATTGGCTGCTGCTGCTTCTTTCATAACTCTGTGTTCACCCTTCCTTGTGTAAAAACACCTTCTGTGAGATGTGGTTACTGCCTTGCTTGTGGAAGTGCCATGAGCACAGTGAAACCATGTCCAGAACATTTGGAGAATCCACGCCTCTCCATCATGTAAAAAAAATAAGACAATTTTATCTTTTAGCTAGAGTTCATTGAAAATATTTCATCAATTTTTTCACACCCCACCCCAAAATGTGTTTTTGACTAAGTGGAAATCTTCCCAAGAAAATTTCCAGTTTTTAGGGGTTATTTCAGGAGCTTTGTTAAAAAAGTTTTCAGTTGTAAAAAATTAAGAAATGTGAACTGTCTGATTATTCGATAAAATTTTGGGTTTTGATGGAAAACAAAAAGTTCCACAACAAATATTTATAACAGAAATAATTCATCTTTGAAGTTCACCCAAAATAAACTACATTTTTGACCAGCTGTATTTTGAACAGCTAAAGTACAGGTGCTAATCTGGACCTCAAAACCTACCCATTTATTTAGTGCGATTTTAGCTGAAGAAATTCTATTGATGAAACAGCTGAAATGAATCATGAGAGCTCCCTCAAATATTTATCTCCTTTTATTTACTTCCTGAAGCATAGATTGAAAAATGACAGGAGTGGTGGAAATGTAACTAGTACATAAATGCACCATGCATTGAAAAGGTGCTGAATGGCTCAAGATGCCTCAAAGCTCTAAACAGGAGGCATTCATCAACACATAGGCAGAGCAGTACTCTTTAGTTTTTTTCTTTAAACTTTTCTTTGAGGATGAGATTCTGCAACCCTTACTTACATTGAGTAGCATCTTACTACAAAAGTAATTCCTGGCAAGTGTTACTTTAATCTGAGAAAAAAGAAAAGGAGTACTTGTGGCACCTTAGAGACTAACAAATTTATTAGAGCATAAGCTTTCGTGAGCTACAGCTCACTTCATCGGATGCATTTGGTGGAAAAAACAGAGGAGAGATTTATATACACACACACAGAGAACATGAAACAATGGGTTTATCATACACACTGTAAGGAGAGTGATCACTTAAGATAAGCCATCACCCACAGCAGGGGGGGGGGGGGAAAGGAGGAAAACCTTCTATGGTGACAAGCAAGGTAGGCTAATTTCAGCAGTTAACAAGAATATCAGAGGAACAGTGGGGGGTGGGGTGGGGGGGAGAAATACCATGGGGAAATAGTTTTACTTTGTGTAATGACTCATCCATTCCCAGTCTCTATTCAAGCCTAAGTTAATTGTATCCAGTTTGCAAATTAATTCCAATTCAGCAGTCTCTCGTTGGAGTCTGTTTTTGAAGTTTTTTTGTTGAAGTATTTGTTGAAGCTTTCATCCAGATCATACCACTCGATCCATTGTCTACAGCCAAGCGCTACGATATAACCGCATTTGCTCCAACCCCTCAGACAGAGACAAACACCTACAAGATCTCTATCATGCATTCCTACAACTACAATACCCACCTGCTGAAGTGAAGAAACAGATTGACAGAGCCAGAAGAGTACCCAGAAGTCACCTACTACAGGACAGGCCCAACAAAGAAAATAACAGAACGCCACTAGCCATCACCTTCAGCCCCCAACTAAAACCTCTCCAACGCATCATCAAGGATCTACAACCTATCCTGAAGGACGAGCCATCGCTCTCTCAGATCTTGGGAGATAGACCAGTCCTTGCTTACAGACAGCCCCCCAATCTGAAGCAAATACTCACCAGCAACCACACACCACACAACAGAACCACTAACCCAGGAACCTATCCTTGCAACAAAGCCCGTTGCCAACTCTGTCCACATATCTATTCAGGGGATACCATCATAGGGCCTAATCACATCAGCCACACTATCAGAGGCTCGTTCACCTGCGCATCTACCAATGTGATATATGCCATCATGTGCCAGCAATGCCCCTCTGCCATGTACATTGGCCAAACTGGACAGTCTCTACGTAAAAGAATGAATGGACACAAATCAGACGTCAAGAATTATAACATTCAAAAACCAGTTGGAGAACACTTCAATCTCTCTGGTCACTCGATCACAGACCTAAGAGTGGCTATACTTCAACAAAAAAGCTTCAAAAACAGACTCCAACGAGAGACTGCTGAATTGGAATTAATTTGCAAACTGGATACAATTAACTTAGGCTTGAATAGAGACTGGGAATGGATGAGTCATTACACAAAGTAAAACTATTTCCCCATGGTATTTCTCCCCCCCACCCCACCCCCCACTGTTCCTCTGATATTCTTGTTAACTGCTGAAATTAGCCTACCTTGCTTGTCACCATAGAAGGTTTTCCTCCTTCCCCCCCCCCCCCCTGCTGTGGGTGATGGCTTATCTTAAGTGATCACTCTCCTTACAGTGTGTATGATAAACCCATTGTTTCATGTTCTCTGTGTGTGTGTATATAAATCTCTCCTCTGTTTTTTCCACCAAATGCATCCGATGAAGTGAGCTGTAGCTCACGAAAGCTTATGCTCTAATAAATTTGTTAGTCTCTAAGGTGCCACAAGTACTCCTTTTCTTTTTGCGAATACAGACTAACACGGCTGCTACTCTGAAACCTGTCTTTAATCTGAGAGTAGTCCTATGAGTAAAGGTGTCAGAATCTGGACCTTACTATTTATTTGTACATACGGTAACTCAGAGCAATACATATCTAATACTTTCCATGGGGGAAGGAGGAAATACAGTTCTATTGATGGATTGGTTTATTGTATCAGCTTTCATTTACATAAAACATTTGTTTAAGTTCTGGCAGTATAGTCCTTACATTTTCAATGTTCAAGGGAAATACTCCCATCACACTTGATAGTTGTATTTTTATCGTGTGCAACCTTACAATAATACATTTAAACATATGAATAAAATATCATAGCCTTAAATTCAGATGTTTCAAATACCGCCATTCTACTGCATGCCAGCGAAAAGAAATGCAGTGAGTGAAGCAAAAACAACAACAAAAAAGAAAGATAGAGAGAAGACAATGTTTAACCAATCATCCAATGTACCATTAATATGAAGTTATCCTTTCCTTTTTATCACAGCAGTAATTATCAATAATCATGTGCATCATATGCTGCCAAAGGACTGATGGTATAATGAATTAAACACTATCTTCTTAGAAACTTGCAGAGTTAAATAACTGCCCTTTTTGAAATTTTCTGTTAGGCTCATTGTGATGAGTAACTGCATTTTGCATCAATCAAGAAAGCTGGTTTTCGTTATCAGAGCGGACCATGTATAATTGGCATTTTTCAGAATCACTTGAATCTATTTGAAATATGAAAAAAATAGCTAAATACAAAATATGAAATGCAACAAAAACACAATTAAGTGATGCAGGTAATAGCTTATTGGGAGAGTGGAGGCACTTGGATGAGAAACAGATGTAGTGCTTTGAATGCTTGTTAACTGTGCAGTTCAGAACCCGAATGGGACAGATCCAAGATTCCAGTCCTCAGTTTGGGATAAAAGTGATGAGAGCACTTTTTGAGGGGACAACGCCCGGTTCTTCCTCTCTTTTTTATCTGTGGGGGGGCTCACTGATTTCATCATACACCACTCTATGTTACTGCTCTTGAAGTGTTATCTCACACTTACGGACAAACGGCCCTGTGCCAGGCTGTTTCTTATGACTCCCGTGCTCTGAAAGAATAGGTGCCTTAGACAACTGAGTCAGAGATCCAATTAGCATGCACAGAACTGGGTTGATCATTCAGTAAGATTCAACTAGATACAACAAACTTCACTTCCTGACTTAAACTGTCATATTTCTTGGATTTGTTGCCTCAGCCTTGATCTCGTAACCTGCAGCTGACAAAGGAAACGTTTGTTGAACCCTGAGGGAGGGGTCCTGACCTACAGGCTTTGATCAGTCAGACTGCTGAAATCATATGGTGAGAAAATGTGCTTGAATCGGATATGCTTTGCTAAGTTAGGTATTAGTAAATGTCTTATCTTTATTTTTCTTGTAACTGTTTCTGACTTGTATGCCTCATTACTTGTACTCATGCAAAATCTCTCTCTGTGTAGTTAATAAACTTGTATTACCATTTCATCTAATCCAATGCGTTTAAATTGAAGTGTCTGGATAACTATTTAAGATAATCAGATGGCATATTATTCCCTTGAAGGAATAATGGATTTTAAATATTTTGTATTTTCCAGGAGAGTGCTGGGACTGAACGTGTGTTGGGGTCACCCTGCAGTACAACTAAGGCTGTTGAGAGCTACAATGTAACCCAAGTGTGGCTGGCAGGCTGCAGCAGACAGTTATGCACAGACACTCAAGGTGTGGCTTGCATGCTGGAAGACTGTTTGTGACCAGCCCAGGTGGGAGCTATTTCCCACTGCAAGGCACCCAAGGTTTCAGGTCTGGGGTGACATAGCTACTCATTAGTTTGTACTCTAGTATGTCACAGTGATGCACATAACATGCCTACCAGAACAAATTTTAATTATTCATCTTTGCACCATGGGTATCTGAAATCCCTACATTGTATATCAGCAGGATATCTTTGTAATCCCTCCTGATTCTGAGATTCTGAGCTGGTGGTAAAATTTGTTAGGACATTGTGTTCTTATTTTTGTTCCTTAGCTCTCAATTAAAATTCCTGTTTATGATCATGGCTGGCATAATTTGGTCTCCTTCATGATGAAGAGTATGATTTCTACTGGGAGGAAGGAAAAGTAGCTTTGTTAGAGTGTTTAATATTTTTCCCTTCTGCCCTCTACTTGTGTAACAGCCAAGTTTAAAAACTAATGATTTTGAAGTTCTTCAACCGTATATGCTTACCAGAAGTAACAACCAAATGAAAGGTCACTTGCTGTGCTATCCATTCATGTTATTTGGAAAGTTTCAACAAAGGCAATTAAAGACCTTCTGAACAACAATAGCCAACATGGCGTGCACATCTTGAAAAGTTTTGATGCTAATAAGCAAAGCAAATATCACCTGTTTGTCTGGTTTCTGCTCTTGCAGAGAGTTAGTGGATGCTCCGTGCACCACTTGATAAAGTTAGTATTAGATTGATGTAGTCCAGGGATCGGCAACCTTTGGCATGTGGCCCGCCAGGGTAAGCCCCTGACGGGCCGGGCTGGTTTGTTTACCTGCCGCATCCACAGGTTCGGCCGATCACTGCTCCCACTGGTGGCAGTTCGCTGCTCCAGGCCAATGGGCACTGCGGGAAGCGACAGCCAGCACATCCCTTGGCCCGCACCACTTCCTGAAGCCCCCATTGGCCTGGAGCAGCGAACCATGGCCAGTGGGAGCTGTGATCACCTGAACCTGCGGATGCAGCAGATAAACAAACCGGCCTGGCCCTGCCAGGGGGCTTACCCTAATGGGCCATGTGCCAAAGGTTGCCGATCCCTGAAGTAGTCAATAATACTGGCAAAACCCACTCAGCTGCAGTGAATGAATCAGACCAAGGTCCACTTACAGACATATGCTGCTGCCATAAAAGAAACTAAATGAACCTTCCTTACAGTCACAACTTGCATCCATCCATTCAGAACAAGCAGAACTATTTCATGCAGTAAAACAGCTAACTGTCCAAGAACACATAGACCAAGCCCTGTTCATTTCAAAGAGCTCCTCCCCAACTGTGCAGACAGTCAACCAAATTAGAATAGGGCCACAGGCACCAGCTTTTTCCTTTGCCCCTGGGTGCTCAACCCCTGCTCAGCCCCCAACCCTGCCCCGACTCCACTCCTTCCCCCAAGGGCCCATCCCTGCCCCACCTTGCCTCTTCCCATCCAGTTCCTCCCCTCAGCATGCCACGTCCCCACTCCTCCCCCTCTGCCCCAGCACTTCCTGCATGCCGCAGAACAGCTGATCATGGTGGGCGGGAGGCATTGGAAGTAAATAAGAAGTCGATCAGTGGGGTGCTGGTGGATGGGAGGCACTGGGGGAGAAGTGGGGAGCTGGCTGCTGGTGGATGCTAAGCACCCGCTATTTTTTTTCCATGGATGCTCCAGCCCTGGAGCACCTATGGAGTCAGCGGCTATGAATACCCCTCACTGAGATAGAGGTAACCACACCCTATCCAGGAATTAAATTTGCTGTGGCAGAATTTAGAGCAATTATCCAATCAGAATCCCTGAAAAATGTCTCACCTACCCACCCTGTCATTCATGGCTGGTGAGTCTATGGAAGGGTATCTGACTCTCCTGATGCTGGATCATCAATGCCTCCTTAAAAAGGGAAATTACTAGGCATGTTAAGGAATATGGTGCTCTAGCCAATACAGAAGGAGCCTATGGTAATGGAAAGTGCCTTGCAAACTACCAGCATAGTTGCCACCCTCATTCTTTTTGAAGAGGTTAGAGAGAAGATGATGTCATCCAATCTTGTATAGCAGCTATTCTCTGTCTTTGTCCTTTAACTTCCACATTCAGATTTCATGGCAGAAATATGGCTCAGTTGGCACTTGTAGATAACCTTCTCCAACGTTTGGATAGGAAATAACCTTGTATGCTAATAATGCTATACTATTTCATTTTAGAGGTTTGACACCATTCATTATAAGGTGCTGATGACAAACAATACAATGTATTGTAAGAATAAATGTAAAAGCATTCATCTAGATCCACTCTTTCCCATCAGATAGATCCCAGAGAGGAATGATAGTCACTTTGCTTGTTCTCTCCAAGACTCCTATTACACAGTATCCTGCAGGGCTATATATTATTTCTCCTCTGTAAAATCTACATGCTTTGTGAGATGCCAAAGACTTCAAGACAGCTATATTGTACTAGGTAGCGCATTCTCAGCAGGATCCCAGCTATGAAACTGCTGGAGGGAGAAAATCTGATTGAATCTGAGCCTGGCAGCATCAAATCCAAAGTGTAGAACACACCTTTTTTGATAAACTTTCATAGGAATGATGCTCATAAATGAAATATCCTTTAGTGCATAAATTCTCACACTCTTTGGGAATGGGGAGAGAAAACACCATTCATTCTCAATGTGTTCTGCTCTTTCTGCTTCATAATTTTATTGGCACTCAGGTATCCCAGTAATAGGCTTCTTATAAACACAGACAGATAGAAAGACAAATAGAATGATGTAATTTGAGATTCAATTTATGCTAGTGAAATGCAAAGATGCATTTAAAAATCCCTTTAATATTACTCAGGTTTTCTTCCTTTCCCCCTCCCCCCGCTGCTGGTGATGGCTTATCTTAAGTGATCACTCTCCTTACAGTGTGTATGATAAACCCATTGTTTCATGTTCTCTGTGTGTGTATATAAATCTCTCCTCTGTTTTTTCCACCAAATGCATCCGATGAAGTGAGCTGTAGCTCACGAAAGCTTATGCTCTAATAAATCTGTTAGTCTCTAAGGTGCCACAAGTACTCCTTTTCTTTTTGAAAATACAGACTAACACGGCTGCTACTCTGAAATCAGAAAACATTGTAACATCAATGGAAAGCCTCCCAGTGATTATGTGTTGCACTGTAAGGTATTATCTATGATAATCCACTCCTTTAAGTCACCTTCATTTCTCATCCTTCTCTGTTTTGAAAGTGATATGGTTCTATTTATATTCTTCCTGCCGATATTCTTCTTGCTATATTCTAGCCTGTTTGAGGTAAGTAGTGCAAGAAAGAAAGGAAAACAGCATGGCTAACAGCATAATTTAATGAATGCGTTCCATATCACATTATTTTTCCACCTCTATATTGGTAAACTGCCCTTATAAGAATAGGATACAGGGTGCACTCTCTTATTAGGCCTCACATTCAGGGAGCAAAATGTTGCAAACTATTATAGGTATCCATATAGAACATTAAGGGATGTCATTCTGACCTCTGTGTCTTCTAATATGTCACATACATTCCACTTTAATAGTTCTATGTATACACTTGAGTTGCAGTTCATTTGGTACAACCATAAAATGCCAGTTAGTGTCAGACTGGTGCTTAGTAATTAATTCCCAACAATTTGCACTTCTAAAGTCCTTTGAATGTAGTAATACAGAATCCTCATCAACAGGAGGGTGATGAGCATTCCAATGAAAAGAGGCATTTCGTTAAAGTTGTGTCACTAAGTGCTGCTATTCTTCAAGACTGCAATTCTCAAAGGTGCTTAACTGAGTTAGCTGACGAACTCCTGTGAATTTGAATGAAATTTGGGTAACTTAACTCCCTGCTTTGAAAGTCCCTGCAGCAAAATGCACGTTTGCTTACTCTTTCTGTCACACTTACCAATGGAGGACTAGATTTTGCCTCCCTTTCTCATGCTTAGTACCAGAACTGGTCGGAAATTTTCTAACAGAACGTTTATTTCTCATTGGAAAATGCTGATTTGTTGAAAACAAAATATTTCTTGGCAAGGTGTTGATTTTGATGAAAACCGGGCAGGTTTCTGATGGAAGAGATCAGGTTTCGATTAGCTTGTCTGCCTGGCTCCTCAGTAGGCTGTCTGGTGGGCTGATAGGCAGCTGGGAGCCTAGATGAAGTAGCTCCCAAGTTCCCAGGCTCATGGGTTCTTAGCTGTCAGGGCTCCCAGGTTCTTGACTCTAGGACAGCCAGCCAGGCAAGGTATTGAGGGGACAGGGCTTCCAGACGACGAGCTATCCAGATTCCCTCCTGGTATGCTTTGGGCAGCTCGGGGAGTCAAGGAAACCTTTTGATAATGCCATAGTGAAATGTTTAACATTTCTGGAATTCCCATTCTCTGGGAAATTTCTTGTTTACTCCATTTCAGATTTTTTTTTTTTAATTTTATCACCAAATGAGAATTCCAGTTTCTGGCCAGCTTTGCTTGAGCTTTTGGTACTATATTTTTTATAAATATACTCTCTTTTTTGTGATTAGCAACTTGTTCATGAATTCATCCCAATATTCTTCAAATGTATTCCTTCAAGAAGAGTGAATAGCCAATAGCTCTGGTGTGTACTTTTAAACCCAACCATTATTTGTGCTCCTGCAAAACTTTAAGGATTGCCAAAATATCTCATCACTACCAGGCCTCTGTCTGAATATGTGCAAACAATGAGTAATACAATTCCACAAAGAATAGAACACTGGACTCAGTGATTTCATTCATGAAAATATTCACAAATCAGATTGGGGTTGTTTGCATTGAAAAAAACAAAACAAAAAAAACAATCAACTCTTTCTATGAGGGAGAAAGGATCAAATGGACAATTAAAACAGATTGGTCTTACTTTAGTTCAAGATTCTCAAACAAGTAAAGAACTTGTGATTGAAAAGCATTGAGAGTGGTAAATTTTTCGTCAGTGTTATGATTATTTTATCATTTACAATACCAATACCAGGAGTTAGGATGTGCTGGTTACTCTATCATTTTGACAACAATTGTGGAATTACCCATAACCTATAAGTAAGTGGCAGCACATAAGAGTGCTTCTTAAGAAGCAGGGGAAGCAATCTGTATTCACCCTTTATTCGGGGCATAGTACTCCTGCTCCCTTCCCTCCCGCCACCCCCCAATCTGCTCTGTTGTGCTGAGTGGTATGTTTGAGGCTGGAATCCAGGTTCTACTTCCTCCCAACCCTGACCTGCCCACCTGAGTGGGAGAAGCAGCCATATAGAGAGGTTGCTTTCCCCTCACCTTTGCTGTAAACCATGATGCAGGTAGCCTGAACAGGACACTATGGGGGGGAGGGCACTTTTTACCCTATTTCTCCCCTGCACAATGCTATAGGATTAGCCATGATCTTTTCCTTAATTTTGTAATGACTGACTATATTATTGGACATTCTGACTTTTATATTTAAATCCTGTTTGAAAAATGCAGAGCAACATTATTTAAAAAAACAGGCCTTCTTAAAACATGGAGAAAAAAAATCCATTCTGATCTCTATAATGAACAATACATCCTTCTATTTTGTCACTCAGATCTCCAAATTTAAAGTGATTTATCCTAAAGGATTAATTTCTTTAACATGTTTAAACTTTCTATAGATAATAAAGGACATTAGAATAGCTGGTTATGTGTGAGATGGTAAATTGGACTGTTTTATATAATGAATATACATGGTACCACATAATTCACTAATTATATGGTATTGTGTGTACTCATTATACAGAACATTCCAATTTCACTCCATCCTACATTCAACCTGCAATGCTTTATGTGTTGTTCCAGATTTGCTATATCAGTTACTCTCTGATTATGCTGAGTTTCAAAATATAAAGAAAAAAAAATCAGAAAATACCATGGTCTAACAGTAAAAAAAGTGGTAAACTTGAAACTCACTGTTAAGGTTGATCCAAGGCTTTCCACTGATTTTAAATGGGCTTTGGATCAGGCCCCAAATCATTATGAATAAATGTGTATTCAGTTTGACTTTGAAAAATGGCTTGTTTTATGATAAGACTTATTTTGGGGTAAGGTTGGAGCCTGGGGGGGAAGTATTATGGCCTGATCTATCAACTTCTGTGGGCTTTGGATTAGGCCCTCACTGTGCAATTTTATGAAACGTTTGTTTGTGATCATTGGAAGTTTTATTTTTATTTATCTGGCGTGTAAATGGAAATTGTCCATCCATCTGATTAGGTTATACCAGTTTCTTTCTGTTCAGTTAACAACAAAGCTGTGACTGTACTATCATATACTGTACTACAGCTGGCTATGGAAACAACTAACTTGTATTTCACCGTTTTCTTTAGTTTAAGGTAGGGCTGTGCATAGATGAACTTGAGACTCTGCTTGTCCTCTTTACACCTTCCTATGGCTCATCTGTCCATTCACCTAATGCACGGGTGGCCAACCTGAGCCTGAGAAGGTGCCAGAATTTACCAATGTACATTGTCAAAGAGCCACAGTAATACAGCAGCCCTCCATCAGCTCCCGCCCCCCCAGCTCCCAGTACCTCCCAACCACAGGCAGCCTTGTCGATCAGCACCTCCCCCTCCCTCCCCGTACCTCCTGATCAGCCGTTTTGTGGCGTGCAGGAGGCTCTGGGGGGAAGGAGCAAGGTCACGACAGGCTCACGGGAGGGGACAGGAAGGAGTGGAGTGGGGCAGGGCCTGTGGCAGAGCCGGGGTTGAGTAGTGAGCACCCCCCAACACATGGGAAAGTTGGCGCCTGTAGCTCCAGCCCCGGAGTCAATACCTATACAAGGAGCCGCATATTAACTTCTGAAGAGCCGCATGTGGCTCCGGAGCCACAGGTTGGCTACACCTCGGCTAATGCATCCTATTACTTAATTGTCCTGTTTTTTTAAATGTAATGTTGTTGTATTATGTTTTCTATTAAATAACAGATTTTCTGAAGTTTTACTGCCTCTTGCTTATTTTCTTCCTTCTTTTCTTTGTATAGTCTCCTTCACTTTTCATTTCTGCTACCTGTCTATCTTAATGACTTTTCCTCCCTTTCCTCTTATCCCACAAATGTATTATTATTCATGGTGTATAACTTTTCCCTCTTCCTTCTCCCATTAAACTCGTTCTCTTTCTCATATTTCCAGCTTTCTTCTTTGATCCGTATTCTGTCTCTCTATATCATTTTTCCATCATTTCCTCTTTCCCCTTCTTCTCTCTCATCCATCCACCCAATGCCCCCACATCCTACCACAGACATTCTGTCTCCTCTGCTCTCCAATTCCTGTACCTTTAGTTAAGTGATGTCAACAGGACTCTTCCCAAGTAGGGGACTTTCCACAGAAAGTGTTTGGCTAACCAGGACCTTATATACCACCAATCTTTGTGATATCCAACTGCAGATTCTGCAACTTTTTTTACATTATGTAATACTTACTCATGTGAGAGTACTGAAGATTTTGGGTTCTTCATGATGTTAGAAAGTTAAGCCAACAAAACATTTTTCTCCATATAATAATACCCCGGACTGAATTTTTTTTTTAACTTACAAATACCAGGTAAGACAGAATGCAAATGCTCACCTATGTACCAGTAAACTAAAAATGCACAGAATTACAAATTAATTCATTAATCAGCATTCTTCTCAATTTATCTTCAAGTAATTTAACATTTATGATGCAAGCCATTACTAACACTGTCTCACCACTGAGGTTCTGCCAGTTTAACCAGAGCCATGGTATTTTATTCTAATGACTATTAAAAGGAAAAATAAGGACAGTTTTGCACTCACATAGTGATTCATAATAGGACTTGGTGCCATTTTTTCCTTCTAATTCATCATTCAAATTGCATAATGTATTTTAAATGTATTCCTAATGTTGATCTATTGTAGGTTACACTGAAGACTCAATGAAGGTACTGTGATTAGTGTCTGAGAAATAAAAGATGCATAATCTAGTCCATAACTGTGATTTCAGAGAGCAGTTCAACGTAGATTCAGAAATGGTGAAAATCACCCTTTATCAACATAGGATTGTTTAGTGCTGCCTTGCTGGTGGAGAAGAGTTTGAGCTTACATTCATGATTTGAATAGGACTGATTTTTTTCCACTTGCAACGTCACCACCGAAGATCAGACCTTTAATTATTTGGAGGCAATTTAATGCTAATTCATTACTAAAGAATAGGTCTCTTCCCCTACATCTTAGAGTTTAAATTATGAAGGTTTGCAAATGTTCAGAATACCCATAAGAGGGAAGCAGGGATGGAAGGCTCAGACCATCAATGTTGTGCTACTGATATTTTAATGAGCATCTCTGACAAAATTTAACCCTTAGTCTACAATAAACCCTATAATCTCATAGCTGTATGTGCTTGAAGAAAGGAGAATTAAGGGCTGGAAAAGCATTTCATTTGTTTTCTCACTTAAATAAAAAAAAAAGTCTCACAACTGTGAGTAAGAAAGGAGGCAACAGCGTTTTATGATGTTGCCTTTTGCTGGAAATGTTAATCATATAAAAAAATGTACTGAATGAACAGATGGTGTAGGACGAAGCTCAGATTTTCTCTGTTGAAATGACTGTGATAGTGTAGGAAGGTTTGGTAGTGTCCTCCCAAGGATATACTTTAAAAATGAGTCATGAACAAAATAAATGTTCTTTTGATCTTTTCTGAGCCCTAGGGATAAGTGGCCTCTAGAAGGGATGGGTTAGCAATATCCTAAGAGGATTGAGAACCTTCAGAGACAGGATAACCACTTCAACCTTCCATTCTGTTTAGTGATGGAGCTTCAACAAAGGGCTCCCAGAAACCTAAAACCCCTACGCTAGTGAATCACTTAGATCAGATAAGCCAAGAATCAATATAAAGGTCAAAGTCATTGTTTTGGGTCACGAAAGCTCAGATTTTTTTTGTTTTTGTTTTTGTTCTTTATGAGAGTTGTGTTTCAAACCATTTCCTGGTTTCAACTGGGCTAGCATGGTCATTAGCAATGTACCATGAGAAAGTCAGTTATGGGAGGTATTCACAGCCTCACCAGAACTAGGAAACATTGGCAATTCCATGAATTTCCCAGCCCAATTTCTAGAATCCAAGAGGTTTGGGTAAGATAATTTACGGTTTGATTAAGCAGCTGAATTCTAGGGAGCTCATACAAACCAAACGTCTAAATCTTTTTAAGTTTGCCCAACCATTACCACTCTTGCTATTAGTCATTTTCTTTCTATTTCACCTGAGAGTGGAATGCATTAAGACAATGGAAGTTAGTGTAAAAATAACATAATTGTGTCAAATATTTATGACAGCACACAAAAACATGAAAAGTTACTTAAAGGAAAGAATAATAGACATGTTAATTGTTTCCAGCTACTGCAGATCTGGATTAAGCAAGAAAAATATATTTAGGTAGCTTGGGGATCATAAAAAAAATATGTATTTTTAAACCAATAACTGTAAGGCATCAACACAACTAGGATGGCAAAATGAATATCACTGAAGAAACATATACCTCCAGGCTATCTGCTGAACAGTTTACTGCTTACTGTGATATCTGAGTTGAAGAACAGAGCAAGGATCCAAAGCTAGACTGGTGAGCTGGACCATGCTGTGATTAGTCTCGGGAAACAAAACCAGTAAAAAGAAATACTAAAAGAACAGGAAGACAGAGATATCATAGTTCCTATTAGCTGAGATCCAAAAGGTAATGTTGTCATTGTCTTTATCAATCTCTTAATTGCTGCTGAAATTTCAATAAAACATATATCCTGCTATGCAAACATATATCCACACATTATCGGTGGGGTGTCTCTGTGTTTGTGTTCATTTTCTTGTTCATTTTTTATCTTCCCATCTTAGAAACTCAGGGAAAAAAATCAAGAACAATACATTTGCTGCTGGTCCTGAGCCAGCAATGCCGATTAAGTCATTAACTACTTCTTATTCATATCTGCTGGAGAGTTTACAAAATTTCTTTAATCTTACTATAGACTGTCCTACCTTGCTACCTCTTCTTTTACTTTTCCCCTCTAAATTGCTTCTTCATTAATATTAATGCTGGACAACTCTTTATGGCCTGATCAAAAGTCCATTGAAGTCAGTGGAAAGAATCCCACTGACTGAAATGAGATTTGCATCAGGTTCCTAAAGCACACATAGATCATGGTGATGGGCACAGTATAAAAATCTAGGGTAGGCTGACTTTTGCAGATGCCACACAATTCTATATTCCAGTTCTACCACCCATTACTGGCAAATATCTGCCTGTCAACTTCTTGATATAACTTCTGAATGCTTCAAAAGATTGAAGTCTTCCTCTTAGAGAAAAGTCATCTTTGTTCCAAATTTTATATTCTTCTGCTACTCTTTTTAATTTAAAACTTCATTTTCCTTCCACAGCCAATTTTTTAAAGACATCCTTGATCTCAAGCTTTAAGCTTAGTTCCATTTTTCCCTTGGACTTTAACTTTGCTATTTCTACTTCTACCATAATTCTTTAAAATCTCTCTTCCTAACACAACTAATCTCAAAAGTCCAGGAGGTCCAGAATGTTGTGGTCAAGCTACTTTCTCACCCTGGAGAGTGGGAGCAAATAAACCCCTATCATTTATCAGCTTCCTGTAGGCGTCTGAGTCCAGTTCTAATTTGCTTTCAGGTCTCCATGGATTGCTCCAGCGTACTTCTTTGAACTCACTAACTACTTTCCTTTAGTTGCTCTCAAAATGGGGTCACTCCTTACGCTGACCAATCGTTATGAGCCTCTCCCTTTCTTTAACCCTTTAATTCTCAATTCATCCCCCTCCCCAAGGAGTGAATGGGTATGTATCTTGTCAGCTGCAGGAAGAGCTGGGATATGGTGGAAAACTAGAACAACAGGGTGCAGTGAGGGTAACAATACCAGTTGAGCACAGTGGGAATACACTTTTGCCTTTGGGCTGCAATAGCAAATGTAGCAGCAAACCAGCATAAAGCACAGAAGGCAGTGTACTTGTATTGTTGTATAATTGTTTTCTCCTCCAGGTAAAGCAATATTAATTTGTACAGAAGTGAATATTTTGTTTGTTTATTACCTGAAGTTACCTCAAGGGCAAACCAGCCACAAAGGTTTAGAAAGGTACTGAATCACATTTCCAGCAGAGATCTGTTTTATTGCTCCTCAATTTAAATAATCTTTGAAGTATTAAAAAAGACCTATTTGATACTCAGTGAAAATTTGTGTTGCCTTCAGTTCTAAAATCTGTTTCTAAATTACTAGTATTCTGATATGCGGATCTTGCTTTTTAAGTAAAAACAATACATTTTGGATAATTTGCCTCTGCTTTGGTGACTGGTTTATTCTGACTTCAAACTCTTAATTGTTTCTGTACATGGTATCATTATTTCTTGTAGGAGATATGTTTGATTTATGTAGAGCACATGCTGTTGTTTGATAATAATGACCTTGGATTAAGTGAGGAAAGCAGTACAATATCCAAAAAAGCATGAAGAACAGAGATGCTTTTATATCCAGGCAGTGCCAAATTAGTGGAAATGTGCTCAGCAGGAAGCAAAGGCTTATACTACTCATTGCTTAGAAAATGTTCACAGAATGTACTAAACATTCGTTTGAGGTATTGCCAATAAATGTATAGTAAGCCTATGGGCAGTATTATGGGGAAATGAGCATTGAAGAGGGATGAATAATGCAAACATTTTTAATTAAGGGTCCTAACTTTTGGCTTCAGCCACATAGTGCCCTTTTACAGACTAAAACAATATCCACTTGGAGTCAACAGACATCTTTTAATTGACTTCAGTGGACATTGGATCAGGCCCTTATTGGTCCTCTTTTGTGAATATCTGAGTGACCCATTCCACTGGCAAAATGTTCATGAAAAGTAAATGACAGAACATGTTTGAGTATGATTTGTGTACTCATCCAATCAGGGAAAAGAAACAATAGCATGTGATATAATGAATCAGTCACAATTAAGCAAGACAAATTGAATGCAGATTATTCACAATCAATCCACAGAGTAAAAAAAAAAACAAAAAACAAAAAAACCCCAAGATCTTCAATGAAGTAAACTCAGATAACATGTATATTAGAGGGAATTTATCTAATAATGGATACTGCAAGAGCAGAAAGAGCATTTAAATTTTCTGTACGAACTGTAGACTGAATTATTCACTCCATTCTAGAGGGAATTAATTTCTGCTGTTCAGATTAGTGATGATGTCATATACTGTACATCATAGAGTGATGATGTCATAATACATGGTGTAATAGCTTAACGTTATCAATTTATCTCATATTTGACTTGCTCTTTTACAAGATCCTATTGGAACCTTGCTCCACGAGCCAACAAAAAGGGAGGGCTGTGTGTAATTTTTGATTTTGCAAACAATTATTTCTAGAGTTAAGGAAGTTAAGAGCATTCAGACAAGCTGATATAATGTTGGTTTTATATACATTTTTAGTCTTTTGAATTTTACTGCTTTCTCACTCTCTCTCTTGTACTGTAGCTGCCCATATTTCCCTTTGATCTCTATCTTACATTTACTGTCCAGAAAGGACTGCTACTCCATATCTACCATTTTCAGTCATTTAGAAAGATTACTTACCACAAAAGTACCATCTTGCAAAGAGTGCTATGATAAATTACACTGAGAGCCTTAAAAAGGCTTTTATACCTCTCATCATACAATTCCAGGAAATGTCCTTTTCCAGAATGGTCCATGGTAGCTGGTACTCTATCTGTGCAACACAACATTTCTGACCTGATTGACAAATATGCTGAGGTTCATTTGTAAGAAGATTCTTTTTAAAAAACATTTACAATCTAGCACTAGTCAACGGCTTCAATATCAGGAACAACAATTATATTCTTACTGATAAAAGAGCATTCAGTAGATTTTTTTCATATATGTAGACTGTTATTTAAAAAAAACCCAAATGTTGTGTCAGAAACACTGAAGACTCAATTCAAAGTCATGTTTAAAATATTGGAAGTACTGTGCAAACAATCCCAGTTTGACCAAGACTTCACTATGCATGTTTGTGATGCATCAGCCATAGTATATCTCTGGAATAAAAAATACAAACTTCCATACAGTTTTAGGCTCTCATCCTGCATTGGGATTCACCAGCACCCTGATTCCAGTTGGACTGTGCATGGAGACCTGCATTGGGATCCACCAGCACAGGCCTCCATGCAGAGTGCAATTGGAATCAGAGAATTTCCACCCAAGGGCAGAGCTCTTGGTACAGGATCAGGTCTTAAAACTATATGAAAGGTTTTATTCTAAAAAGGAAAAAAGATTCAAAATTATGGCATCTTGGTATTTTCATAAAAATGAAGAGCAAAAAACAAAGAAAGACAAAAAAAGAACCCACACCCAACCCATACAACTTTCAGTGTCCGTATTATGGGTGAAATTCTGATAACATTGAAGTGAATGGGAGTTTTACCACTGACTTTGATGGAGCCAGTATCCCCCATACTATTCCCCCATAGTATGAGTAACTCTGTTGTTTTACTGGAACTACTCTCAGAGTGTAAAAGTTAAACACATGCATGTTTTTGCAAGATCAGGGACTTATTTGTCATAGGATGTTCAAAAACTCTGTAAATCGATGATGCATTTGTGATGTGTGAACAAAATGGTGGAAATATTGAGTGGCTACAACTATTTTTTTTCCAGTTGAATTGCCAAGAATATGCTAAATGAAACCTAGAATTTTCACCTCCAGCTGACAATAATGAAGATACTAAATTCAACATTCTGCTTCAGAATGCAGAAGAGAAGATTTACAATAATTCATTTCAGAGTAGCAGCCGTGTTAGTCTGTATTCGCAAAAAGAAAAGGAGTACCCGTGGCACCTTAGAGACTAACAAATTTATTAGAGCATAAGCTTTCGTGAGCTGAAGTGAGCTGTAGCTCACGAAAGCTTATACTCTAATAAATTTGTTAGTCTCTAAGGTGCCACGGGTACTCCTTTTCTTTTTGCCAATAATTCATTTGTTTTTATAATTTTATAACAAGTATAAACCAAACCCAAACTGGAATTTCCTGATAGAGATGCAGCACAAAACATTTTTAGAACTGCCATGTTCTTTCTGAGGTTGCTTCTTTAATAATATAGAGGCTGCTTGCTGTCAGTGATATTCCTGATTTTTGTATTCATGGTCCTATGTTTGGATATGAAAGCATAGTTAACTTGAGTTTCAAAGTGATGATGTGTGTTCAGTTTAAATAACAAATTATTATTTCTCCTATTTTAGTTAGAAATTGACTCTTGATTGACTGAGCTAAAACCCTCTTTGCATCATAAAATCTCTCAATTGAATTATGATGACATAGATTTTGAAGTGGAATTTTTTTTCTTGGTCTAGGGTAGAAAAACATGCTGAAAAAGGGCTGATTTCATATTGCAATAAACCATCTTCCTTTATCATTTGAATGTCCAATCAAGCTAAGCACTAGTTCAGAAATAGTCTATTAAATGCTTTCAGAAATGTGATAAAATCCAAATTTCACTACAGAGTGACTTGCTATCAGCAAAAGCTGAAAAATGGGGAGGACAGCAGCAGGATGCTGAGCCATTGAATAGAACAGAAGTCAGTGTTGGAACCTTGATGAGATAAGATGGAACTGAGCCATTGTGGGGGCAAGGGCAGAGATAAGGTCATGAATGGGGGCAGAAGGTAACCAAAGTGGGGTAGGAAGAGGAAAGGATTCCGGGGAAAGATTTCCAGGAATGAGTCAGGGTAGTGAACAAGAGACAGAAGATAGTATCCTAGAACAGTAAGAGCGAGGGTTGGCTAATGAGTGAGAAGGAAGTCTGACTCCCACTCTGATTGAGGAAACCCTTTCCAATGCTGTTCACGTTCTTCCAAATCTCTAAAATGTTGCAGACGGATCAGATTTTTGCAGTATTTTTTTCCAGCTCCAGTGAGAAATATATAGGGCTAAATTTCAGTCTGGATCCTCCTGAGCCCATTGTCAACCAGCATAAAAGGATGTTTCATTAAATTTATGAAAATAGTAAGCGTGGTCATTTTATTTAAAGCAAACTCCATTGTGGAAAGGTTATCATAATACATGACATGGCCTTCAAAAAATAATTAGAGGATGCATTTTACTGTCAGCAGGTAACAACTCTAATCAAGTTTTCTAATAAAACCATGACAGAAGCTTTATTGTGTTTCATTAATTTTAAATGAACTTATTGATTACAATTACTAAATTCATGTAAATGAGAGAGCTCAAGTCATCTCGTCAGCAAAATGGGCATCAAAATGTGAATTTATTCTATACAATCGTGACACAAGGTTGATGATAATTTCTGTTCCTTGTCTTCAAGATGCCTTTTCATTGATTTTTCTAAAAGTTGATTCATCATTACCTTTTTTCCCTGGGAAAAACAAGTACCTTATGAAAATGTGGCATGTAGCATAATTGATCAGATATGTCCTGATCTTAATTTCACAATTGTGGCATGATACAGTATTCAATAATAAATGATGGGAGGATGGCAGGTGAAAGCTAATATTACATAAGTATACAATTTCAGTTCAATAATATGAAGTCTATAATGGAATTATGTAAAGAGGTTTGCCTGGCAATTGCAATATTTGTTACCTAATTCTACTATGGTTTAGACCCTATAAGTGATCATCCAGAACATTTTCTCACTTTTTAAAAAATGAAACTCCAAATGAGACATATGTTCATATAAGAAAATGTTGCATGCCAGTTATATTAATGATCTCCTTAACACATTTAATACTGTCAGATGTACTCTGGTATTAGTGATCATGCAATGCTTATGGTGATTGCAAACAAATAATCTCCTTTATTCTACATATGGTTCCAAATGGCTATGAATAAGAACAAGCACTTCACAGGCAAAATCAGTTAGTAGAAGGATTGGCCTGAGTAGCAACTACCAAGGCATGTAATAGGGAGGCACCCTAACAGACAAAGAGAAGTTGATTCTTGACGTCTTGTCCTGGATCTCACAAAGACAGCAGTTAGAAAGTGCTGATTCCCCCCTCCCCCCCCCAGTGAGAAAGGAAAATAGACAATTTTGGGGCAAACACAAAACTGTTTTTCCTACAAGTGTTGTTGAATTCATCAGTAGAACAGAGCGAATAATTGATTTTTTGATGTGGTGGCTGAACTGAAAAATCTTAAAAAAAACAAAAGACTTTGTTTCTAACTAACACTGAATTTCAGTGTTTTCTTGCCAAAATTTAAAAATAATAATAATAATAATAATTGGGTCGAATAAAACATGTTAAATGCTGATTTGAGCAGACATTTGGTTTCAAAAATGTTGTTTCCAAAATGACTTGAAATGGTCTGCTTAAACCACTGTAAAAAAAATGTTTCAACCTTTCGCATTTAAAAATATAATTATTATTTATTTACTATCCAAAGCTATTTGCCAAATTCTCAAATAGCTTCAATGCCCTGAAAAAAATAATTTATTTATTTATTTTTAATTTGCTGGGGGAAAATGTCTTCCATCTGTTAGTGGATGCTTGTGGGAGGTGGTTTGTTTGTTTATTTTTTGTGGTATGCTTTTAAAGGATTTACATGTGCTCATGAGTGTTGCTTGCTGCCTGTTCATCACCTTAACATGTTCTCATTGTAACTGGTCTTCTGTGGCATATCTGCCCCTACCAAAATGTGGTATCTTTCTTTTTTTCCCCCTTTTTACCAGCTATTTCTATAAGAAGAATGGAATACATCCAGCCTATTTCCCCAGCTGTGTTCCTTCCTGTGAAGCAATTGGAACTGGCCAGTATCAAAGAAGAACACTAGACTAGACAGACACTAGTGCAAACTGGTACAGCAATTGCTGTATTCCTCTTGGAGAAAAGCCAAGACAGATTCTAATACATTGCACAGCCCTTGTTTTGTTGTTCAAAGACAGACATTGGCTTTCCAATTACCCACTCCTGACATCTACATGGAGACTTTTTATATCATTGCCGAACAAAAATGGCATGCTGTAGCAGAGCCTTACTCTAACACTGATTAATCCTGTAGTGTTTAATGTCTTGGAAGGATTACAAGACATTGGAGGGCCAGAATTAAGAGAGGATTTTCTCACTAAACTATCTGACCCTGGATAATTCAGAAGGGGAATCTTCCCAATGATTCTGGCATTGTATGAATAAGTTCTTTATAATTTAACCAATGCTTATCTTAGGTTTGTAACAAAAACACCTTTATGGCTGACCCACCCCAAAATAAAGCCTTTTTCCTGGATCTCACAAAGACAGTAATTAGAAAGTGCTGATCCCCCCCCCGCCCCTCCCCCAATGAGAAAGGAAAATAGACAATTTTGGGGCAAACACAAAACTATTTTTCCTACAAGTGTTGGAAAGCTTTATGCAAGTGCATTTCTTGGAGATTATGCAGGGAAAGATATGTGGAAATTCCTTCTTTTTTCTGCAAAGCAGGATGCCAATTAACATCTAAATACAAAAAATCATAAACTCATAGAAATGTAGAGTTGGAAGGGACCTTGAGAAGTCATCTAATCCAGCCACCTGTGCTGAGACAGGACCATCCCTGATAGGTTTTTGTGCAACCTATTCTTTAAAACTTCCAATGACATGGATTCTACAACCTCCTTTGGCAGCCTATTCCAGAGCTTAATTTACCCTTTATAGTTAGAAAGCTTTTTCCTAATATTTAACCTAAATCTCCCTTGCTACAGATTAAGCCTGTTACTTATTGTCCTACCGTCAGTGGACATGGAGAACAACTGATCACCATTCACTTTATAACAGCTTTGAAAATATTTGAAGACTGTTATCAGATCTCATCCCCCCAGTTTTCTTTACTAATGTCTAAACATGCCCCACCCCACCCCTTTTTTTTTTTAACCTTACCTTAGATCGGGTTTTCTACATCTTATAATTTTTGTTGCTCTCTTCTGGATTTCCTATTTTGTCCACATCTTTCCTAAACTGTGGTGCCCAGAACTGGACACAGTCCTCCAGCTGAGGCCTCACAGTGCCAAACACAATGGGACAGTTACCTCCTATGTCTTACATACAGCACTCCTTAGAAACAGATCCTTTCTCTGGCTGACTGAATCATGTAAAACACACAAAAAAAAAACCACAGCAGAGACTATATCTAATAAGAAAATCAATATACTAGATACAAGCACAGCTGGAGCTCAGCATCTAATGTATTTATTTCCACTGGTCTGTGAGGAAGTAGTCAGTTCCTGGGCAGCTGGAAGTCCACTGATTTAAATGTATTTTTCTATTTTCTGCTTCTATTCTGATATGGCCTAAAATAATAACATTACGATGGGTATGGGTATAATTATATATATACACATCTATATAAAGCATGTTGAACTTTAATATACTGGATACAAGTGTTTAGTAGCTGAGAGTCTTCAAAAATAAAAGATGTGTCAGAAGCTTACTCACTTATTTCTCAATACTGTTTTATTCCAGAGTAAGAACTGAGATTTTCAGGAGTGCCTACATGGCTATGGAGGATGAGTCTGGTTGACTTCCAATGGGATTTTAGCTCCTAGTCACCTTTGAAAATCCCAGCCAAACGATAAAATCCTTAGGCAGACTATATCATCCCCTTCTGAGGTAAAACACAATGGAAGCTGCTTTGGATGGCAAGAAATCTCTGAGAATTGAGATCCCCTAAATCACCACAGCCAGAGAGTGGGGTTCGCCTTCAGAGACAGAAAAGACCATAAAGCTCACTGACACCCCTGGAAAATTCCAGATTATATATACAGGAGCTCAGGGAAACCTGCAAGGAACACAGTGCACTACAACACTGACTCCTGCTCTCAGCAGCCCCTCTTCTTCCTTAGGAGGATGCCTCCCTTGGAATTGTGCTGTCAGGACGACGCCGGATCACAGCTGACCAGCTGAGTCTCAGAGGCAGGGAAAAGGTAATCCATGAAAAAGATGATACACCCCCAATATCATCTTTCTGGCTAAGTGCTACAGGACTGGAGAGGGAGATTGATCTCTGCCCCACCCTGCCTACTCCTGGAGCCTGTGCCCTTGCAGCCGTGGAGACAGTTCCTGGGGCTGCAGGTGGGTGGAAGAGGCTGAGCCTCTCCTTCTGTGCAGAAAGGGCAGAAGAAGGGGGGATATATACACGTGAAGCCAATGGAGCCACCTTGACAAGAAGCCAAAAGAGGTTCTGATGCCTAGGTGGCCCTAATTTCCTCTGGAAACCTAGGGACCTGCCATATTTGGGGGTCAGCCCTCCCCATTTTCTACAAGGAGGTGAAAAATTCCCTTCCCCTTCTATAATATGGGGACCTCCACAGATGATGATCTCTTTTTTGTGAGACCTATCCTGTGGGATTTGGAATGGAATGGAATAATCTGGGCCCTTGCCACACAAAACTCCCATTTAAGTCAACAAGAGTTTTGCCTCAATAAGGAATGTGTCAGGATTTAAGATTTGGCTCTAAGAGAGACACAAATGGAGGTTATTGGAGAGATGATCAGTCATCAAGCAATTGTTCAGACATTCATTTTTCTTATGACAAATAGCCATCCCTATTTTCTCAATGTTCTCTGAGATTTGATTCCCCCCCATTTGTCCTTATAGACAGCCCTAGAGCTAAGAATCATTTGAGTGTAAAACACCTAGCACCCATAAAATGCAGCCCATTACCCCTGAAATGCTGGGAGATACTGAGTGATCAGTTAATACACTGTGACAAAATATGACCATACATATCTGTATCAATTGCATATTTCAACCTGTATTTCAAAATGTGATTTATGAACTTAACCTCTAAAATGGGATGAGACCATTTCAACACACACACCTAAGGAAAGAAGGAGGCAGCCCTCTCTAATGGTTTGCTTACATGGGAGATTTTTCCAGTTATACTGGTATAATAATGATGAAACTTCTATAATAATGAAGGATACTTACCAGTAACCCGAGACTTCAAGATGGACCTGCACATTTACACGTATGGGTACTGCACCACCTTATGGTGCCTCATGGTAGAATCCTCTTCTAGCAGTGTCAGCTAGAGGGCTCCTGTATCTCAGCCCCCCTCAGCATCTTCACTCATGGCATGGAGGGCTAAACTCTAGAGAGGCGGAACAGCCTCTGCATGTCAGTTCCTTCTACCTCAAACCAGAGATAATATGAGCACTTTGACAGACAGGAGGAAAAGGATGGAAAGTGTAAATATGCAGAGCCATCTTGAGAACTCTAATTACAGGTAAGTAACATTCATTTCTTCTCTGAGTGACTCTGTATATTCCTATTTATGGTACAGATTGATAAGTGGTACTGAGACTAACTTGGAGGCTGCAACAGAGTCCTCATTGAATAAAGACTGAAGCTCCATCTTGACCAGCACATACACTAGAAGCCAATTCTGGGGTGACCACAAAGAGATTATGGAGGACAGAATTAGCATATGAAACAAAAGCTTACAAATATACCAGTTTAAAGTCTCTCAAGTCTAATATTGGCCAGAAACTCCCCATCCTTCTTTTGCACCTTCTTCTTGGGATTAAAAACCCTAATCCTTTGGGTAACCAGGAACCTCCCTGATTGTTCTATCAGGAGCAACTTCTGCACTTCTGTGAGAAGAATTGCCTCATGAGAGGAGTCCCTAAAGATGAATGGGTAGGGAGAGTTGGAAGGAGACAAATGTTTTGAATTGTTTTATACAGCCCTTTTCCATGATCTCTAAGAACCATTGATCTGATGTAATCTGCCTCCATATGTTGTTGAAGTGTGTTAGCCTATCTCCAAAGGAAGGGGAAGAAAGACACTGGTTGTCTGACTCTGGACTCTCAATCATCTCATCCAAAATGAGGCTGAACGAAAATGCTGACAAGGACTGTTTGGGTTTGGAACCCTGATTGAAGGCTTTCTCTGTAAGGCTTCAGGTTGTTGGTATTGTTGACATCTTTGATTGGAAGGAAAGTGAGACATCGAGGGTTGGAAGTATTGATGCCTCTAATACCTGAAAGTGGGAATGGAGGGCCTCCTTTGAGTAGAAGGGATCGACCCCAGAGATAGGGTTTGATCTTGTGTCACTGAAATTTTCTAACATCAGTTTTTTCACTAAAAAGACACTTCTCTTCAAAGGGAGTTCTTCCAGCTTCCTTCTAGTGTCCATAAATAGCCAGGAGGACTGAAGTCATGCATGCCTCTGAATAGTCACAGCCAATGCCAGTGCTCTGTCAGCAGAGTCCAAAGCACCGAAGGAGGCCTTGAGGGAATGTTTAGCTACATTCTGACCCTCCAATAGGATGGTGTTTCCCAACCTTCTCCTGCCATCAGGCAAATCTTGGAGGAAGGACCACATTTTCTCCCATAGATGGAATTGATAACAGGCCATCACTGCCTGATAATTCACTACCCTTATACAGAGGGGAAAGGAGAACACCTTTCTCCCCAAGAAGTCTATCTTTTCCCCTTCTTTATCATGTGGAATGGAGCATGGTTGCCCGGAACTAACCATGTTGCTGGCAGAGGACACCACCACCAAATTGGTCAGCGGCTAGGTATGGAAGTAAGAGAACCCTTCAGAGGATATCTGATGCAGTTTGTCCACCTTCTTAGAGACAGGTTGACAAGAGACAGGGGATTGGATCACAACACTTTGCCTGGCTGTAATACCCATCCAGGATGGGCAGTGATATCATATTCTTGGCAGAAGCACTTGGGATATTTATTACCAGGTGGGAAATCTCTTCAAGAGAAAGGGAGATTCAAGGTGGATTCTATGCAATCTAACAGATAGTGGAACTGCATAGCATTCTTGGAAGGGGAGGAGGCTGAAGCCACCTCCACGTGCTCAGCCAGTGACAGTTCAGGCTTGAGGTCAGTTTCCAGCAGCTCCTTATCAAAATTAGGAGTTCTGTCTTCATCCTCTTCCTCAGACAGAGGATACATCAGAACATCTGATACCACTATCTGTAGTGTCACTGGACCTGAAGGGGTCAAAACCAAGTATCTTTTGGCTTTCCACATTCTTTTCAGATGAAATACCACCTATCCATCTATGTGTGGGTGGGTAGGTGGGGGGGGGGTGATAATTGAAGAATTCCTGAGGTGGTTCCCAACTTTCACTGGCCTAAGAACTGCCAGTCTCCCTAATAACTGTGGTTTGGGAACATATCAGCAGAGGGAGGGCCAAACCTTGCTATAGAACTTAACTTTCTTCCTCTATTTTCCTCCAGGGTTCAGATCTAAGAAAGAAGTAATGGACATAGTAATGGATCTGGAGATTAGAATGGGAAACCTGATGTTTATGGAGACCCTGATAGAGTCTTAGGAGGAAGTAGTAGGAATTATTCCAAAAAAGAGACAGAAGGAGCATCTGGTCTCTTCTTCTTAGGAGGAGATGATAAAGACTACTCTAGAACCAAGGATGCCTGCCTTCTTTTATGCACTGTACGCTTCACATCCTGGATCTGAGATGCCCCAGAGCTGAATGATGGGCTTAGCCTGCCATAATGACAGAACTCTCTAGAACTGAAGAGGTAGCCAGGACCAGAACAGAGGCTGGATGAGGAAACAATAGTGGGTCCAAAGGTTCAAACATCACTGGATCTAAAAATACACAATGATTCATTTCCTTCCTTACTGAAACTGTAATCAGAACAGGTCTCTTCTTAGGAGCAATAGAATTCCTATCCAAATCGGATGGATCAGAGAATTCTGAAGTGCAAGAACAGGCACTGCTAACACTGGCTATCTTGTTCTTATGCTTCTTTTTCCTCAATGCCACAGCCCCTGAGGTTGAAGGTGCTGCTGGCCCCCACTCAGGCACTGCTTTCATCCATCTTCTGAGATCCAGAAGAGGCAGTCAGTCTCCCTAACAACTTTGGTCCTGCAGCTGCAGGAGCGACATCAGGGTTGGATTACTCCGAGAGATGAGGTATAGAACCAACAACAGACACTGAACTGGTGCTCGACTTTTCTTCCAGAACCAGGGCAGTGGGACCCAACCACACAGCCCTTTGCTTGGACACCTAGCTCTTTATGGGCTCGACTGAGGGAGCTTCAGGAACCAAGCCTGGCCCTAATACGGACTGTAGTTTCTTGGAAGGTTGAAGTCAACTGGAACTGAAGCCACTGGGGCTGAGGCTAGCTTTTTAGGATTTTGCAGCCAAAGCCTGGATGGGTCCAGAGGGTTTAGCCTTGAGGGCTTCCTAGAGTGGAAGGAGCTGAAGACAAGTCTCTCTGTCATTGCATGCTCAGTGTGTGTGTGTGTGTGTGTGTGTGTGTGTGTTCATCAGATTGAACACCCAGATGATGAGTGGCCTTCTCCCAGATGCTCCAGGCACTGCACTTTGTCGTCTGATACCAGGAAGATAGATGGATGGAAGTGGACCTCTTAAAACTAGGCTTTTTTTTTTAATTTCTACGAGTCTGCCATACCCCAGAACCTAATTATTTGCTCACTATATAAACTAACACTAACAAGTTAACTAGAAGAAAACAAGACTCCAGCTTCAAAGAAACCACATCTGTTATGGCATGTGGTTGGAAGGAACTGAGGTGGAGAGGTGCTCCACTCCTATGTAGCCTCAGCCTCAATGTGTCAGGATGCTGAGGGTCTGAGAACACTATAGCTGACAACTGCTAGAAGAGGGTTCTACCACAAGGCACTGCAAAGTGGTACAGTAAGTGGAAGTATGCAGAGCCACTCGAAAAAGATGGTGTCCGAATGCAGATATGCACCAGGTGAAATCAATCTCTAACATAGCCAGGTCCTTTGCCCATTAAAGTCATTGAGTAGGCAGCCAGTATATAGAATTCAGGATGAGTTTAATAGAATTGCAGCAGCTCAACTGCAGAAGCAGGCAAGTTGCTGCATTATGGGATGGCCGTAAATCACTAAGAAGCCCTGCTGGAAGCTTTCTTAAGTGGGAATTACAATAGTTGAGCCCTATTGTCACAGTGATAGGTATATGGGTTTCAGACTTATTGAAGAATAAATAAAAATTCATCCTGGATAAATTATACACTTTATGGAGGGGATGAAGTTAAATAAACAAACAAACAGGGTTCTTCACTGCTTCCAAATGTACCCATCACAGAATGGAAACAAGAAGGGAGAAAGCCTTCTTCTAACAATGATCCATTATACATTTCACAAGTTTAACGTGAGTAGCTGTGAAACATCCAGTCAAAGATACCATCCAAACATCTCTTCATAGTAGAGACCAATGTGCTAAGCTCCATGTGGCAATGTATGTACAGCCAGCATTCAGATAGGTTACTGCCAATAAGCAGTATATGTTAGGTTTAGGCACAACATAGAATCTTTTTGAGGGGCACTACATTTCAAACCTCTTGGAGAAGGCACACTTTTCTCACTACCACCAGTTAACTTCTGCCTTACATATGTGACTGGAAAGTCAGGAGAATAGCTCCCGATAGATCAGCCATGTTCCATAGTTACCAAACAACTTATTATCCCTGTCTTCAAAAGCTGCTTTGAAGTCTGGTGTAATCAAAATAACCATTGACCCAAACCTAAAATCAGCTAAAAAGAAAAGGAGTACTTGTGGCACTTTAGAAACTAACTAATTTATTTGAGAATAAACTTTCATGAGCTACAGCTCACTTCATCGGATGCATCCGACGAAGTGAGCTGTAGCTCATGAAAGCTTATGCTCAAATAAATTTGTTAGTCTCTAAGGTGCCACAAGTACTCCTTTTCTTTTTTGCGAATACAGACTAACACGGCTGCTACTCTGAAACCTAAAATCAGCTGAAGTTCATTCACACTGCTAACTAGCATACTTTGAATCCAGACTGAGACTTCGGGCTTGAGTCTCATTTATGCTGTTTTATCCTGCCAGAGTGAAGTGGCCACAGTTAAAATTGAACCAAAGTATAGAGGAAGGCTGTGGTATCTGAAATACCACTGCATGGTAACTCTTGGTAAATATTGGCATTTAAATGGTTGCCACAACACTTTTTCCAAAAAGTAAAGATGCAAGACAAAGTAATAACTGGAAGATAACTCCTTCCGGTACATATAAATGACTGAGATACAGGGTTTTAATATGTGTCTTGGTCTTCTGCCTAGATACTGAAATCATATCGAACTTGGAGAAAAAAAATTATCTTCTAAAGGAATGAATCTAAATTCTCAAATGTCTAATTTCCTTTTGTTCTATTAGCTTGGTAATTCCACAGCATACCATGACAATTTCTCCCTCTGCGTCAAGCACAGGAATTATTTTGTTGGATGACAGTGGCAATTTGTAACTTCCTACATCTCTGTTCTGGAACAGTGTGATTTCCATTGAAGAGCTCCAGGATCTCAAATTTTTCCTAGATCCACAATGATGGACCTGATAAAGGGATGAACAAGTGTTTGTTGTTCTTCTAGATATGAGTATTTTGTCTTTTCTTTCTGCAGTAGCTTCAAATAAATACCTTCTTGATATTCTGATATTCTCTAAAGCACCTGCATCAGTTTATCTGTTGGCTACTGCAATTATACCCATCCCTACACAGACGCACTTTGCTTGTATACATTTGCTTTAGTCGCTGTGTCACAATTAGCTGAATTAAACAATCTTTATTGGACAAGAAAATAGATATATTATACCAAACTAATGGACAAGAAGTGGGAGCAAATGTTTTTTTGGCTCCATTTTGCTTGATAGTTAAAAAGGCCAAAGATGACAAAAATACCGCTTGGTTCAGAAGCCTACACATTCACTGGATTTAGTATTCACAACCATCTGCCAAAGAAGATAATATTCTTTGTTCACTGAGCCAGTCTAATATCCTTTCTAATGATTAGCTCAGAGATAACATGCAACTGTACTTGCAATATTTTGCAATGAATTTCCTTATTCAGTTGAAACATTTCTCATAATTAATAAATATTTTCAAACAAATGTTTTAATTTTCTAATGCATTTCCTCTCTTTTCTCATGTGTGATACTGATGAGAGCTGGGTGTATTGGGGGGGGGGGATATGCTTCTTTGCAAAATTCTAGTGGGAGGGAGGACTGGGTAGTTTTTTTTTCCCGGAAGTGAAAGCCAGTGTTTGCCAGCAAAACTTACTTTAACTTCATGAAGAGGATAATGGGCTGAATACAAGGTATTATGAACAGGACTTTAAAATTAAATGGATAGATCATAAAATCTGAGGATATTTTGTAAATTTAAAAATCTAAACATTGTAAAATGTAAATATTTACTAAATGATTTTATTTTGCTTATTTCAAAAATAAATAAATAAATCAAGATATATAGATTAGATATAGATATAGATAGATATATAGATATTTCATCTAAGAGGAAGCTTTGCTCCAAACAAAGTAATCCTATTGAAACTGATGGTTTTATTCTTTGGATCCAAAGAATTATTTCTTCCCCACTGCTGCACATGAGAATCTGGAGAATTTTATGTATTCCATGTACTCTAACACTAGTTTAACATCATTTTTATATGCATCTGTCTATGTAAATATTTAGTAGAGAAGCTGAAACAAATGTAACCAAAATAATCAAAATCCTCAGTTTCATTTTGGATAACACACAAGTTCAATGAAGCAATGTTGATCACTAATGAAAAATATTAAAACAAAATTGGGAGTTTGATCTTATGGTCAGAGAACAGGAAGAGAAGTCCTGGCCTCCGTTTCCAACTCTTTCACTGCTTCACTCTTTATTCTTGGGTAAACCACATAATAGGGATAATCATTACATGCTCACATGGATGTTGTGAATTTTATCTTATCTCAACCACCTGAGGTGATACCAGGAAGAGAGAACATTACTGAGGATGCCAAAACCCAGACCATATAAGTCAAACCCAGCATCTTGATTTGCATCTGAAATGAACTGAAGGGATTCACCATTCTGAAGGGAACAAAGGCATAACAACTATTTAAATCTGGAAAGAAAGGTCACAATTTTCTTGCAAATTGCAGATGGGCAAAAAGCACAACACTCCTGGCCACTCTTCCTAAGTAGATATTTAGAAGCACCTAATGATCCAAACGCTGCCCACTTCTCCCTGCCCCCGAGAAACAAACTTGAGTTAACAAGAGATGAGCAAACTCATTCAATTCCTATAAACTTTTCCATTTCCCGAAGTTCATCAATTGAGCTAGATCATCAGCCAGCTAGCTCACATCTGATCATGGCTTGAGGCTCATAAAAGGAGTTTACTACACTGTCGAGGTCTGAAGAAATACAGACATATAATAGATTTGGGTATCATGTGCATCCTGAATGCATTGATGTAATTATTTTTATTATATATTACAGTCAATCTGCCTCTCTTTTCCTTTCTCAAAAGATTAAATTCCATTCATATCTTAGCATTAAAATGTAATTGATATTTTACACAAAAGGCAGTACATTGAAAGTTATGGTTCCCACAGCAACAACTACTTAGCTACATTGCATATATATATATTAAGAGCCTGATCCTGAAATGATCCTTGAGGGAGATCTCATTGATACAGTAGCAGTTCTGAATGTAAAGGGTTTGTATTTATGGAGTCCAAAGGCATTTCAGCTAACATAATTTAGCAACTGCTACATAGGGAGCAAAATCTGAGTTGTTGGAACTGTAAGTATAAAAATTAAGGGGTTTTGTCTTTGCTAAATCTAAACCAAAAGCTCTATATTAATGTTAGTACTTAATTTTAATACATAATGAAACTTCAGTTCCATCAGTTACATATTAAGCTTTAAGAAAAGGAGCACTTGTAGCACCTTAGAGACTAACAAATTTATTTGAGCATAAGCTTTCGTGAGCTACAGCTCACTTCATCGGATGCATTCGGTGGCAAATACAGAGGGGAGATTTATATACTCACACAGAGAACATGAAACAATGGGTTTTATCATACACACTGTAAGGAGCGTGATCACTTAAGATGAGCTATCACCAGCAGCAGGGGCGGGGGAAAAGGAGGAAAACCTTTCATGGTGACAAGCAAGATAGGCTATTTCCAGCAGTTAAAAAGAACATCTGAGGGGAAGAACAGTGGGGTGGCGGGGGGGAGAAATAACATGGGGAAATAGTTTTACTTTGTGTAATGACTCATCCATTCCCAGTCTCTATTCAAGCCTAAGTTAATTGTATCCAGTTTACAAATTAATTCCAATTCAGCAGTCTCTCCTTGGAGTCTGTTTTTGAAGTTTTTTTGTTGAAGGATAGCCACCCTCAGGTCCATAATCGAGTGACCGGAGAAATTGAAGTGTTCTCCAACTGGTTTTTGAATGTGATAATTCTTGACGTCCGATTTGTGTCCATTTATTCTTTTACGTAGAGACTGTCAAGTTTGACCAATGTACATGGCAGAGGGGCATTGCTGGCACATGATGGCACATATCACATTTGTAGATGCGCAGGTGAGTGAGCCTCTGATAGTGTGGCTGATGTGATTAGGCCCTATGATGGTGTCCCCTGAATAGGTATGTGGACAGAGTTGGCAACGGGCTTTGTTGCAAGGATAGGTTCCTGGGTTAGTGGTTCTGTTGTGTGGTGTGCAGACAGCTGCAGCGGCACAGGAGCTAGCAAACAGAGCTCTAAACAGGGGAGTTTGAGTGGGAGTTTATATTGTGGTGCTTGTTTGGGGTTTGCTTTTGCTGGGGGTGTGTGGTCTTTTTGGTGTGGCTTGTGTTTCCCAGATTAACAGGATTTAGGTGGGAAGGAGATGACAGATACAGAGGAAGCTGTGGGAGTGACTCCTGCAGTGAAAGACACATTGAGGATGACTGGTTGTGGAAGCTGTGGTATGTACATGATCCTGGAGGGGGGAACCGGTAAGAGTTTTGTCTGCATGAAATGCCATCTGATAGGGCTGATGGAGGAAAAGATCCGAGGTTTGGAGATGCAGGTGGAAAGTCTGGTTGAGTTTAGGAAGGGGTTTGAGCAGATGATGGAGCAAAGATATGAGGTATCTGAAGGGAAAAGCTCAGACTCACGGATGGAAGCAGGGCTGGGGAATTTTGAGGAGAGCCTGGATGAGGAAAGTGGTCAGTGGAAACATGTGACTCAAAGAACCAGGCAGAGAAAAAGACGGGCTAGTGAAGGAGAAATAGAGCTTAGGAACAGGTTTGCAGAGTTGCAAAATGAAGAAGGGGCTCAGCAGGTAGTCGCTGAAGGTGGAAGGGTAAGGAAGAAGAGAAGAGAGGCTAGCCCTATAGAAAAAGGGGAAGAGTCAAGGGAGACTACACCAAATATGAGCCCCAGGAGGATACAGGACGGGTTGAAGAGAATTGTAAGGGAAAATAGGAATGGAAAGAACTTGCAGCCAGAGGGAACAGGGGAGAGACTGGAGAATAGCACTGTCACCAGGAAAAGGCAGGTCTATGTGATCGGGGACTCTTTATTGAGAAGAATAGACAGGCCTGTAACTAGAGCTGATCCTGAGAATAGAAGGGTGTGCTGTCTTCCGGGTGCTAAGATACGGGATGTAGACCTGAGGTTGAAAAGGATCCTCAAGGGAGCGGGAAAGAATCCCCTAATTATCCTTCATGTGGGAACAAATGATACAGCCAGATTCTCGCTGGAAAGTATCAAGGGAGACTATGCTAGGCTGGGGAAGACGCTTAAGGAAATTGAGGCTCAGGTGATCTTTAGCGGGATCCTTCCTGTTCCTAGAGAAGGGCAACAAAGGTCTGACAAGATTATGACTGTCAACAGATGGCTTAGGCAGTGGTGCTATAAGGAGGGCTTTGGGATGTATGGCCACTGGGAGGCATTCACGGACAGAGGTCAGTTCTCTCGGGATGGACTTCATCTGAGTAGGGAAGGAAATAGACTTCTAGGATCGAGGCTGGCACAACTGATAAAGAGAGCTTTAAACTAGGAATTGGGGGGAGATGGATGGGAGATGTCCAGAAAATCTCCATGCCAGATTTTAGCATTGAGAGGGAAGAAGATGAAGTAAGAAAGGATACAGCCATGGGTAGGAGAATGTATATAAGGAGCGAGGGCGGTGTGGATACTAGTCTAATAGGTTATACTGGCTGTAGAATGACTGTGCCTAATAGGGTACAAAATGTGAGCGAGGCCAAACAGCAAAAATTAAGATGTTTATACACCAATGCGAGGAGTCTAGGTAACAAAATGGAGGAACTAGAGCTACTGGTGCAGGAAGTGAAACCAGATATTATAGGGATAACAGAAACATGGTGGAATAGTAGTCATGACTGGACTACAGGTATTGAAGGGTATGTGCTGTTTAGGAAAAACAGAAACAAAGGTAAAGGGGGTGGAGTAGCATTGTATATCAACGATGAGTTAGAATGTAAAGAAATAAGAAGCGATGCAATGGATAAGACAGAGTCTGTCTGGGCAAAAATTACATTGGGGAAGAAAACTAGTAAAGCCTCTCCTGCGATAGTGCTTGGGGTATGCTATAGACCTCCGGGATCTAATTTGGTTATGGATAGAGCCCTTTTTAATGTCTTTAATAAAGTAAATACTAATGGAAACTGCGTGATCATGGGAGACTTTAAATTCCCAGATATAGACTGGAGGACCAGTGCTAGTAATAATAATAGGGATCAGATTTTCCTAGATGCGATAGCTGATGGATTCCTTCATCAAGTAGTTGCTGAACCGACTAGAGGGGATGCCATTTTAGATTTAATTTTGGTGAGTAGCGAGGACCTCATAGAAGAAATGGTTGTAGGGGACAATCTTGGCTCAAGTGATCATAAGCTAATTCAGTTCAAACTAAATGGAAGGATTAACAAAAATAAATCTGCAACTAGGGTTTTTGATTTCAAAAGGGCTGACTTTCAAAAATTAAGGAAATTAGTTAGGGAAGTGGATTGGACTGAAGAACTTATGGATCTAAAGGCAGTTGAGGCCTGGGATTACTTTAAATCAAAACTGCAGAAGCTATCGGAAGCCTGTATCCCAAGAAAGGGGAAAAAATTCATAGGAAGGAGTTGTAGACCAAGCTGGATGAGCAAGCATCTTAGAGAGGTGATTATGAAGAAGCAGAAAGCATACAGGGAGTGGAAGATGGGAGGGATCAGCAAGGAAAGCTACCTAATTGAGGTCAGAAGATGTAGGGATAAAGTCAGAGAGGCTAAAAGTCGAGTAGAGTTGGACCTTGCAAAGGGAATTAAAACCAATAGTAAAAGGTTCTATAGCCATATAAATAAGAAGAAAACTAAGAAAGAAGAAGTGGGGCCGCTTAACACTGAGGATGGAGCGGAGGTTAAAGATAATCTAGGCATGGCCCAATATCTAAACAAATACTTTGCCTCAGTCTTTAATAAGGCTAAAGAGGATCTTGGGGATAATGGTAGAATGACAAATGGGAAGGAGAATATAGAGGTAGATATTACCATATCAGAGGTAGAAGCGAAACTGAAACAGCTTAATGGGACTAAATCGGGGGGCCCAGATAATCTTCATCCAAGAATATTAAAGGAATTGGCACCTGAAATTGCAAGCCCATTAGCAAGAATTTTTAATGAATCTGTAAACTCAGGAATAGTACCGAATGATTGGAGAATTGCTAATATAGTTCCTATTTTTAAAAAAGGAAAAAAAAGTGATCTGGGTAACTACAGGCCAGTTAGTTTGACATCTGTAGTATGCAAGGTCCTGGAAAAAATTTTGAAGGAGAAATTAGTTAAGGACATTGAAGTCAATGGTAAATGGGACAAAATACAACATGGTTTTACAAAATGTAGATCGTGCCAAACCAATCTAATCTCCTTTTTTGAAAAAGTAACAGATTTTTTAGATAAAGGAAATGCAGTGGATCTAATTTACCTAGATTTCAGTAAGGCATTTGATACTGTGCCACATGGGGAATTATTAGTTAAATTGGAGAAGATGGGGATCAATATGAACATCAGAAGGTGGATAAGGAATTGGTTAAAGGGGAGACTGCAACGGGTCCTACTGAAAGGCGAACTGTCAGGTTGGAGGGAGGTTACCAGTGGAGTTCCTCAGGGATCGGTTTTGGGACCAATCTTATTTAATCTTTTTGTTACTGACCTTGGCACAAAAAGTGGGAGTGTGCTAATAAAGTTTGCAGATGATACAAAGCTGGGAGGTATTGCCAATTCGGAGAAGGATCTGGATATTATACAGGAGGATCTGGATGTCCTTGTAAACTGGAGTAATAGTAATAGGATGAAATTTAATAGTGAGAAGTGTAAGTTTATGCATTTAGGGATTAATAACAAGAATTTTAGTTATAAGTTGGGGACGCATCAATTAGAAGTAACGGAAGAGGAGAAGGACCTTGGAGTATTGGTTGATCATAGGATGACTATGAGCTACCAATGTGATATGGCTGTAAAAAAAGCTAATGCGGTTTTGGGATGCAGCAGGAGAGGCATTTCCAGTAGGGATAAGGAGGTTTTAGTACCGTTATACAAGGCACTGGTGAGACCTCACTTAGAATACTGTGTGCAGTTCTGGTCTCCCATGTTTAAAAAGGATGAATTAAAACTGGAGCCGGTACAGAGAAGGGCTACTAGGATGATCCGAGGAATGGAAAATTTGTCTTATGAAAGGAGACTTAAGGAGCTTGGCTTGTTTAGCCTAACTAAAAGAAGGTTGAGGGGAGATATGATTGCTCTCTATAAATATATCAGAGGGATAAATATAGGAGAGGGAGAGGAATTATTTAAGCTCAGCACCAATGTGGACACAAGAACAAATGGGTATAAACTGGCCACCAGGAAGTTTAGACTTGAAATCAGACGATGGTTTTTAACCATCAGAGGAGTGAAGTTTTGGAATAACCTTCCAAGGGAAGCAGTGGGGGCAAAAGATCTATCTGGTTTTAAGATTCTACTCGATAAGTTTATGGAGGAGATGGTATGATGGGATAATGGGATTTTGGTAAGTAATTGATCTTTAAATATTCAGGGTAAATAGGCCAAATCCCCTGAGATGGGATATTAGATGGATGGGATCTGATTTACTATAGAAAATTCTTTCCTGGGTATCTGGCTGGTGAATCTTGCCCATGTGCTCAGGGTTTGGCTGATTGCCATGTTTGGGGTCGGGAGGGAGTTTTCCTCCAGGGCAGATTGGAGAGGCCCTGGAGGTTTTTTTTTGCCTTCCTCTGTAGCATGGGGCATGGTTGACTGGAGGGAGGCTTCTCTGCTCCTTGAAGTTTTGAACCATGATTTAAGGACTTCAATAGCTCAGACATGGGTGAGGTTTTTCATAGGAGTGGTGGGTGACATTCTGTGGCCTGCGCTGTGCAGGAGGTCGGACTAGATGATCAGAGTGGTCCCTTCTGACCTTAGTATCTATGAAGCTATGAATCTATAATATATGACATCTGGATCTTCTGCTAAAAAAAATCTGTAGTAAACCCTGAAGAATTGAATTTAGTAAATTCTCAACACAAATTTTGATTTAAAATATCTTTATTTAGAAAGATCAGCTTAATCTAAATTCTAATCTTATTCACCTGCATTATTGAATGGCCTTATATATTGTCTTGAGATTTTAAATTACTATAACACATACATACATTGTTCCAGCAAATTGTAACAATAAAGGTAACATACGGTAGTGCTATCAATTTTTATGCTGGATTCAATTGGGAGTTTTAGTCAAAACAACAAACTGATGGCATGTTATAGTCCTACATTTTTTAAAATCTACAAACGTGTTGTGATATAAGGAGTTGAGTTAAAAATCTAGACGGACTTGGAATACTTCTTCCTATTATTTGGCTTTATTTTCAAACGTGGGCTGTTTGACTAGACATCTAAGGCAGATTTGTAAAAGATATTTAGGTGCCTAAAGATGCAGATAAGAGCTATCGAAAATCCAACTAGGTGCCTAAATGCCTAACTTTGGTGCCCAGGTGCTTTTGAAAATATCACTAAATATCACCAAAATCTGGACCCTAAATACTTGCTTTAGGAACCTAAATCAACACCCTTATGTCTAAAATTCAGATTTAGGTGCCCATTTAGGAGACTAATTTTAGATTTTCAAACTTAAAATTGGGAGCACACATGGATTTATAATGGATCACTAGTGCTCAAATAGACAATAGTAATAATCCTTTTTTGTCACATTTTAGGGCACACTTTGGGTGTGGAAATCCTGAACAGACCATTATCCCCCAAATCATACATAAACAAACAAGTGATTGTCCTCATTGGAAAAAAAAGGAGCAAAGCTCTGTGTGATCCTGGACAAAATGCATCCAGTGTATTTGGTCAGCATTAAGGGGCACTGTCTGATACTGATGTCATTCAGATAAGATCTTTTTATGATTCACTGCAGGAGGGACGTCTTGTTTGGGCTCCTCACAATCAGAGAACTGAATGCTTTATTGCAAGATGGAGGCAAATACAGTAAACAACTTCCCTAAACTCAGCAAAGCTTTAAATAAAATCATGTATTAATATCCTATAAAATTGAAACTTATAGCCAAAAAAATTTACATGAATTTAGTTTGATGTATTCTGCTGCCACTTTTCCTAAAGATGAAGAATAACTTCAGAAAATTAAGGATTTAGAATTGATAAAGACACCAGTGGATGAGCCTACAGATTGTTGTTTCCATGTTGTGCTGGCCCTAAAATTAACAGAATAAGTCAAGGGTCCTGATTCTCATTAACAGAAAGGCCGCTTTACATCAGTAAGTTACTTTTGCATCCACTTTAATGCCCCTATAGAATGAAAGAGCTGTATTCTGCTAGTGTAAAAGACCCTTAATGTACATGAGTCACGATTAAGATTTGTACACCACTCTTTGATTTGACTGAATCAGATCAGGGGTAAATATATCCTATACTCAGTGAACCAGCTTCAAGTAATGTGGGAATGCTAAGGTGTTTTGTTTTTTTTTAAATCAGGAAGCAAAAGTAAGGCTATTGACAAATGTCATTATCAATAGACTTACGTTTAACATTTATTAGGCCATTTGAACCAGGTTGTCTTAATTATCTCCTACTTACGCTATCATCTGCCCCTGAAAATCCTATTAAAAAGAGTGATTTGTTAGATGAATATTTCAGGTAAATCCCCAGAAATTCGTAACAGACAAGACAATTAGAGATTCTTAAATAAGTTAAAGCATCTGTAATTGCCAGGTTATTTTGCTATAAAGATCATATTCAAAAGACTATGCAGTTTCTAAGACACCTTATGAGCTGTATCGGAACTGAGCCAATAATTTACAGGCTGCTGTAGAAGCACAAGCACAAGTACTGAAGTATGATGATCATTGAACAAATTCATTGCATTTAGCATATTTAGCTCAGACAACCAAACCCTTTAAAGTTGAAAGGATCAATGCTTTGGAGAGAGCAATAAGTATTTAATATGTTCAGGGGAAAAAATTGAGGGCAGCATCAGTTTTAGCTTTCCCTATAATCTTGAGTATAATCAGGGGCCAGATTGTTTTGCTCTGGTACAAGCAAAATTCCAAAATTAATGAGAGTTTTGCATTATTAAGGAGAACCGAGCTGTGAGTATATAGTGAGGATTTATTCTTTGGTGTGCAAGCAATGCTGTTACAGAGGCAATCACGGATTCAGAGGAGACATTATAGATAAATCATGTGGCTCAGTGGCTACCAAACAGGTGTGAATGCTTTGATTTTCTGTTTTGAAACAACTTTTTTTTACATTTTTAGAATGTTATAAAATTTAATATAAAATTTAAAAAAAATGGAAACCAGAATGACAGATTTTGATCAACCTGAAATGCACATTTTTGTCAGAATTTCAGTTCATGAGAAATTTCAATTTTATATATATAAAAATATTATATATTCTATTCCAGAATGAAGAAATTTCAGAATTGCAAAGCTCTCCCCAAAAAGAAAAATCCAGTTTCTATAAAGCTTTAATAAGCACCTGTATACTGTTATTTTATTCTGTGTCCACAAAGGGGTTGGGGACTGAGTGGTCTGTAACACTAATTATACTCGTATTGTGTATCTAGACAAGCCCTAAGTAAATCACAAAATTCTGATTTCTTTGTTAATTTCAAAGAATTTGGAAATCTTACTATGACTAATATGATGGATGGATGCATACTATGTTAAAGAGGTTTCTACAGATGTAAATATCATGTAAAAGTAGGTATTGGAGATACCTATGGCAAAATTATAATAAGGCCTGAATGACTTAGGAGCCTAAATCCCATTTTCAAAATTGATTTAGGCATTTAGGAGCCTAAGTCCTATGGACTTCAAATGACACTTAAGCTGCTAAATGCCAAAGTGTATGTCTACATGGCAATGAAAAACTTGTGGCATCAAGTCTCCGCAGGGCTCGGCTGTGGGGCTAAAAGCAGCAGGGCAGATGTTCCTGCTTGGGCTGGAGCTCAGGCTCCAAGACCATCTCCCCTCTCTGGGTTTCAGAGCCCAGGCTCCAATGTGAGGCTGAATGTCTACACTGGTGTTTTTAGCCCCATAGTTTGAGACCCAAGGGTCTGAGTTAATTGAACCGGGCTCCGAGACTCAGAGCTGTAAGTTTTTCTTTGCAATGTAGCTCTACCTTAGTGTCACCTCTGAAACTAGAATTAAGGTGTCTTTGAAAATATCGTCACTAGTCTAGAGCAAGCAGCAAATGCTTCAGCAAAATGTGAACCAGAGATAGTATTACTAACTATATTTTAGCCAGAATACATTATGTTAAAAGATTTGTGAAAGAAGGCTTAGAGTCCATCAGAAGTTACAGCCAATGACACTGTAAAGTTATTCCACACTTCCCATGATAACATTCTGTTTCTGGCTGCCAAACTTAAACCATTAGAGCTTAAATTTTCTATGACAGGTATCTGCCCCAAGCTGATTATTATTAATTGTTATGATTTTATGTTATTTTAAAAGTTTCAAGCTAAAATGATTCATCTGTTTCTCAGAATGAGAACAGGGAAAACATGTTTTGCCCACATTAAAAATAAGTGTTTCATTGAGAAGCATAGGCTAAAGCCCTTGAAGTCCAAGGAAACTGGTTCACTGTATTGTTAATGGAGCCACCTTGTGGGTATGAAAGGTGATATATTACTTGATATTCCCTTGGAGGGTGGTTGGGGACCAAACCCTGGGGAGGCGGAATCCTCAGGTTCCCTATAGGCAATTGAATTTTTTTTTTTGGTGAAACTTACATGGGTGCTTCTCCCTGAAAAGGGGAACTGAAAGACCATAGTTAATCACCCCCCCCACACACAAATATGCCACATGCACTTTATTACGATAATACCATAGGAAACCATGATCACCTTAAGCCTAAATGGCAGTGGTGCCCATGCCCATTGGACCACCCCCAGCTTGCCCCCCTGCCCTGCCTGTGTTCTGCACCTCATGATCTGCTTCAGCTGAGCCAAACCTGTGTTAGCACTCCACCCACCCCCAGTCCAGTTTTCCCCTTGTGATCATGTCCTACCGCTCCGGCAAGAACAGGCCGAATGGGTCCCAAAGCATACCTCGTACACGTGCTTGAATCTACCGGGGCTGCAAAAGCAACCATCGTTATTAAATGCCCAGCAAATATTATTCTGTGACTTGTACCCCTCCTGAGCTTGCAGTGGAAGGAATAGGCCACTTATCCATGCATCACAGGATGTGATACGGCATGACCCACCAGATCCCAGTTTGTGTTGCTCCCCTTAATCGAAACTGCTCATCATAATTAAACCAAGACATGCCCCCAAATGTATTGTATGCCCGCCTGACTATATCCACATATTTAAACAAGGCTGAGCGCCTCTCCAGGTAAACCTGTACTAGAACACCTGCATCGATAAAGGCGGCAATCTCCCAATTTTCCCACGTTCTAGGCACCCGTGGCCGCTTGGGCAACTCCTTATTCTGTGTGCTCCGCCCGTGGTTACTTTCTGTCAACACCTCCCTGTACAAGAGGGGTAATATGTCCACATACTCCACTCTCAGGATTTTATCCTTAGTTGTATTGAGCAGGTGAATTCCCATTGGGTCACCCACCCCAGTATAACTGTACTCAGGACTGATTGATGGGACCTCCTTGGCGCCCTGTCCTCCCCCTCCCCCGTCCACACACAGAGGAAGCTCAGTTCTACTCCAGAAGGTTATCTGTCTTAATGACCAGTGAGTTGACATGTGCCCAGGGGTTTCAACCACACCGCTCCCCCCGTCAACCATGCTGGGGGTCTGCCAAACCTGCCTGTCTCCAGACTCCCAAACTCGTGCCCATGATGGTCCTCTCCTCAAACCCAGGCCAGACCCATCACATACAGATGCCTGAAGTTGTCACAGCAACCCAAGATTAGCTTGCAGCAGCTGTGCAACACCATTAGTGTCCCCAGCAGGGGTGCACCCTCCAGATGGGTCTGATATGGATTCCGGAACTCCCATTCCTGGCCTTGGATTATTTGTTACCCTGCATGGCTCACTCCTGTTCCCCTCAAGTACAGTCTGAGATGGACAATTTGAGCCAGGATCCTACACCTCCCTGAGGCCCGTGCAACCACCACACATTGTCACATTGCAAGCCAGAATATCACCTCTGCCTCCTGTCCTCTCAACCTCTGCCTGTTGCAGAGCACACTCACCCCTGGAATCAGCTTCACCCCCCGTCTCCTGGGTTCAGTGTAGAAGAACATCCTGGTTCTGGGCAGCCAGTACACTTTGGAAGCCCAGCAGTGCTGTGGAAACAAGCTCAGAAACAACCTCACTGACCACTTGCTGCAATTGGCTACTGACTCACCCACCATCAAATACAGCCTGCTCACCTACATGTGTGGTTGCTTCCCCTAGAGCATCCTCTTTCCCCAGTGCATGAGGCTGCTCTTGGTGATCTAACACACCACTATGGGTTTCCCCAACCCCTGTTCTGAACAACCCATAAGAACATAAGAATGGCCATACTGGGTCAGACCAAAAGTCCATCCAGCTCAGTATCCTGTCTACCGACAGTGACCAATGCCAGGTGCCCCAGAGGGAGTGAACCTAACAGTAATGATCAAGTGATCTCTCTCCTGCCATCCATCTCCACCCTCTGACAAACAGAGGCTAGGTTTCAGAGTAGCAGCCATGTTAGTCTGTATCCACAAAAAGAAAAGGAGTACTTGTGGCACCTTAGAGACTAACAAATTTATTTGAGCATAAGCTTTCGTGAGCTACAGCTCACTTCGTCGGATGCATCTAGTGAGCTGTAGCTCATGAAAGCTTATGCTCAAATAAATTTGTTAGTCTCTAAGGTGCCACAAGTACTCCTTTTCTTTTTACAGAGGCTAGGGACACCCTGGTGTGATGAGCCCCCCTTGGACCACCATTTAACCCCACTAGAACTGCCCATTTGCTACCCCCACTCCTAGCGAAGGTAAATTTCTCCCAGTGCTAATCTGGCCACAGCAGGAATGCAGTGAAACCCGATTCCCCATGCCTCTGGTAAAAGCAGGGCTGGGACAAGAAAGCTGTTTCCAATAACAGAGCTTGCACCTTTAAAGCCTTCTGCCCTTACATTCCAAGGGGTTAAGTCAGTGCTGCAAAGCTGACTGACACCACCTTTTTGCAGCAGTTTCTGACCTTGTTTCTCCTCCTCCCCACCATCAAACACTACTATCTTCCTCTGGCAATTCTGGACAATGCCCCTCCCCCCGGCTTTCAGTGCAGGGCAGTCATTTTCCTAAAAAAAGATGTTTAAGTCAGGAAATTCCTGGCCAGCTCTAGTCTCAGGTAAAATGGAGGCAACCCATATCACTAGCCAAACCTTGGCCAGTATATCTTAATGTTTTGTAAGTTTTGGCATATATTGTGGAAAGAAGCATATAGTCATAGTTAGCCAGTCGGTGGTGTGAGAGAGCTAGTTAATATGGAAGTAAAGTATTTGTACAGTTCTATGATTGGACAAATAATATTCTCTTTTTTACTACAATTGCTAGTGTAGAGTGTCTTGTTCTTCCTAAAAAAGAAAAGGAGTACTTGTGGCACCTTAGAGACTAACAAATTTATTAGAGCATAAGCTTTCGTGAGCTACAGCTCAAGCTTATGCTCTAATAAATTTGTTAGTCTCTAAGGTGCCACAAGTACTCCTTTTTCTTTTTGTGAATACAGACTAACACGGCTGCTACTCTGAAACTTGTTCTTCCTAATAATTCACTTACTAATCTAGGTTTTACTTTGCTTTCAAGACTTATTGAACTTAAGTTGAAGCTCCTTTTAAACTTCTATCTTCCTTTACTGTGATGACAAATATATTCCCATGAGGTGAAACATATTTTCCACATTTTTTATTGTAATACTTGTTCAGCATGACCTTGTAAAATTTGAAATATTTTGCCTTTCACTTAGTGAATGTGACATAAATTCTTATCCTTGTGCTTTGTATAGGCTCAAGAACTCAGATTGCTTTTAGAGAATCAAAAGTTCAATAAAAACCTGAAAGAACAACAACAAAAACAAACAAACAAACAAAAAAACAACCACCCACTTTTTTATGCCTGATCATGACAGTGCTTCAGATCTTCCCATATAAACCAGTCCCTTCCATCCCAAGAACAGATATGTAAATCAAACTTTATATTTTAAAAAAATATATAGATAGTGTATACTATTTTTATTTGAGTAGCTTGTATTTGTATCTTCTTGTATTTGTAAATTCCTTCCCTGACTTAAAAGTTAATCAGATATAATAGAAATCTAGTGCTGTCACTAAATCAAAAAAACAAAAGAATTTTTAAAAAGAAAAACAAGGGTTTTAAAGACACAGATACAGGGTTTATAAATAATAAGTAAAAGTAAAATAAATCTAGTTTATTATAGTCCTCATTTTTAGATAAATCTCTCTATAAATATGTGTAAATATCACCTGTAGCCACTGCCATTTTATGGGACTATATCAAAAAGAAAAGTAAGACTGTATGATACAGATAGCAGTATAGTAGTAATCCATATATTTTTGGTTTTAATTCTGAGGGTTCAATTAAATTAATGGGGGTAAATCGCAAAATGTTTGGATGAATGCCCAAAAATGCACAGGTTTATCTAAATATATATATCTCTTTGATCTAGAAATTAGTCTGAAAATCTCATAAAATCTGGCTTCATTGAAAGATTTCCAGAATATTCTGGTTTTGGCCAGGCAATAAATACTATGAAAAGAAGGCATACAATAAAAAGAGGTCATTCCTCTTTGGACCAATCATCATGGAGCCAGATTGCCAACTGTTGTAGCTTGATGTAACTCTGTTGACTTCAGCAATTTCAATAGAGCTATGCCAAGTGATACCAGATGAATATTTGGCCCAGGAAGTGCAGAATGTACGTGTAGATTTAAAAAAAAAAATGAAAGGTTAACAATACATTTTCAAGTCCACTAAAAGTTTTGGTTCAGGATTGGAGTTGGGTGATGGAGCACATTAAGTCTTAACCAATCTTATTAACCATCCATAATGTATATCTGTCTCATAATAATGAGCGTTGCAAATGTCATAGCTTCTGTTGCATTTAGAACTGTAGGTTGATGTGGGTAATGATGACTGTAAAGAGTTTCACTCTTAGGAATAAGACTCAGTACATTGACAAAGGAAAAGACCTTTCAATTGGCATGCTACATCTGTTAGCATCCTGTTATATGAAACCTGGCACTGGCATTATTACTACCACCAAGATAGGCACTGATGTAAAGATGCAAAACAAATGGGAAAAGCTGCAAAGAAGAATGAGAGGATGAAATGAAAGTTAAGGACACTTTCATAAAAAAATCCTAAAGGTAAAAAAAATGTATATGCCAAATTAAAATAATGTGGCTTTTTAGAAATTATTTTATTTAACGATGTGTGCTTATCCCCATTTGATTTTATTTATAGCTCTTTAATTCTTTCCATCTCCTAATAACCAGCTTGTTAATATGCAGGTATATAAGCTACAGTACTTTGTGGTAATTGGCTAATCAATCAAAGAATACTCATTTATTCCATATCCTCTGAAGATGTATGGAGGTCATTTTAAAGTTCAGCAAATACCTTTAAGCAAGCCCAAGAGACAAGTTAAGTTAGAGGTGATACAAACATTTAGTTCCCATGGCCACATATAGTATTTATATTTTGCCATTAAATACTGTATGTTGATTTTGTTGAGCCTCATTCTAATGCAATGCATAAATGTTATATACTACCATATGGTTTCTACATATGGGTATGCTGCAATTAGTGTTGGAAACACTATTTATCTATGCTGTCTAAGTTAACTCTGTCATCTGTATCAATGATCCATGCATAACAACAGTTTTTGTGCTTAAGTATTGTTCATGCATACTGATGTTTATCCCCAATATACAAATGAACACTAGAATGCATAAGCAAATATTTACTGTTAAGAATATTTTGCAATAAAATTTTGCTTGTGTATTATATATTTGTTACTTAGCTTTACATGTGGATAATTGCAATCACTGACAACAATCAAATTAGTAACTAGTGTGTCTAATATTTGTGTCCGTCCTAATTTCATGGGTTTAGTATATTCAAGACATTTAGATAAAATTGGCCTTATTCAGCAAAATCCTGAAGCCCTTGCTCAGATTTTATTCAATACTTACTCAAGCTTCCAGATAAGCCAACAGAAATTTTTAGTAAAACCTGAGTAGAAACTAGAGCTAAGAATATACCACAAACAATATTCATGAACAATAATCAGAACTGCTAACCCCAACCATTGACAAAGATTTTAGAAGTAGACATACAAACAAAAGGGTGGATTTGGGGGATGTTAAAGAAAAAGCAGTAACAAGCCTTAGCCAAAGACTGGATAAGATGGAGGAGAAAGAACAGTTCAAACTATAGCTGAAATAGCCAGTTTAGGAGATGGGAAGGATATTGGAAATATCACCAAATGCTGTAGAACAGAGAAAGAGAAGGTGGTCAGTGTTGAGTACTGGCTCATCCTCAGTCCATGGAGGACCCAATGCTACACCCAGAGTCTCTTTCCAGGGACAGTTTTATTTCCCAAACATAAGCAAACACACACAAGAACACTTCCTCAGACCACCTGGACTACAGCTCTCTGGGGATTTTCTCTTTGGCTTTCTCAGTCCTTCCTGCTTCAGGGCCTACTGCAGGATTCTTCGTCATTCTTTGAACTGAGCACCACCTCTCATGGCTTTCTGCCTGGAGGCCCCTCCCCCCCAGCAGGGTCCCACTTCCTCCTCTTCCAGGGACTCCCCGCCACTTCTGCTTCCCCCTTCCTTACTGACAGCCTGACATTTTCTGCCCAAGGTGCTGCCACACTCTCTTAATTGGCCAAACCAGGATCACCTGTTCTACCACAAGGGCAGCTAGACCTGCTTCCAACTACTCTGTGACTGTCAGAAGGAAAGATAAATTTAGTTCTGGGAAGAAGGCATTTAAAATAGCAATGGGATACACAAGAGATGTCCGAGAATGATTTGGGCTTTGAGATTGGACAGCGGGAAAGAGGACAGGAATATAAAGGAAGATCCGAGAATCAGCTGTAAAGAAACAGTGGACTGTAAAATTTTAAGACTGAATTAGTGAGGAGCAACATAGCAATTATACGGAATTGCAATGATAAAATACAGCATACTTCACCCAAATACCCAAGAGTGCCTCATCTTGGAATGAGAATATCCAGAATATGCTCCTGAAATGACTCCCAGTAGCGAGCTCTGGCACTGGAAGCACAAATGAACTGCTTGGGTATTAAAACTGGCAGCATTGAGAGTTTTAGCAGCCAAATTGAAGAAGTTCTACTTGCCATTTTATACTAATTCAAGCAATTTCTTTCTCATGATTGTAGGAGACCACCACTTAGTATGCATTATAAACCATCTAAGGGTATATCTATACTACGAAATTATGTCGAATTTATAGAAATCGGTTTTGTAGAAAGTGTTTTTATACAGTTGATTGTGTATGTCCCCACACAAATGCTCTAAGTGCACGTAGTCGGCGGAGTGTGTCCACAGTACCGAGGCAACGTCAACTTCCGGAGCGTTGCACTGTGGGTAGCTATCCCCCAGTTCCCGCAGTCTCTGCTGCCAATTTGAATTATGGGTAGAAATCCCAGTGCCTGATGGGGCTAAACACTGTTGCGGGTGGTTCTGGGTACATATCATCAGGCCCCCCTTCCCTCCCTCCTACTGTGAAAGCAAGGACAGACAATTGTTTTGCGCCTTTTTTCTTGTGTTACCTGTGCAGACGCCATACCACGGCAAGCATGGAGCCCGCTCAGCTAACCGTCACCGTATGTCTCCTGGGTGTTGGCAGACGTGGTACTGCATTGCTACACAGCAGCAGTTTATTGTCTTTTGGCAGCAGACAGTGCAGTATGACTGGTAGCCGTCGTCGACGTAGTTCTGGGTGCTCTTTTAACCGACCTCGATGAGGTCAGGGGTGCCTGGGCAAACATGGGAGTGACTCAGTCAGGTCATTTCCCTTTTAAGTTTCATCTCATGGTGATTCAGTCCTACTGGCAGTCTTTTTATCAGCAGCCAGCAGAAGATGATGGCTAGCAGTCATACTGCACCGTCTTCTGCCGAGCACCCAGGAGATGACGATGTGCGGTCGTACCGCACAGTCTGCTGCCAACAAGATGTATAAAGATAGATGAACGGTTTCAGAGTAGCAGCCGTGTTAGTCTGTATTTGCAAAAAGAAAAGGAGTACTTGTGGTACCTTAGAGACCAACAAATTCATCTGAGCATAAGCTTTCATGAGCTACAGCTCACTTCATCAGATAGATGAAGTGGATCAAAACAAAAATAGACCAGCTTTGTTTTGTATTCATTTTCTCCTCCCTCCTTCCGTGAAATCAACGGCCTGCTAAACCCAGGTTTGAGTTCTATCCTTGAGGTTTTGAGTTCTATCCTTGAGGGGGCCATTCTGTTTCTCGCAAAGCCACCCCTTTGTTGATTTTAATTCCCTGTAAGCGAACCCTGTAAGCCACGTCGTCAGTCACCCCTCCCTCCATCAGGGCAATGGCAGACAATCATTCCGCGCCTTTTTTCTGTGCAGACGCCATACCACAGCAAGCATGGAGCCCGCTCAGATCACTTTGGCAATTAGGAGCACATTAAACACCACACGCATTATCCAGCAGTATATGCAGCACCAGAATCTGGCAAACTGAAACCAGATGAGTAGGCGATGTCAGCGCAGTGACAAGAGTGATGAGGACATGGACACAGACTTCTCTCAAAGCATGGGCCCTGGCAATGTGAGCATCATGGTGCTAATGGGGCAGGTTCATGCGGTGGAATGCTGATTCTGGGCTTGGGAAACAAGCACAGACCGGTGAGACCGCATAGTGTTGCAGGTCTGGGACGATTCCCAGTGGCTGTGAAACTTTCGCATGCATAAGGGCACTTTCATGAAACTTTGTGACTTGCTTTCCCCTGCTCTGAGGCACAAGAATACCAAGATGAGAGCAGCCCTCACAGTTGAGAAGCAAGTGGTAATAGCCCTGTGGAAGCTTGCAATGCCAGACAGCTACTGGTCAGTTGGGAATACATTTCCCAGGGTCACCCTTGATATCATTCTGACCCGGAGCGGCCATTCACCTCTCTGGTTTTCTGGTAGGCTTGCCTCAGCTCCTTAAGTTTCACACGGCACTGCTTTGGGTCCCTGTTATGGCCTCTGTCCTTCATGCCCTGGGAGATTTTGACAAATGTTTTGGCATTTTGAAAACTGGAACATAGTTTGATAGCATGGATTCCTCTCCCCATACAGTGATCAGATCCCGTACCTCCCGTTTGATCCATGCTGGAGCTCTTGTGCAATTCTGGGACTCCATCATGGTCACCTCTGCTGATGAGCTCTGCATGGTCACCTGCAGCTTGCCACACTGGCCAAACAGGAAACTGAAATTCAAAAGTTCGCGAGCCTTTTCCTATCTACCTGGCCAGTGCATCTGAGTTGAGAGTGCTGTCCAGACTGGTCACAATGGAGCACTCTGGGATAGCTCCCAGAGGCCAATACTGTCTAATTGTGTCCACAGTACCCCAAATTCAACCCAGCAAGCCCGATTTCAGCACTAATCCCCTTGTCGGGGGTGGAGTAAGGAAATCAATTTTAAGAGCCCTTTAAGTCGAAAAAAAGGGCTTCGTCGTGTGGATGGGTGCAGGGTTAAATCGATTTAACACTGCTAAATTTGACCTCAACTCCTAGTGTAGACCAGGGCTAAGATAATTCAACAAATAAAATTGCTGAACTAGTAGCTCAGAATATTCCAAAAGATGGAATCAGATTTTGAAATTTGTCATTTGTATTTCTGTGCAAGATTTTTTTGTATATTTAGAAGTCTCTACCGTTCATAAACTAATATAAAACAGCCAAAAATCAAACCTGCAAATGTTTCTTTTAGTTCCTTTTGTTTTACACAAGTCTCCTAAAGATTTTAGGTCACACATTTAACAACAATTCTCAGACATTTTACAACTCACGTTGAGAGCTACATTAACCAGTTTAATTAAATTGATTAGATTAGATTCCATAACCTAAACTGGTCCATGCATATTTAATATATTAATTGGTTTGTATAATATACTGTTATTATACTGTTATTAATCAAATATAAGGGCTTGTGCGAGATAAGAATACTGATTTGCAATGGACCAATTTATATGTGATATCCTCTATCTAATGAATTTGCATTAACTATTGTACAGAACAATGAATGAAGGTGAGTATAATTGAATAGAATTTGCTTTAAACATTCACTTGCTCAACACTATCAAAAGTTTTGAAAGTGGATTGAAGACAGTGTCATTTTCAGAATACAAGATATATATTCTACAATGGACAGGTCTGAGGTGAGCTTGGGGCATAGTATATGCTTTCTCATCACAAACAGTTTCACCGAGTTTGCTTTAGGTTGTCCAAAAGAATTTTTTTTATTCATATCATTTTGGGCCTATCCCAGGCTTCAGGTGAATTACAAATTTTGATATGAAATAATTATAATATAGTAAAGCAATAAAAAAAATCACAGGCCTACACCCAGAGTTTGTGCAAAAAAGCATATACACATTTCTTACGATATATTCACCACTTCAAACAGCATGTGTCATCAACTGCAATAGCTTGTCTGCTGCATCTGTGGTGCTTGACAAATAAATGAATTGTGTGCAACAGTATAATAAATAAAATTCCAGGGCTGGTGAGCTGTTTTGACAACTTCTAGCAGCAGAGAGTTGCCAGAGGTATAAAATGTGTGTCTCTCTATGGAGGATTGTGAGTGGTTTGTTCTTTTAGATAGATTTCTAGTTCCACCACAGCCACAACTTTCAACAGCAGAATCAGAACCATCACTCCAAAGTTTCCCTTACCCAAGGCTGGAGCACGGCACAGGCCTATCACAGGTTTGGGCCTAAAGCCCCAGTTTCTCATGTCATGCCATGATGTCATAATCTGAGGTTTTTAAATATAAGTCCTTACAGCTGTGAAGAACATTTTGAAACTGAGTGTGATATCAATGCAGTAATGTCCCCGAGTGTGCAGACTGCTGGAAACAATAGCTTGATGAATGGCTTCATTCCTCTCAATGGAATGTTACTGCTTTGGGGGACTGACCAACACCATATAGAGGAGGACTTTGTGTGTGACAGGAGAAAAAGGGTGCAGCAACCACCTACCCACCCACGCTCCTGTAACCTGACTGCTGGGGTAAGTATTAAGACAGCTCTTCTGCCACCCCTGCGTCCACAGGGACCAGAGGAATCTCTGTTGCTGCCCTAGCTGCTCCAAAGGAAAGTGAGGTATCCTCTGATGCTGTTGCCTTTGCCTCTTTGGGTGAAAACAGAGAGTCCTCCCTACCACACTACCACTGCAACTGGGGGGCAGTGCCACTGTGTTCTGATGTTCCTGTGTTGCCGCTAGATTGCCTTAATCTAACCTTGACCCTGACCCTTAGTATGTACCTCTGTGTCCTACGATTCCCAACTGTGGGTGGAGTCATGTTTAATTCATCGGCAGTGCGGCTGGGAGCCAGGGGAGTGGAGCAGGCTGGGGCTGGGATGGTCCACTAAGCACACAGTGAATGCAGGGTCTGGCCTGGCTGCAATCTTCAGGGGAATGGGGGCGGGGCTGGGGCTGGGGCAGAGCAGGGGTAGGGACCTGGGGAAGAGCCAGAGCAGGGGCTGGAGCAGCACGCAGCTGCGCAGGCACCAGGACATTTGGTACCCCACATTTCCTGGTGCCCTACTCAGCTGCGTGCTTTGCGTATGGGTAAGGACAGCCCTGGGTATAAGGAAAATAACAGCACCACATCACATTTACATAAGCTTCCAGACATGATTGAAACTCCTCTGTATGGTAGGTGTTCTAGATCCCTGAGGAGTCAGAGTTGACAGCAAGAAGTGGGCCTTCTCATATCAGACTCCCCTCACATACCATAGATTGCTGACTGAAATGTTCCAGAAACAGTTGTTGGTTGAACCCACCACTAACTCATCTACACAATGAACTCCTCAGGAGTAGCATTATTCTTGGAGAAGCTGTACTATCTTGGGGTAGGAGGAAACAATGGACCAGTGTGGATGCTCCTGTCATCTGTGTGTATTCCATGATCTGCACAGATAGATCTTAATGCATGCTCAAATATAGGGAGCTGACCTGTTCTTTGTAGAAAAGAGAAACCTTCTCCCACCCCATCCTACTCACAGAAAATTCAGCAAGTCAAAACTTCCCAGATATCCTGCCTCACATTCTTTTCCTGTTTACATTAATGCTATAAGGATTACTTAAATCTTTGATCAAGACTCAAGTGTGCAGTATGGATACCCCAGGACCAGACTGTGCTATTACCCAGGGTACAATCTGGACTGTTAAACAGCTGTGTCCCCTCAATTCTCCAATGGATGGCTTTTTACACTGCTTTGCTGTGTAAGCCACCACTCGGTCTCCTCATCACTGCCACCAGAATTTAAGTTTCCCCCACTTTTAGTATATGAGGGTTCTAGTGAGTTACTCATGAATTACACTGCAGAGAAACACCAGAAAATTCCCAGTCCCAGACTTTTCCCCAGCAATGTGCATCTTGTACTTCCCAGCTGGGCAATACAAGCTCATAGAAAGTCTGTTATTTTATTAATAGAAAATGATATGCACAAATCCTGAAATACCAAATGGAGTTTCCCAAACACTTCAATCCAAGCAAACTTGTTTAGATAAAAAAAATTATTAATCATCAAAAGATAGATTTTAAATGGTTAAAAGAGTGGCCAGTTAACCAGGTGATGGTCCATTTAACTTTGCTGACATCTGTCTGTGGTGTCAGCTAGCCTTTTATCTCTGGCAAACCAATTTGTGTGTGCTCTCCAAATTTAGAAAATTTCTTAGTAATGTCATCAAGTAGAATGTTATAATTTCACAGGCAATGTTGCCACTCATCTTTAACCAGGAAAATAATGATCAGCAAATTATGAGTTTTCAAAAGATACTTCATGAGGCAAACTTTGTACAAAATATATAGTCCTATAAAAGGGGTGAACATAGTGGTAGAGACTGCCATGCAGACACAGTGGAATGTGTATTCCACTGGAAAATAGTCTGTGGAGAACTCATGCAGGGACACTGTCTAATTCTATGCACCATACAAGCAATTTCCAACTTGTCTTCACAGGGGAACAGGTGAAAGGAAGAGGAACATAACAAGAGAGTCTACATGTCCTAAACTCCATGCTCCTGGAGCAGTGACCCTTACCTGCTACACCTCTATCTCTATATTCAACAGTAACCAGTCCCAGGTCAGTTAAACAGGTCTTACTTCTGCTCTACTGGCTTACAGTTCAGTTTCAAGCAAAGTACTCTTATCTGAGCTTTGTTCTCTTGCTAAGAGTTATGGCCTATATTTTTTAGGGCCTGGCTTTCTTGATCATTCTTATCATAAAGTATCCATAAGACTAAGGCAGTCCTTGCCCATTGACTTCAGTGAAAACTTCATGCACATCTGAGAGCAGAATTTGCTTGTCCCATCACAATGGGAAGGATGCATGATAATGTCATTCTTTAGCAAGCTGTTTCATTTTTGCCATCCTTTAGTTATGACATCCCAAAAGAGCAGCCTCATTTCAGACTCTGATGATAGAAATGGATCCTCAGCCTCAGGGAAACTAATAAGTCACTGGCACTGGATGACTATGTCAATGTCACGTGCTTCAGCGATGTGCCTAACATCTGCTGTCACCTATTATATGAATCCCTCTCATCCACTTTCAGAGGTAATTATGTTCCATTTGCTGAATATGAGAGTGGTGTGATTTCTCTCTCTGATTTTTCTTTCTGTATCTCTGAAACCAATTAATCTGTTGCTTCTTTGCCTTATGGCCTTTTGGTTTCCTAGGAACATACAATATTTATCTCTGTCACATGATTAACATTGTTTACAGATTACCATACCAGTGACAGGATTCAGAGTAGCAGCCGTGTTAGTCTGTATTCGCAAAAAGAAAAGGAGTACTTGTGGCACCTTAGAGACTAACAAATTTATTTGAACATAAGCTTTCGTGAGCTACAGCTCACTTCATCGGATGCATTTGGTGGAAAATACACAGGGGAGATTGATATACACACACAGAGAGAACATGAAACAATGGTTTTTATCATACACACTGTAAGGAGAGTGATCACTTAAGATGAGCCATCACCAGCAGCAGGGAGGGAGGGAGGAAAACCTTTCATGGTGACAAGCAAGGTAGGCTATTTCCAGCAGTTAACAAGAACATCTGAGGAACAGTGGGGGGTGGGGTGGGGGGGGGAGAAATAACATGGGGAAATAGTTTTACTTTGTGTAATGACTCATCCATTCCCAGTCTCTATTCAAGCCTAAGTTAATTGTATCCAGTTTGCAAATTAATTCCAATTCAGCAGTCTCTCGTTGAAGTCTGTTTTTGAAATTTTTTTGTTGAAGGATAGCCACCCTCAGGTCTGTAATCGAGTGACCGGAGAGATTGAAGTTTTCTCCAACTGGTTTTTGAATGTTATAATTCTTACCGTCTGATTTGTGTCCATTTATTCTTTTACGTAGAGACTGTCCAGTTTGACCAATGTACATGGCAGAGGGGCATTGCTGGCACATGATGGCATATATCACATTGGTGGATGCGCAGGTGAACGAGCCTCTGATAGCGTGGCTGATGTGATTAGGCCCTATGATGGTGTCCCCTGAATAGATATGTGGGCAGAGTTGGCAACGGGCTTTGTTGCAAGGATAGGTTCCTGGGTTAGTGGTTCTGTTGTGTGGTTGCTGGTGAGTATTTGCTTCAGGTTGGGGGGCTGTCTGTAAGCAAGGACTGGCCTGTCTCCCAAGATCTGTGAGAGTGATGGATCGTCCTTCAGGATAGGTTGTAGATCCTTGATGATGCGTTGGAGAGGTTTTAGTTGGGGGCTGAAGGTGATGGCTAGTGGCGTTCTGTTATTTTCTTTGTTGGGCCTGTCCTGTAGTAGGTGACTTCTGGGTATTCTTCTGGCTCTGTCAATCTGTTTCTTCACTTCAGCAGGTGGGTATTGTAGTTGTAGGAATGCATGATAGAGATCTTGTAGGTGTTTCTCTCTGTCTGAGGGGTTGGAGCAAATGCGGTTATATCGTAGAGCTTGGCTGTAGACAATGGATCGTGTGGTATGATCTGGATGAAAGCTAGAGGCATGTAGGTAGAAATAGCGGTCAGTAGGTTTCTGATATAGGGTGGTGTTTATGTGACCCCCGTAAGTATCCATAGAAGCTCAGCACCTGCTTTGTTTTCATGTTTCTCTCAAATCTAGCCTATTATTTTTTTCTGCTAATAACCCTCCTGTATAGTATATGTAGACATTTTCATTTGGCGTTTGGTTTGCTAACACTCATCTTTCCCATTCTTCACAAATCTTTTTTAGATTCACTCACTAAATCACTTAGAACAAATAGGAAAATAATCCCAAATAATGTCCACACATTAATCAGGTTCCCTAGCTTTTCTTTTTAATTTTAAAGTAAATCTTTGAAACCTGCAATGCAAAAGCATTGACTATTGCAGTTGTTTTTCTACAGAAGAGAATATAAATACACTAGAGTACAGTCAGTGTTGAAGGGGAGTTAATATTCTTAGGCAGAGGCCACAGACTGCCTTCACTATGCAGAGTAGAGGGTAACAAAATGTTCCAATTTAGAGACAAAACCTATGGTATGAGAAAAGCAGTAACGCCATTATTTCTCCTTTTTGGTCCCCAGAACTTCAGAAAGTCATGGGATTTACTTGGAACTGCTAAAATTCTGTTTCTGGAGTTAAAAGTCACTTGACAAATGTTTGGGGTCGGTGGCAGTTCAGAGATAGGGTTTTAGCTCTGCCGACTATAACGTTTAAGTGTGGTGCAAACCTTCCTGTAAGTGGTTAGGACCCATCTCTAGGTCACTACTATTAAATCATGCCTTGTGACCAGATCCTTGCGAGGAAGTTGCTTGCAGAGCTTTTCTACTGACTCACCTTGGCAGCCACACCAGGTGCATCTCTCTAGCTCCAACTTTACAATACAAAATGCTGATGTAATGCCTTAAAGTTAATAAATAATAAATAAATAAATAAATAAATACTAATAAAAAAGGCTAACCCCAGGAAGGGCATAAGAGGTTGGAAACTACCTGAGTATAGTAGGTGTGGGTACAGTACAGATTCTTGACAGACATATATGGGGTCTGTAAAAAAAAATGACATCTGGTAGTCTTTAGCCATATGTAAGGGGACTGTTGCCCCCTTACTAACATTCAGTGCTAGTGTTTTGGTTGACTAGCTCCCAGTACTAAAAGGGGAAGAGTCTATGGAAAACCAGGACCCTGAGACTGATAGTCCCCAGGCTCAATGGCCAATGCTCCAGGTCAGCCTGAATGACAGGGCGGGCAGGCTAATCAGAGAGTCAGGAGGCCAGGGAGGTCCCATTCTCCATGTTAGCTGGATTTACCTGGGTCACACAGAGTGGGGCCGAGCTAAGGAGAAAGCAGAGGCCCAAGCTAAGCTGGGGAGCAGAGCTGTGCCAGATCCAGAGGGACCAGAAAAGCAGCCCAGAGAGAGCAGACTTGCCCTGGGAGGAGCGCTGCAGCAACCAGAGTCAGAGGGGCCAAAGAAGCAGCCCAGGGAGCTGGAGGCAGAGCAGCAGTGCAGAGACCAAGTGGTGGAGCTGGGGCTGGAGCAGTCTGGAGCTGAGTGCCATGAGCAGCTGGGGAGAGCGAGGGGGACCCTGGGCAGTGGGCCCAGCACAGGGAGATGCCTCAGCCAAAAGGCTCTGCAGGCCAGGCTTGGATCATAACCCCGACAGTGTGGGGGGGGCGAAACTGGGAAGAAGGGTCCTACCACTTAGAGCCTGGGAGCGTGTGGCCACTATCAGAGCAAGTGTCCAAACCACAGCATCCCTGCAGCACAGCCAGGGCCTGAGAAGAAGGCCTGGGACTTACAAGGAACAGACTGTGAACTGCCCTGAAATTCCAGAGACACTGTTTGTGATGTTCCCTGCCACAGAGCGGGTTGATGCATTTCCTTTAACCTTTCCCATTTTTTCTTATTCTTTTTAAAAATTAATTGTTGATTAAATAACTTGCATTTGCTTTAACTTGTATGTAATGGTCAGTGGGTCAGAGAAGTGCCCAGTGCAGAGAGAGTACCCCGGAGTGGGGACACCCTAGCTCCGTCCTAGTGACCACAACAGGATTGGGGATCGAGCCCCCAAGGAATCCTGGGCCCAGCCTTGTTGGGGTTATGAGGACTCTGCCAGACAGGAGAGTGGAAGGGGAGTCCTCAAGGGCAGGGAGGCCACTGGGTAAAGGAAGTGGGAGCGAGGACTCAGATCCTTTCGCTAGCCCACTTCACCAGGGTAGTGCAGAAGCCAGGAAAGTTCCCCACAATTGTGAGACTATTCCCCCGCTTACACATAAAATGATCAGGTAATTCATCACTAGAAAAAATTGCTTACTTGCTAAGCTTAATGGATGAGAATGTGCTGTTTCTTCAAATTCAGGGGGATGAAATAGAAAATAGGCTCTTGATCCTATACAACCTATAAAAGCTGGTAACATAAGATAAGAGAGTTGGATTCTAATTTTGCGAGTAACAGGGTAAAAATTAAACAGGCAAAACTTGTTTGCAGTGCTTCAGGAATTCACATCAACAAAAAAGGGGGAAAATAATCTAAGATTTCCCAAGGATTCTGGCACAGTAACCACAGTCAGAGGCAGACTATCCATAAAGAGGACTCAAATTACTTAGAACAACAAGTCATCCAAAAAAACGAGGGGGAAGGGGAAGTGGTTTGCTGGCAGAGAGCAAATCATCATGTGCTGCAGCTCCAAAAAAAAGTAGTCATTTATCATTTTAAAATGTCTCAAGAAAATGAGCTAAAATATTTGGAGCTAAAAAATGCTTTTCAAATGCATTTCTGTTTATGACCAATATTTGAAACCTTCCACATGCTGAATGCTGAACAAAACATTAGCACATTTGAGGTGGAGGGTAGGTTTTCAGTGAAATCTAATTACAAATCTTTAAAGAGAAAATCATGCATAGACACACAAAGGTAGCCCATGCTTTACATGCAGGATGTGTTATAAATAGTGCATCTGTTTGTAAATTTAATACCAGAACAGAAAAACTGACACAAGGGAAATATATTGTTTTTCCAGTCAATCACCAGTTGTAAAAAGTGTGCAGTTCGAGAAAGAAACACAAACTTTTTTGTGTCGTTTCTGAACAGCAAACTCATGATCCTTCTAACCTACTCCTACTAGTTCATGTCACCTTGTGTAGTGATAGCTGTGACGTTGTGCAGTCTGTCCACTAAATTACTGATTTCTTATCCTGACTTTTTCAGACAGATCCTCACTATTCTCTGGCACTATTTTAACAATCTCTTAAGCTGCTGTCTCTCACCATTCAAAAACAGCTTTGCTACACAGTCTTTCATGGAAGTAATGCCTCCATTCATCATTACTGTTCTGATCTGTACTCCTCATATACATTTTTTTCCGAGTTATGTTACTATAGCTCTCCAGTAATTCTGTCTTTGTGAGATGACACTTTAATCACAGACATAGAAGAGGCACTTTTGTTTGTGTTTCATAATGTTTCTTTCTAAACAGTTTTTTTCTTCTTTGAAGCAACAACTTCCTGGTGGAAAGTTTTAGCAATGAAAAAAGCAGAATATAAAAAATATTTGGGAGGGATCCCATCTCTCCTTGTCAAACATTTCCTTCCCTCCCCCAGAGAAGTGCACGTGAACTTCCTGCCTGTCAAGAGTAACAGATGCTTTGTTTTCATGTAGTATAATTCCATTTTAGAGTTTACTGATATGGTATCATTCCAGCTTCAATGTTACTAAACAATAAACTTTTTTATCCCACCCTAATGTGGATTCATTTTCTCTCTTTGTAAAAGTCTTTGTGTGAACTGTTGGTGTAACTAATTTGTACAATCAAAAGAACAAACTTGCTCCAGAACACAAACAAGGCTCTTCCTAAGCTTCCAGTTTTGCACCTTTTTTCTCCTATTATCATAAAGTAATGAGTTTTTTATTGTATAATGTATATTAGTAATTTGTGAAAATTTGACAGATGCAAGAGTGTACTAAGTTGTATTTCCCTTCCCTCCCCGTGCACACAGAAGTAGTGGAGTAACAGCTATTGTTCTGTAGGGGGTGTGGCTGATGAAACCAAAGTTGATGTTCCCTTTTGGAAAGCAGGATTCTAGATACCAGGAAGATGCTGTTGTGTAGAGGTACACAATGCTTCAACTAAAAAGAGTTTAAGTGTTAAATACAAGCTCTCCATGCCTGACGGAGAAGAACACCACAACTTCCTCCACAAAAATTGCAATCTGTTTGTGATTCTAATGCAGGATTTTGTGCCTGCAAACAGGCACTCTCACAAACTTTGCAGGTTAAGTTAGGGATGCCATTTGAAAATGTGGCTCTATAGAAACCTAACAAGAGCTGAGACTCCTGGACCCTGAATCTTCCCTTGCAGGATATGAGTAACTTCCATTGACATCAATGGGAGCTAATTGTACCCAAGAGGCTTAGAAAATTAGACCCCTTTTACACATCTATACATAAGTGCTGGAACTAAGGGTGCTGTGCTGCCACACACCCTGGTTTGAACTGGTTTCCATCATCTACAGGATTTACAGTTTGGTTCAATAGCTATACAAGTTGCTCCCATCAGGAAATCAAAAACATGAAAATGACATCATATAGTTATAAAAGCTGTCTGCGTGGAGACCAGCTATTACACAATGCTTGAGCTTTTAGTTTACACTGTTAATATGAAGATTCTATATGTGGCTGGCTTTTGCTAAATACTTCACAAATGTAGTTGCTATATTAGACAGTGTGAATCATAACTTCAATCGTTTTCTCTCAGAGAAGAGGGAGAGAAAGAAATATGGGACTTTTTAGGGTTGCATGTTTATGTAACATGGTTCTTTGCCCCATAGGCAGGGGAGCCTGTGGCTAAGACAACAGTGAGTAGCTGCAATGAAGGGGAGATGCTCTGTTCACCCTGGGACTCCAGCAGAGTCCTGGGATTTGGAACTAAGACCTGGTCTACCCTAGAAAATTTAGATCTGTCAGGGGTATGAAAAATCCACAGTCCTGAGTGGCATTGTTAAGCTGATCTAAGTTCCCCATTTCAACAGCATTAGGTCGATGGAAGAATTCTTCTGCCTCTCAGGCAGATGGATTACCTATGCCTACAGGAGAGTCCCTCCCATCGGCGTAGGTATTGTCTGTACTGCAGTGCTGTGGTGGTGCAGCTGTATCCTTTTAAGCATCAACGGTCCTTAAGACTCCAGCTTAAGGAAAGGCTGAGAGTAGCCTGTTAAGATTTTTCTAAGATTTCCTGCCAGCTAGCAGGCCTTTCAGACCACTGCACAGCCATGACAGGCCATAAGCCTGACAGCCCTGAAATCCTCAGCTCAAGGCTGGGCTGTCAAGGCTTCCAGGCTCCTGACTTCGCAGTAGTTTGCCAAGCAGGCAGCTGGAGCTCTGGGCAGCTCAACCAATTTCATGCAAAAAAGTCAAAACAGAATTCCATTTGGATTTTTCAAAATGAAAATTTCAATTTTCCCTGGCCCCTCACCCAGTCCCTAGTCCATGGGAAATGGCAAAATTGCAAGTTTTCTGATGACAATTTTTTTTTTAAATTTTAGAATTTCACATGGAATGGAATTGTAGGTTCTGACCAGCCCTATTTTGATGAGATTAGAGCTGGTCAGGAATTTTTCAACAAAACAGGATTTAGTTGGAAAATACTGATTCGTGAAACCCAAAATGTTTCATGAAAATACACTGGGTTCAATGAGGTTTCCACAAACCACAGGCAGGTTTACATTGCCTGATATTTGCCTACTCCCCTGGCAAGCTGCTCGGATCTCTTATGATTCCAGGGTTCACAGTTCTGGGGTAGCCGCACCACATGCTAATCATAGGTTTTTTTTCTTTTTAAAACATCTTTTGCCAGATTCCAGTTACAAAACAGCTAGCTGGAGACACTTTAGCTGAGGTTTATTGAAAAAATATTGTTGCAATACAATATCAAATCCAACACCTTGATATTTATAACTAAAAGTTGTCCAGTTCTGAAGTAGCATTCCTGAAGTTATCAGAATCTTGCCAACTACCAAAGGCTTATCATTAGGACGTTCACCTGGTTACTCATTGTTATTTTATTTATAACAAATTTAAAAGCATCTGTTCCCAAGTTCTAGGAGACTTTGACAAATTTTAAGTGCTATTGTAACAAATTATTAATTCCTAGCCTGGGAAAAGAGCTGGACCTTGCTCTAAAAATATCCAAATTTACGCTATTTTAGACTAAGGAGGGTGAAAATATTTTCAAAATTGAGGATCCCGTATGGAGAGTCATTCATATCGAGGTGTCTCCAGCTCCAGTCTAATCAAACTCAATCTCAGATCATATCTCTTTTGTCCAATCTGGGACATTTCAAGCCCTTCTTTCCACAGACTACCTTGGCTACACAGTAGGCTGAAATCAGTGCAATCACCAGATGATTAAGATTAAGGTGCATTGGTTTTCAATGGTCATTTATGAGATGAAGTTTGGAAGGATTAAGGTAGTTTGGATGGCTAAGTATGAATATCAATTCTTAACTTTAAAAAAATTATCTGAATTTTAGTTGTTTTAAAATCTTATACAAATATTGTGTTTATTATAACACTTGAGTTTCTAATATTTGTTCTGAACCTTAATTCCAGAGTAATCAAAGTGTGTTTTCCCTCTCCTCTTCCCCAAATATATTTTAATTACGTGATTCTATTCTAAAACCAGATAATACTGTGTTTTCATTCTGATAAAACTAAGAGTAAGACAGTGTTGTAAATCTTTTGTATTCGGAAACAAGCAGTATGATGGTAGGTTGCTAGATGTAAAAACCTCATTAATCAGGCTAATCAGACATATGCCAGAAGTTGCAAGGTCAATATTTTTCAGAACACATTTCTGAGAAGGTAGCAGGAAAACAAAACCAGCTTTCAGAGTAGCAGCCGTGTTAGTCTGTATTCGCAAAAAGAAAAGGAGTACTTGTGGCACCTTAGAGACTGACAAATTTATTTGAGCATAAGCTTTTGTGAGCTACAGCTCACTTCATCGGATGCATTCGGTGGAAAATACAGTGCGGAGATTTATATACACACACAAAGAACATGAAACAATGGGTTTTATCATATACACTGTAAGGAGAGTGATCACTTAAGATGAGCTATTACCAGCAGGAAGGAGGCGGGGAAAGGAGGAAAATCTTTTGTGGTGATAATCAAGGGCCATTTCCAGCAGTTAACAAGAACATCTGAAGAACAGTAGGGGGGTGGGGTGGGGGGACAAATAACATGGGGAAATAGTTTTACTTTATGTAAACCAACTTTGAGAGTTTACATTGTTCGAATGGTAACAATTTTATAGCAGTTTTAAATTTTCAAGAAACAAATATGCTAGTGCAAGTCCTGGTGTGAAATATAAATAGCAGGAGTAGACAATGGGACTTCTCTTATAAACAGATGTATGCTCTCGCAGGAGTGTAAACCCTTAACAAGGTAGAGCTTCTCCCCAACTTGCCATGGACTCACTGCCACACCCACAGTCTCAGGCAGGTTTATTGTCCAGATTTAAACAAACAAACCAACCAGTTCCTTAGCTCATCCTTTACATCTCAGGCTCTCACTGCATCCATTCCCAGGTACACATACACCCTGGAATAAAACAGCTGCGGCACAGCCGAAACTGGCCCAGGTCAGCTGATTCGGTCTTGTGGGGCGTAAAAATTGCAGGGTAGATGTTTGGGCTCGGGTGCAGCCTGTGATTTGGGACCCTCTCCCATCACAGGGTCCAAGAGTTCAGGTTCCAGTCTGAGCCTGAATACTTACACGGAAATTTTACAGCCCCATGAGCCCAAGTCAGGTGACCCGGGCCAACTGCGGGTGTTTAGTTGCTGTGAAGATGTACCCAAGCAGTCCTGCTGCTCCTGTTTCCTGCAGCTTTGTAGCATGCATTCTCTCTCTCTCTCTCTCTCTCTCTCTCTCTCCTCCCCAGTTCCCCACTTCCCCCTCACTGGGTCTCTCCGTCTCTCTCACACCCTTTATAGTCCCAGATGCAGCCCTTTCCCCTCAATTGGCCCAGCTGGTGGCATCTGATTTGGCACAGGGAAGCTGAGCACACTTCAGTTACCAGGGTCAGACACTCTGTGACAATTTCTTTTGAAAGGAAAATCAAACCCATTGACTGTCACCTTTAAACAATGAACAGTAACTGTCACACACTTTCCTCACCTGATCTTTTCAATGAAATTGAGGAAAAACAGCTTGAGCAAATAAATACATTTTTTTTCAATAAAGACACTGCATTTGGATAAATGATATTTACTGTATGTTCATAACAGTTCAAATCCTAGTCCAAGGAGCCCTGAAGACTTCAGAGTGCGCTTGGCCTCCATGGCAGAGGGTTGACAAGTTCCTCTATCTCACACGGTAATCACAGAGCTCCCTTCTTGAGAAATAAAAGAATAATTTATTGAAGGATTAGACAGATCAAAGGATTGGTTACAGAGTTCAGATTCTCACCTCTAGATTACCAGTTTGAATTAACCTCAGCAGTGATTAAAAAATTGTTTCCATTGTATGGCTGTTCATTGATCTGTATGGAATGAATGACTAGTCTCCATCTGGTTCCTGCAGGACAGTGATCCTTAATATAATAGGCACTGTTATGGTCAAAGCTGGGGGACTTTTTTGAACTTTTAATTATTTTTTACATTTTTTACCACCCCCCCATCCCCTAAAAATATTGACAAAGTTTTTGTGAATCTTTGTCCTTGTTTTTTGACCAACTCCATTTGTCATTCTTACCAGAGAGGAGGAGATCTAAATAGGCATAGAGGCAGTTGTTCTCACTTTTAGAGGTAGTCCATCATGGTAAGAGTTGTGGCACACAGACATGAGTCCAGGGTTATCTTTTATGTGGATAAACAAATGACTGTTCACTAGAACTGTCAATCAAGCAGGTTTTATAAGGATTAGCTTTTTTAAAAAAAACAGATTATTAAAAAAAGAAGAAATCTTTCTATGATTGACAGATTAAATCTATCAATTTAGTCATAATCAATTATCACTAATCATATTATTTCATTTTACTATTGTGTCATAGCGATTGATGAGCCAAATTTGTCTGGACGAATTTAGGTACTTGTATATAGCAATCCTGCACAAATCTGAGAAATTCTTAGGAATTGTAAACTAGAGTTTTTTCAGGATCTTGCTAAAATGGACTTTGTCTAGATAATTACTGTACTGTTTTTGGTGCCATGAAGCTGCAAGTGCCTAGTACACACACACAAAAAGAAAAGGAGTACTTGTGGCACCTTAGAGACTAACAAATTTATTTGAGCATAAGCTTTTGTGAGCTACAGCTCACAAATGCATCCGATGAAGTGAGCTGTAGCTCACGAAAGCTTATGCTCTAATAAATTTGTTAGTCTCTAAGGTGCCACAAGTACTCCTTTTCTTTTTGCGAATACAGACTAACACGGCTGCTACTCTGAAACCTGTTAGTACACACACAGTGTGCAGTGTACAGATAATTCAGATACAATCATCACAATATTGATTAAGTCTTCCATGAGAAGAATTCCATTTCTGTTCAAAGTCAAAAGTCTGTAATTCCCCATCATTCTCCATGGGTGATTTGGTATTTCATCTTTGTCTGTGAAATAATTTCAGTATTTTTCACTCCTGATTAATTAGACTGCAATTTCTTATTCATTTTGATTAATTTTGAAATGCTAATTACTACTTCACTGTAAGTTTTCACTGTAGTTAAATCTTAAAGTATTGATTTTAAATATATTCTGCTATATAATTCATACATCCACACCTGTCTTTGAGTCTGCAAAGGAAGAGCAATTGCCGAAATGCAGCTTTCTTAATTTGCAGACAGTTGTCTCTGCTTTTTTCCCCGTGACAGCCCGCATACTTTTTTTCTGAATTATTTATTGATTTTCTTCTTCTGGAATGACATCTGACTGTGCTTGTGGATCTGTTTTGAACTTCTGTTTATTTAATATTTAAGAAGGCAAAAGTACAGATACAAAGTACAAATATAGTAACAACAATCACTTAAATCAATTTTTACCTCAGCCTTGAGACAGAGGTTCCTCATTTTTATCATTGAATTAAATTAGTGTGAGAGTCCTGCGTGGTTAATGCTTTGGGAGGCACATGAATGATTGCAAATGCTGTGGTTGGAGGACATTGATTGGTCACAGCTGAGTTTGTCTGCATGTGTGAGAGGCGGAAAGCCAGGAGAAAGCCTGCAAAAAGAGAGACAAGCAATGGTGAACACTGAGAGGAAGCCAAAAGGGAGAGTTTGTGTTGGGAACAGTTATTCACTGAAAAGACAGCCATAGATTTCTGAACAAGGAAACTGCCTCCCCTATTTGTTTCTACTGTCTTCAGGGGAATAGGACTTTGGGTACATTTTTTGTATATATACAAGTTTGCACCAAAGATATGTATAATCATTCCTCCTCTTAACAGAAACAACCCATCAAGATTCAAAATACTGGGTAACTGCTCTGGCCAAAAAGGGGCAACCATTTAGGTGCCAGCTCAATGCTCACTTAAGTCAGTGAATGTTACATCAAGCCCTTACACTGTAAACTTTTTGAGAATGGTTCTTATCTTCATACATGTCTTTAAAGCACCATGCACATTTTACTAATAATTTGGAAGCTATTTCTAGAAATACTTTGCAAGTGTAAGGCACTGAAATTAAACAGCCTAGGACTTGCCTGCAGCTGTGGTTATCAGTGGAAGTGGGAAAGTAATCTGGAATGATTCTCTCATTTCTCCCTCTTTCCTCTGGCTTTCATTTTTGCTTTAATTTGCTTAGCTTTGTTGTTGTGCTATGTTATCTGAGCACCCCTGTTGCAGACTCCTGCAAGTTCCCTCTTTGCTGGCATAATTACAATTGTAATGTAGTGATATTGGATTTATAAAGTCAATTTATCCCATACTCTCTGTATAAATCAGGGGCTCTCTTTACTTTTTTTTTTTTAAGTGATATTTTTGGGAAGCCATTATTTGAGGTTATTTAAATCTCTCGTCCTTTTTCATTCTAAAATTTAAAAACCATTTAATTTTTAAAAAGCCCTGCCAGAAAGCCCCCAAATTATTTCTTGCTTCTGAACACATTCATAAATCCAATATGAGGAATAATTGTTACCAAAGATCTTGCTAGACTTCCTCGGGGAGCTGTTAAGAAGACACTAGAAGTTTTCTGAGCAGTTCTATGAGTCCTCTACAATAGATACCGGTTGGTCATTGGCTGCTATCAGCTTAACTGGGGCAGTGAGAATTTGTGCTTCTGAAAAACTGAATTTCCAAAGCTTCTGCAGATTTTTCCATAATGGTATCCGATCTGATTGCTTAAGTTTGGCTGCAATTCCAAACACACAATCTTCCCCATAATTCTTCGCAGGATGAGGTTTTTTTAGCCTGTTTCCAAACACACAGAGACACTGTCAGTTTGAAAACTTTAATTGAAATTAAGTTCTTATACTAGATAGAAGATATGTTCTGTTAGAGTGTGTGTGTGTGTGTGTGTGTGTGTGTGAGAAACAAGAGCAGGAGAGTGAGAAGAACTGATGACAAATATAGATACTATACATAAAACATTTGCACAGGCCTTGATTTTGTTGTAGGAACAGATGTTCTATGTAGAAAACCCTTCACTTTTTTTTAAAAAAAATTGATCAAAACATGATTTTATATTACAGGAAAAAATGGTTGGTAACCTGGTCAACAAAAACAATTACAAATAAAACAGGCATAAGAGTTCAGATGTGGATTAAAACTGCTCCAGGGTTTGAAGTGAAATCTTCTCATTTGGACCTCCTGTTACTTTTGTAAGTCAAAAAGCCTTTAACTCCATAAGGTGTGCTGTCACTACCTTAGGGATCATCCTTGCCAAGCCTCGGGTGGTTGATTTATTCACTCATCTGCATGGCCGCTCTGGAATAGTCTGACATTGTCACAACTGATTATGACACTGCACTATTTTCAGGCAGGGTCAGTCTCAGGGTCCGTCACATTTCTCAAATGTATGTATGAACAAAAAGTTGTTTGTATCTGTTGACAGGAAATTCTAGATCCACAATCAACATTTTTTTAGTTGTCAAGAATAACTCATTTCAGAAAGAATCTGAAGTAGCAGACTTGCTCATTCCCCAGTTTGTCCCCCCAAAGAATTCATGTTTCTTTTCAGTAGATCACCATTAGCTAAGCATTAGCAGAAGTACTGAAGCAATGTTAAAAACCCCCACAAAAGTGAGACCACCAACTTAACTGGACGGCAGCAATACCATCAATATGACATACAATAAAAAAGCCACAAAAATTAAAAGCTAAAGTCAAACTCTCCCCCCAATAATCTACCACCTCATAATTCCCCAATATTTTCAAATGCCCATGAGTGTGCCCTAAAGGTCAACAAATTTCATAGTTACCCTGGACCAAAATGCAAAGAAAATTCCAAAGCCAAGGAGCTCTTTCAGGGAATTCCTAGCCAACAGTTCATTAGTGTTATTTATTACTTGTATTACCATAGCACTTAAGAGCCCTAGCTAAACACTGTACTATTTTTATTAACATGATTACAGGTCAAGCACCTCTGCTGATCTCAGCTGTGACACTATGTTATGGAGAAAGAGACACATACTCTTAGGTAGGTCAGTCCTACACCACACTGTATGCCCACTGGGGCAAGGACCATCTTTACATTTACATATGAAATCTAATTGTGGTCTCTAAGCACTACCATAATATAAATAATAATGTTTAGAAGTAAACCTGTACTATATAGGACATCCACAGCCAACTGGGGGGAAAATTCCTATTTAAATAATGGAATATTAAAATAAGGCAGACTATGGGAAACAAAACACAGTTTCAAGGAAAAATAAAAGAGGAATGGAAGTTTCCAAGATCCAGTCACACAAAGTAACTGTTTAGTAGGATGTGTGTTTTAAACTATATGTATATCACTATGAACTATCTCACTTATTTCTGAATGCCAATAGTGTGCTCAGCAATTCATAGAAGACCAAGAAAAATATGATCTATGACCCAAAGAGTTTATAATATAGGGTCCTTCAATACATATTTAATATTTATTTATACTCAAAAATATTTATATAAAATAAATTATTTATTTTGATAAAATTATTATTTTAATCTCTATTTTGTATCTTGGAATAAAAAAAGATTTTAGTTACTATAAGGCTCAAGGTTTTAATATACTTCAAGCAAAAGAGCAGAAATAATTCTTCAAGGCACTCATGCAGCAGAAATCAACAAGAGAGACATCCAGGGACCTCTCACAATTCTTGCACAAAAAAGATTCACAATTTTATCTTCAAAAGCCACAGCAGTTAAAATTCTAAGAGAATGAACAGAAATATTTGTGTCCTAAATTCATAAACAGAAATTAAAAATTGGAAATAGCATGGGCACACTATCATTATTATGTCTCTAAGGTGCCACAAGTACTCCTTTTCTTTTTATTATTATGTCCATTCCTCCCCAGATCAATTTTTACGATAACTGGGCACATCTACCTTTCTGTTTATTCTGCTTTAACCAATAGAACTACTTTTAGAGATCCCAGGAAAAATATCATAATGTTGGTCTTGGTCCTTTTGCATGTTCCATGCAGCCCCTGATAGTGATAAGCTGACCTGTAGCTACACATTTATTCCTGGGTTACTAAGGCAAGGAGTTGATCAGGTGGTGTTATCATGTCTGCCCAGCTTTTTATGCTAGTGCTAACAGTGACTTTGTAGTATAGCATATTTCAAAAGAGAGTTTTCCCTTAATTTAATTTGTATGTGTTTCTTCCTCTTTATCTGCATAAGAAAAATACTACCATTCTTTCCCGTTATTGCACATTTTGATGGCACTACCGCCCATGAATTTGTACAGCCATTGACATTGCTCTATTTTGACAGGTTTTTTTTTGTCAAAACCCATCTTCCATGAACCTTACAGTATCCCCAATTAATTGCTGAATTTACTGAATCTAATTTAATTACATTGTCTTTCAATGGTCAATATTCCATTTTTTTTCCTATTGAACTCTTCACTAATAGTGGGTTTTTTTAATATCACATTTACTATCTCAGTTCTTTCAACTTGTTCCTCCAAAACCAAAGCACCGCCAACAGCAAATGAACTGGTATTGGTACTAGCACTGAACAGAAACCATTTAAACAGTAAGGCAGGTCAAGAAGCACAAACACAGGCACAGTGGACTTTACAGTTGTTAAAATTCTGAAAATGAGGAGGAAGGCTGCTCTGCTTTCTGTGCCCTTAGAAAGTTGATGTGCCTGTATTGAGGTAAGACCCAGGAAGTGTGGGCTGCGACATATCAGAAAGTAAGTCACACTTGTTTTCTGGGTGCTTGATTGAGCTTCTTGACAAATCTGTCCTTGTTGACCAACGCTTGGTTTGTGTGTCATAGGGATGGCTCTGCCATTTACATTTTCAGCAGATACACTGCTTGTTTTGGTTTTAGACTATTTAAAACAAATATATTTTAAGAACTGTGAGATGGCCTCCTTAATTTACAGCTTCTTATGACCTCCTGTTAATTGTTTATCCCCCGCCCCCACACCCACCATTATACTTTCATGGACTTCGAAGTGTCAGTTTTGTCCGCTCCCTTAGCCTAAGTGATAAAAATGCAGAGGTGACGCACAGTAGGATGTAAATTACATACTTGTAAATAGGTATGCGTATAATGGAATCTGAGTTGATGCGACTTACATGCTGAGGAGGATGTTGGAAAATGTAAATTACATCAACATAGACCCCCTTAGCCTTCAATCCAAGCACCATAGCATCTCCTCCAGTGTTGGAAACTATGAGAGACAGCTCTGGGGGAGGATATCTCCATAAGGACCCCAGCATGGACATCCCAAACACAACATTCCAATGGGATGAAAAAATCAACCTTTCCTCAGAAAGCTGGCAGATCCACAAGAAGCCCATATCACCCCATGCTGGACTGAATCCCATAGGAGAAGTCTAGCATAACTGCTCAGGTAGATATGCTCCTTTTCTAAAGTGGTCATCATGGTTTCTTTCATATTAATATGATTTTCTCTTTGTGCTTTCAGCATAGACCTAGGTTCTTATATGATTCCCATCACTGTAATGGCAGAATATCTCACTTAAATGAATTTATCCTCTCAATTCTCTTGAAAGGTAGGAACATTTTATTCCTCATTTAACAGATAGGGATCTGAAACAAATAGTTTGAAGTGACTCACCAGAGTTCACATAGTATATATGTTGCAGAAGTGAGAAAGCTCAGATTGCTCAAGTTCTACTTTATTGCCACAAAGCTATCCTTGCCAGGACTCTATTTGCTCAGCCATTAATTAAGGAAATGTAGGATTTTTAAAAGGGCAAGAGAGAAGGGGTCGGGCCAATGTCTACTACCCTTATGCATGCATATAGTCCCATTGATTTCAATAGGCTAACTCACATGAATAAAATAATAAGATTGTGGCCTTTAATGGGTTAACATCAGCACTGGTTAGAAAATGTCAAAACGAAACATCTGGCAAAAACTGTTCCTAGATTAAAACTTTTGTCAAAAAAGTTTTTTTTCTTTCCTATCAGCTCTAGCAATTATATCAACCTGTATATCTCTGCAGCAACCCTGGAATTAAACAGTAATTGCACTCTATAGAATACCCTTTCCAAGAACAAAGACACCCACTTCTCTTCAGTTCCTTTTGAAAGAATTTACATAACTCTTTGAATGGCATTAGTGTGGTGTTTCCTTTGGTTTTGGAAATGGACCTGCTTGCTGTGGGGCTTTAAGTGCTACCTTCAAAGAAACATATGAACACACACAAGTTCTAATCACGCCAGTTTACTTCAGGCATATTGGCAAACAAAAAAGGGTTTTTTTTTGTTTTGGTTTTCTTCCAGAGAATGGTTATGGGTACTTTAGAATAAAAAAAGGTGATACTTTGTTGGAAGTAGAGCACCTTTGTTGTTGTTGTTTAAGTATTTCCATACTTTTTAAAAAAATCTTAGTCCAAAGAAATGTTGTGCCTGTGTTTAGAACAAGGGCTTAATCTTACTGCTTAGTTCTTTTCAAGTAGAGAAAAGAGGCTGTTTTAAGGGCAAACATCTGGTTTGCTGTTGGCAAGCTTATTGAGTTATTCATTGGCAGCTGGCCACTGCTACTTAGTGCTCTCTTGTGCTCCATATGGTAAAAACTTTAACATTCCACACAACTACTCTCTGATACACAATTCAGAACTCATTCCTTCAACAAAATGTAGCCTAACTCTGTTACAAGAGAGATTGAGATTTGTACCTCTGGTCATCATAGTATTAGAGATCAAATATGTGGAAGCTGGTATGTGAAAGGATGACAGGATCAGGCCTTTGAAATGGTGTTTTTTTTTTTTTGCTAGGAGTTGTAACACCTACAGGCAGAATAGGACTTGGTAAAAATTACCAATAGCAGGTGCTAGAGTTTATCGTCTAATGTTTTGATATGGACACCTGGCAACCCTGCCATACCTCTACCCCTGCCTCGCACTCTCCGCCTTCCTAGGCCTGCCTCTCCCAGTACCTGGCATTGTGTCTACCCAGCCAGAGACTGCCGTCTGCTCCTACTCACCGGCTGCCGCAGCACGCAGCTAGCCCTGGTGGGAAATAGGACGTGTGGCAGGGCCCTGCTGGCCGAAAGCTGGCACTATGCGGGGACTGTGCTGACAAACCAGCAAGGGGAGCCCCCTAGCCACACGTGCTGCAGCTTCTGCCAACAGTCGATCCCCCCACTCCACTCACCACTAGTGGGCGGGCAGGTGACGAGCGGAGATCTGGCCAGAAGCAGGACCCATCAGTACTGAAATCAGGGGAGGCAGAAAATACGGGACAATTTGCCTGTATTTAACAAAAAATCGGGACACCTGGAAGAGGGCTTAAATACGAGACTTTCCCGTAAAAAACAGGACATCTGGTCACCCTGTCTCCACTCCCACATCCTCCTGTGCAGCCCTGTAGGACCTTCCTACGTGTTGGGTTCTGATGCAATGAAACGGCAGGACAGAACAGTTGCTGCATGCTCAATACTCTTCCCCTCAAACAAGTGGGCTGGTAGAGAGCAGAGAGGGGCGTGAAGATAGGTGGAATCATCTTTCCTCTCACCAACCAGTGGAGCTGGACTTGCACCAAGGAGGGAAGGGATAGCTCAGTGGTTTGAGCATTGGCCTGCTAAATCCAGAGTTGTGAGTTCAATCCTCGAGGGGAAAAATCGGGGATTGGTCCTGCTTTGAGCAGGGGATTGGACTAGATCATCTCCTGAGGTCACTTCCAACTCTGATATTCTATGAAGGAAGCAGCATCCCTTTCAGGGATGCAATAAACTGTCTCCCCCACCAGGAGATTGTGTGATTCCCTGAATCTCAGTTCCTTTCTAATAATCTCAGTTTTGCCTTGTGTTGTTTAACCAAGAGAGACAGACAACCAACTTAATATCTGGAATTTACATATAACTGTCATTTAATGATGTTAAAGAAATTAATTATACCCAATTACAAATCTGTGAGATAGTGTTTTACTGATTTTATAAGCTTGGTAAACTGAGGCACTAAAAGAATAAGTAAGTAATTTGCACAAGATCAAAAGAAATGTCTGTGCTTTCTTCCATGCCAATCTTTATACATGGAAAAAGCTTCCAGTCAAAACCAGTAAAGTTACCATAAAAAGTCACTTAAATACTCATGTCATCTATAATTCAGACAGAAAACTGCAACCAGCTAACCACAGAGAGAGCTAATATTGACTTGCAAAAAATCATAGGCATCCTACTGTCCTCTGACTCCTTCACCCCATTCCTTCCCACTTGTTTGTAGCCATGACAACTTTGTTAGATTAAAAGCTCTTGGGAAAGGATTGAAATTTATTGCATTGTTCTCCCTGTGCCAGGTAATAGTGGAAATTCTGGCCTTGCAGATCAGTTTCTTTTGGAGGAGAAATCAGTGACATGGAATCTGGGTATTTTCTAAGTGCAATTTGTTTACTTATGTTATATACACCAGCTCTTGAACACTGGTGGTCAAAAGAGGCACATACGCAAATCTCTTTTTCAGAAATCTCAGCCCAAGCAACAATGGCCAGTTCCCATGAAGCAACACAGCACTAAAAATTACCTGAGGTTAGAGAGATTAAGGCAGAGAGCAAACTTTCACAAAGACTGCTACTCACTCCCTAAGAACTTGTAAAACCCTGTATAAAGTGTGACTTCTACAATAAAAATATATTTGTGCAGTGCTTAGAACAGTGGGTCCAAACCTGGTTGATGCCTGTAGATACTAGTACAATATCATTGTGTAATAGTAGTAATACAATAAATAATAAATAGCAGACCCAAAAGCAGCAACTCAGATGGACTATTGATGTTCACAAAATTGCGCACATGTAAGTGTTTGCAGGACTGGAGACTTGGATTGCAAATAAACAATTGCAATAAAGTGAAATATCTATTTGGCCATTTGTGCCCAGAGGTACCATGATCCCTCAATACTAAAAGCCTGCGTCACACTGTCAATGTAAACTCGATTTTAATACTTCTTACCTTACATTGTCCAAAAAGATATTACACAGGGTTGCAATAACTATCACAATGACCGTTTCTCCCACACAAAACAAATTGTTTCATTAAATTGGCATTTAACAGACCCTCCCCCCAAAAATTCAAACATTTAATGAACAGCCCTATTCATGACACCACTACTTATTTTTTACTATTTTTCTTTACATAATCTATCTGAATATGCAAGACTACCAGAATCCAGCTGAGTTTGTATCAGTGCCATTATGTACCAGACAATGTTACATTAAAATTTTAACCTGTATAGTTGGAAGCTTTTTCAGTGGGCAATTTTCTGCACTACAAGATTGTTTGAGAAAGGATGCTGCTTCTTACTTTCAAATTTTCGTCAAGCTGTTAGTGGAATTTATTGCTAATAAACAGGCATTTTTGTAAAGCTGAAGCTTTTAAGACATGTGTTTTATTCTCTGTTGAAACTACTTCTTTGCCCTTTTTGTCAGGCTATTCCATGGCATAGTAGAAGCCAACAATCTCACTCTGCTGGCCAATTCCCTTGAGTAATAACAGCTGATAACACCCTCCTCCCCTCCCCCCAAGGCTATCTACATATGTTGGCATATGTCTTTTTCTATGATCCCTTCACTGTAATAGCTCACAATCTTTATGATTTTTATCCCCAGAACGCCCCATGACTAGAGCAGTGGTTCTCAACCAAGGGTACACGTACTTCTGGGGTATGCAGCGATCTTCCAGAAGGAAGATCAGCTCCTCTAGATATTTGCTTCGTTTTACAACAGACTACATAAAAAGCACTAGCGAAGTCAGTATAAACTAAAATGTCATACATTGGCTTGTTTATACTGCTCTCTATACTATACCCTGAAATGTAAGTACAATATCTATATTCCAATTGATTTATTTTATAATTATATGGCAAAAAATGAGAAAGTCAGCAATAATTCAGTCAGAGTGCTGAGACACTTTGGTATTTTTATGCCTGATTTTATAAGCAAGTAATTTTTCAGTGAGATGTAATTTGGGAGAACACAGGACAAATCAGACTCTTGAAAGGACTACAGTAGTCTGGGAAGGTTGAGAGACAGTTATGGAGATGTATTGCTATTCCCATTTTACAGCTGAGGAACAAACCGGATCGAGACTTTTAAAGCTATTTAGATGCCTAACTCCCATTGATTTCAGTGAGAGTTAGGTACCTCAATATAGGACTGGACCAGAAGTAGTGTGCAGGTTGGGAAGGACAGTGAGGCTGGGAATGGAAGCAGTGCACAGGAGAGGAAGCAGGCACTCACTAGCCATGGCAGGGAACAGTGAGGAAATAAGCTGGAGGGTATATGAAGGGAGAAGATGAGCAATAGGCAGCAGCACTCCCTACTATTGTGGAGGTAGTGAGAACTTTCTGCCCCTAGTGAGATCCTCGGGCAACTGTTTCTATGTTCACTGAGTCCCAAATACCAACACTCAGATTTTTGGCTTTCCTTGGGATCTTCCCCAATACCACAATCTTTGTATTTACTCATATGAGCACAAAAATACAAATGTGTCCACAATCCAAGTTATTTTCCGGACTGCACCTCTTTTAGATCTGACTGGTCTGTTTTTTGTGCTGTAATTTTGCACAGCGGAAGCTTCATTGGTTGCTTTGTCTTGTGATGTTTAAAATACCTCGTCCTTGCAAAAAGACGGAAGGGTTACATTTCCAGAAAGAGATAGCTGTTAATGGGAATTGCACATCTCATGCCTTTCATACTGTATTGAACATACATTGCTGATTCTGCAATTGTACTGTAAGATAAACCCAGGCAGGACTGCAGGGCAGTATTTCTACAGACTGTTTTTTAAGTTGTTGTTGTGGCTTATTTTTTATTCCACCTTCCCCCTCCAGGGATGTGGATACTATTCTATAAAATAGTGTCTGCATCAGCTTAATGTCACAACTCTGAATGAAACAAAACCTCTTTAAAAGATATAACACTCTCCCCATGAGAGCTTGATGAAGAAAGAATTCTCTTCCTAAAATGATGCAATATTTCACAAAAAGACACATAAGAAAATTAAATGAAAATATCTACCACATCTGTGTGTGAAAGGCGGGGGAGAGGCATTATCTCTGTCATTTGAAGACCTGAGGCTGCATAAACCCTAACAAATCCTCCCCCTTTACATATGAATGTACAGATTTAGTTATAATGGTAGACAAACTTCACTTCTTTGTACAATATTAAGTGATTTATTTGCCAGCTATACCAAAAATGCAATGGTATGACAATAGAAATGTGCAAGGAATGAATTATCTGCAAACTTCAGGAATTATAAAATCCTGCTTGTAGGGACATCTGAGATATTTGTTGTAGAAGAATGAGAAGTCACAAGTTTTCTCTTCTAAACAGCGATGTGCCAAAAATGCTGTTCTTAGTTATTTCCCCCCTATATGTGTGATCTAAAACAAAAAATTAGCATATCCACCATGAAATGCCATGAGAATTTGCAACAGGTGCAAATTCACAATTTAGGCACAGAAATGTTGGGATATTCATAGTTTAAAAACAGTGGTTTTGGTTTTGAACTAATAGTTTCCTAACTACAATTTTCAAAAGCCTAAGGAATATTTTTTTTAAAAATTTCCTTTAGTATACAATTATAGAAATGTAGGACTGGCAGGGACCTCGAGAGGCAGGACCAAGTAAACCTACATCATCGTTGTCAGCAGAGGTGAAAGTAATATTAAATACTTACTGGTACAGGGGCTGGTTCTGGGAGGGGTGGGGCCTCAGGCGGAAAAGACAGGGCCTCAGGCTCAGCCTCTCACAGCCAGCCAATCCGCACTGCCTGGCCCGTGCCACCAGGGCTCTGGTGATTTAAATCGCCGGCCCCAGGGCAGCTGCCCCCTTTGCCCCCTGTCAGAGGCCCCGGGGAGGGGGGGGGGAGAGAAGGTCAGTGATGTCAAAGCGTTGCCATGGAAACGCTTTAAGGAGGATCCTTTGCCGCGGCAGCGCTTTAACATTGCTGCCCCTTTTGCCCAACCCACCCCATCGGCAGCCCTGCTGGCAGGGACCCTACCAGCAGGGCCACCGACACGGGGGAGGTTGTGGGGTGGACAAAAGGGGCAGCGACATTAAAGCGCTGCAGCAGCGCTTCAACATCGGCTCCTACGGGCCGATACTGGCTTCTTATCGGAATGCTGTCTATACATCCATCTACACACACACACACACACACACACACACACACACACACACCTCTATTATAACAAGTTCAGCTCATAACTTTTGTGAGAGCTAGGGAGGCCCAGTCTATATCTACACAATGGGGGTGGGAGTGGGCAACTAGTCTTTCAATTTTGATGGGGGAGAAAAGAATTGCCTCATTGGTTCTCTCAAAAATTATAAAGCTGAACCTGCCCCAATAGGCTGCCCATCCCACCTTGGAAATAACTGTCTAAAGAATCAAGAAATGTGAAAGTAGGGAGATCATCTGAATGAATTCTATTTATCAGGGGTTAAAAGTAAAGATGATTTCCCCCTTTTCTCCCTGTCTTTAAGAAAGACTTTCCTACCGCTCCCCCTCCTTGTTGGCTAATGCAAGTGAAAGTGTCTCCTCCATTTCAAAATGGTGGTACTCTATCTTGGTGAGGAAAAGATTTAGTTTTACATGGATGGATAGTTTTACCTTTAATTGGCTGTCCCACAGTACAAGCCAGTATCCATAGCCTTATGGGGCTTGTATAAGCTCAAACAGATATGTTTAACTGCATCAGGGTGTAAGTTCTTCATTTGTAATTTTGACACATATTTATTACCAACCAACACAATCTAAAGCTGCTTTCAGAAATTCTGTAACTGAACATAAACTCCTAATAACTAACAACACTCTTCTCCATTATTGGAAGAAAAGTTGTTTTTTTAAACTATATTTTTCAAATTCTTCTTTTACTGAACATTTTCAATCACAGTAATCTCCTGGTTTATGTGTCTCCTGTGCACATTTCTCACTACAGCTAACTCATCCTGAAGAGTGAAACTGTATAATTCAAGAGAAAGAACGGATTGTCCAAAAGAAATAGAAAAGAAAATAGTGTAACATTCTTCTTTCATGTACACTGGGCTGCAAATCTACAGCCTTATTAAAACATCTCCAAAGGTATAAATTACAGTACATTTCAATGTAGCAAAAACTGCATCTCCTTAACAAAGATTTTTCAAGATGCAATAATAATAAAATAATAATAATAATAATAAAAGTATTTGAATCAGTAAAGCAAATTGTATGCGGGGGGGAAGGATAGCAAGGAGGGGGAAGGATAGCTCAGTGGTTTGAGCATTGGCCTGCTAAATCCAGGGTTGTGAGCTCAATCCTTGAGGGGGGCCATTTAGGGATCTGGGGCAAAAATTGGATATTGATCCTGATTTGAACAGGGGATTGGACTAGATGACCTCCTGAGGTCCCTTCCAACCCTGATATTCTATTATCTAAATTTTAGTATGTTAAAACCAGCAATTTTCTGTATGCTTGTGCTTTTATCCGACATAAAAGAAGTATAATACACTACTTCGTTTCAGAGTGGTAGCTGTGTTAGTCTGTATCATCAAAAATAACGAGGAGTCCTTGTGGCACCTTAGAGACTAACAAATTTATTTGGACATAAGCTTTCGTGGGTTAGAACCCACTTCATCAGTGGGTTGATGAAGTAGGTTCTAACACATGAAAGCTTATGCCCAAATACATTTGTTAGTCTTTAAGGTGCCACAAGGACTCTGTTATTTTAAGTTCATTTCAGTAAACATTTTCTGCTGCCTTTTTTTTTTAGTCCAGTGTCCTTCTGAGAAAAAAAAATGGCTGGCTTAAAAGGGAAGAAAAAGGTTTCTTCATTAAAATCCCCAAAGGTCATATTGTGTGGGTTCTGTTGAACTTTAAATAACTAACTATACAGTAACTGCCAAGAAACAATCATAGAACTTAAACTGGCTTGCACACCTCTGATCTTACATTCATAGTGAAGGAAGAAAATAAAAAAGCCTAAGAGTTAATTTATGCCCAATGTTTTATGCATGAAAATGAATTGCAGTGGGAAATCTAGGTGTTTGTTCCTCAGGCTACTTGTTTTATTCCTAAAATTAGGTAGTGAGGGGTATAACTATTCAGGTGTGTGCACATCAAAGCAAGAATACATTTGTGAAAATTTACCCCTAAGACATCTGCAAGTGCTTCCATGCTCACTAAAAAAATTAACAAAACAAAAACCACACACACACACACACACACACACACACACACACACACACACAAAAAAGGATATCATTTGATTTGTACTAATTCTAGGTTCTGAAATAGAAATTACTGGAGTATTTCACCAAAGCAACATATCAATTAAAATTGAAAAGAAAAAAAAAGGAGGAGGAGGAACTTTTTTGTAAAAAATATTTTCCATTTTCTGACGAGCTCTATCCCTATACTAAATTGGTTCTCAAACTAACGGCCATGGACCCATTTCTAGTGGTCCACACCAGAACAAACAGAATGCCATAAAAATTATGGGTGATTAAAAGACTGGGAAGACAAGTGGTGCACTCTATCACAAAGCAGTCTGCAGAATAATACATTCAGAATATAAAGTCAGAAAACTCTGCTTTCCAGATGGGTGTTTGTCAAAGAGGACTATAATCTTTTGATTTGAATGTGGACGTTACTTAAGCTATCTATGCTTTTACTATAACACATTCCACTTGAGGAGTTTCCTTCAGAAACTCCAGCCAGTGCAGAATGGGAGCTGCCTGTTTCCTTAGAAGCATTTCTTACATATTTACACCTGCTATCCAGAATCTGCAACGCCTTCTGACTAGTTCTGAGGTGCAATTCAAGATATTAGTTTTGATCTATTAACCAACCCTTTATATAGTTTAGAGATCATCTCTTGCTTTATCTTCTTACCCTGCAGTCAAGAACAATTAGGATGCTCAGGAAACTGCTCCCCAGACGTACATTCTCACTGGAAGACTCTAAAATCTGGAACTTGCTCTCTGCTTAGTCTGACATAACTCAAATCTGTTGACCTAAAGGGTATGTTGTGAAGATATTTTCCTTTGTTCTAGAAGGTGGAACAGGTTGAGGTAGGTGGAGAGCATTTACTTTTGATGGGTTGTAAAGACTGTTAACAATGAGTGAATTTGAACTTTTATATATTTGTAAGATAAATTGTGCATGTGCCTAGAGCAGGGATCGACAACCTTTGGCACGCAGCCCGTCAGGGAAATCCACTGGTGGGCCAGGCTGGTTTGTTTCCATGCAGGTTCCACCGATCGCAGCTCCCACTGGCTGCAGTTTGCTGTTCCAAGCCAATGGGGGCTGCGGGAAGCAGCGACTGGCACATCCCTTGGCTCACGCTGCTTCCCACAGGCCCCATTGGCCTGGAACGGCGAACTGTGGCCAGTCGGAGCTGCGATCAGCCAAACCTGCAGATGCTGCAGGTAAACAAACTGGCCCGGCCCACCAGCGGATTTCCCTGATGGGCCACGTACCAAAGGTTGCCGATCCCTGGCCTAGAGCTTTGGTTTTATAGAAACACACTTATCCAAACAAGTTTGAATATACACTATGAATTAGAAATTGGAGCAAAACTATATTCAGAAACAGGATGCAGAAAAATTATTCTGGACAACAAAAATAAATATGATAGTTCTTGAGATCATTCCATAAATGGAAAATCTCAAGACTACCCATTGATATTAACTTTCTGATCTGCACTGTAATTGCAGCATGGTATTTTTAATTCTCATGGTAGTGGCAAGAGCAACATATATAAGTTATTTGTGCTGAAAGGTTAAGGCATGAGGGAGGAATCTTGGATTTTTAAATCCATTTACATTAAGGCAGGAAAAGGCCTTTCAAAAAGAAAGCCAGAATCTTTAGCCAGATTCTTTGAACATTAACCTGATCCTGAATAAGTAATATACGATGTTATATGTTAATGTTTTATTGTAACTTTGGCTTAATAAAAAGCGGGGTTTTTTATTTTTTTTTAAAAGGCAGGAAATTTAACCTCCATCTTTTAACTTAACATTTTCTTGTGCCAAATACTATATCAGTTTCTTCCTATTTTTATATAAGATTAGATGTTTATATTTAGCTCTTAGAGAGATATTCCTATGTAGGTCATCTTTCATCTCTCTAGCATAGACAGGGAAGGAATGCATGTTACTGGATAATGATCTTAAAACTTCAGCTTTTCACATGGATCAGCTCCCAATATATATACCTTCCCAATAGCATGCTGTTGTGATTGTTCTTATTTTAACAAATGCCTTCCTCCTACTTAAAAACAAGCAGTTTTAAGTTAAAGATACTGGACATGATTGTTAACAAAACTGATTTTGAATGTCATGGGATTCTAAAGTAACACTCAACATATCATAGAATGTTTAGAAGACTTCTTTAAGTTATTACAATTGGCACACAGTTCAGTGAGCATGGTACCTGAACTATATAATAAATAAAAGCTTATTATGGTATCAAGGAAAAATAGATGTTAAAATTGTGAGTATCAAATTCTGATCTTTTTTAGAGCATTAATAACTATGTAAAGGAAAATCAAATATCTGCTACAACTATTTGAGACAAACATATCCAGACAAAGGAAGATACTACTATTCACCGCCAGTACCAACAGTAGCAATAAAGTCTATCCTTCATAATCTTAGCTTAACATTAGGAAATTGAATAATCCTACTATACTTTAGAATAAGATTGGTCGAAAATTTTCCATTGATTTTTCTTTCATGTAATGGAAAAATCAGGGTGGGGGGTTTTTTTGGGTGGGGGAATATGGGAGGGGGCAAAAAACCAACCTCCTGTAAAACAAATATTTCAGCCAAAACACTAAATATTTGGACCATGGTGCTGCATGGAATTTTTAGTTTAGTTTATTCAAATCCTCATTCTCCTCAATTAAACTACATGTGCCATCATTCAGCTGCTTTCCCTGACCACGAGTGGACAACATGGTGCATCACAGAAGAAGTAGTCTGACCATGGAGCCCAGCCAATGGAATAAAATGGGAGCATGAGACATCTGAATTATAACTACCATCAGGCATCACAGCAGCTTTTCTCAAAATATGTATGTTAATATCAGAATATTTCAGTCTGCAATTTTTCACCAAAAAGTTGATCTTTGTGATGAAAATTTTTGACTTTCCCCCCCAAAATACCCTCTCCTATCAACTTTACTTTGGAATCAAGGAAAATAGTAGAATTCTCCAACTGCTATGGAAAGACTATTTGAGTGAACTCATACAATGGTAGCAATAACATAATGTAAAAAGATAGTCAAACCCTTGCCAGGTGGTTCTATAGATACTAATGAAATAAAGTCAAAATCATTAGCAATTGCTATAAAGACATATGTCTGCCTTGCGTTGGAAGATAAACATCCAACCAATCTGAATACTCTGGTTTATCCACATTGCCATCTGGGTAATAACTGACTGTTGACAAATTTGATTGAATAAATGTCAGTTGTAATAGTAAGTATCTAGTTTCAAACTGTAATAAATGTTGGTGGTAATTCCTCATTTGTAGTTATCTAGTTTCTGTTTTGACCCTTTTTAGTGTTTGATTCTATTCCCATTAAAATTAATACAATTTTGCCACCAACTTCACTAGGTATAGGATTAGCCTTACAGCAGTAAAATCAGAGTGTGGCAACACCTTCTATATGATCCTGAAATGCTATTAATACTGTTCATCTCATTTCTTCTTTGTATTATTCTCTCCTTTCTTTCCAGACATGGAATCCCTTTTTAAAATCTGTTTATTTCCCTTCAACTTTCTGCCTTCATTTCTAATTCTCACCTCATTCCTTCCTCCCCATCCCACTGGCTCCCCCACTCTCAGTCAATCCTTTCTTGAACCTGGTGTTCCCCATGTGTTGGTTCCATAACCTGCCTTCACCAGTGCAGTCTCTGTTTTACAACTCTCCGATTTCACCCTGTTCTGGGACAAACCAGTCTGACCTGAACACAACCTTTTGTGCGTTCCTTCACATTCCCCAGTCATCAGCCTACTCCCCCTTTCCCTGTCAAGGTGACAAACTCAGCCGTCTGCTCCCCTGGGGCCTGAACTAAAGCTCATTGCAGTCACTGGAAAGTAACTGAATGGATACAAAAAGAAAAGGAGTACTTGTGGCACCTTAGAGACTAAAATTTATTTGAGCATAAGCTTTCGTGAGCTACAGCTCACTTCAATGGATACAGGGGCCTGATTCAAGTCATAGGCTTCAGTGGACCTTGAATCAATCCCTGGAATCAGAACTGCTCAGAAATTCAGTGGGTGCTTTGTTCTTTCTTCCCAATTTTAGGTTTAAAACTGTGGAGAGGAGTTAACTTGCTTCCCGATGCTGAAATGTAAATATTAGATTTTGAATGAAATTATCTTTGTCTTCTATTAAAATTTAAATGCAGACATTATCTCTAGAACTTTTCATTAAAATTCAAAAGAAGATAAATCATGATTAGGAATGCCATTTATTTATTAAAATACAGCATTTCATAACAAGCTATTTCTTGGGTCTTTCATGATTTCAGCAAATAAGGAGAAAGATTATGAAACAGGTGCACCAAACAAAAGAAATGTGGTATGTGAAGCCTAAGAAGTTGCTGCAAGATAAATGAACAGCAAAAGAAAAAAAAAATCTTGGATATCTTTTCAGCCTAACTGCTAACACATCACCCTCAGTGGATGAAATTACCAACATTCACCTCCTTTGCCCTCCTGGTTACCATCAGCTCCATCTACAAAGAATTTCAGATAACAAATCAGCAATATTCAGCTCCACGCGGCTTCTACAAATATTTTCATCTAAAAGAAGAGGTTATCCAATTTACAAAGGCAGCAATACTGATGTACAAAAGAACATTTCTAACTTTGTCAGAATTTGTTATTTCCTCATTTTTACAAATAAAAACATACCTAACTTTTGAAACCATCATTTTTTTCATGCATCATACATAGAGTTACTGCTGTAAACTGCTCCAACATAATGGTTTCCAAGGTAACCTAGACACAGAGCCAGCAACAGAAATAGACTGCAGAAATTAGACAATTAAAAAAAAATAAACACACTTGATTCTAGTTGTTGCCATTACTAAAACATAACAAACACTATACCTAAATTATATCGTCACCTAAAGAACAAGGTAAAGAGTAAATTCTCGACCTTTTCCTGCTACATCCTTCCTTTTTTTCCCCCACCACCATTAATATCAACAATATATATCCTATCACCTAAACTCGCAATCATAGCCTTGTCTTTAATTCCTCTCTCCTTCCTGTCTAGGACCTTGCCAAATCCTGCTATTGCTTTCTCTACATCTCCAAAATCCATCCTCTCTTTTCTATCCCAGTGTCTGAGATATTACTCCTACCTCTCAATCTCATCTCATCTCAGTTACTGCAGCCTTCTCCTTACTGATGTGACCCATTTTCCTATCACTCCATTCCGGTTATTCAAATTTCAGTTATCAAGATAATTTTCCTTCCCTGACATTATGACCACTTATTTTCTGTCCTCTGCCTACTGTCCTCTCTTTTTATATATCATTTTAAAACTACTTCTCACTTGCAAAACACACTAATCCTGACCTACCTATATCTTTGCCTTCTTCATGCCACTCCTTCACCTCATAGTCTTCCCAAGTTACCCTTACTAATGCCCATTGTGTTTCCTACTACTTCCAATTATTTACCATACACTACACTGCTCCAAATGGCTGGAATAAGTCGAGCTGGTTGGAACAATTCTGATGAAATATTGTTTTACTGGAATTTCCTGATTCAGTGAAATCTGAACATTGTCCAATGTGATGGTCCAATTTTGCCCAAATTCTGATACAACTCAGGCAGATGTCAATTGACAACTTCCTGGTTTCCTGCCAGCTCATTCCCTGTATCCTCAGCAGCCAGCTGGGCAAACTGCTACAGACTCTGGGATTTCTGGGCCCACAGCTTTGGGAGCTACAGCCGTGCAAATTGTGCCTAGGCCAGGGACCCCAGGGCTTTCAAAGTCCATAGCTTTGGAGCAGCCAGCCATATGGACTGCCCCAGAGTAGGGGATCCCAGGGCTTTCCAGGATCCAGGGCTTCTGGGCAGCCAGCCATGCAAATGGTCCCCAGACAAGGGCTCTCTTCCTTTTCCCAGAGAATTTGAACATTGCAAGATTCTCTTCCCTCTGAATGTGAGAGAAATTAAGATCACTCTTCCACATAGGTTCTACATTCACCCAAAGACTTCCCCTTGTCTCTTTCCATAACCTGCTTTCCCTTTTCTTTGGACTATATACATTTTCAGGAAAAATGTAAAAAATACATTATTTTTTTAAATAAAATATCCAGCTAAGCAAGACACAATTAAAGCTAACTGAGGCCATTTGAGAGGGAAGTATTGTCAAGTGATTAAAGCAGTGTTAAGAAGCAGGGAATCTGAGTTTGCTTATGGCTCTGCCATTGACTTGCTGTGTGACCATGGGCAAGTCACTTCAGCTTGCTGTTCCTCTATTTCTTCATCTGTAAAAAGGGGATGATACTAATACTTCCCTACCTCACAGACTAGACTTAATGCATTCATCAATTAATAGGAGTTTTGCTATTAACCAACTGTTTCTATAAATTATTAAACTGATGAACAGTAAAAAGTCAACATTTTCCCACAGTTACTGTATCTTGGTATGTGAAGGCCCAATCATGCCCTTCTGAAGCATTAATGAGCTATATACAGGGTTATTTAGTCTCTGTTAAAATTCCTAATGGAACAATTCAAAAAGCACACTGATGAGAAACCCGAGAGACTTTTCCCCCCAATCCCTTCCCATAGATTTTTTCCACAGGATGGGTTGATCCCCTCTGAAGGTCCTAGAGTTATGTTCTCACACTAATAACCAATACCTCAGATACCTGCACATGATAACTTTCTGTAAAAACTGTCAGTGAAAATGTTCAAAAGGTCCTAAAATGACTCAGGCACTTTTGGAAAAGGTTTTAAGACTCCTAAATTACTTAGGAGCTTTTGAAAAAAATTACCTGCATTTCTTAATGATGACAATTTAATGGCTGTCATTATGGTTATAAGGCAGACCTAGAACTAGAAGCAAATAAGTGGCCACTACGGGGAAACAGGTGCTTTTGAAGACCAGTTAAGAAAAACTTCTCAAAAAGTATCTTTTTAAAAATATTTTTCTTTGGTCTGCTTGTGATGTCGCGAACCAAACACTGAGGCTCTACACAAACTCCATTTTCCTTTAAAATCCTAATCTTTGAGAGACTGAACAAGGTAGCAAGATTACAAGCAAAGAGCTATTGTCCAGATTCAAGTTGAAGCATTAGGCGATACTTCTTATTTATAACTGATAACACATATTTTGATTGATTTGGAGTAAAAGGGGGCATAAATTAAGTCATTGACTTTTGAGGATTATTAACTATTGCATCTGATAGGAAAATGGGCAAGTCACTGACAGACAATCATTATAGTTTCAGAGGTACTGTGCAACGGTAGCTTCCACTGAAGTCAATTGGAGCTGCAGGTTCCCAGTACCCTTGAAAAAAATCAAACTATACATGAACATAGAGGGGCATTCAAGAACTGTCAAATCTTGTTAAGCCTACAGTGTGTAGTATCAATTCTGTGTTGCATCTACAAAGAATGCTGTCTGTGAGCTATGTCAACAATGACTACGTCTCTGGGGGTCAGCAAGTGCTGAGAGTGCTACGGCTTTTCTACATGGTAGGATAATGAGTTCTACAAGGGTGTGATTTCTAAAGCACACTAACATATTGCACATAAAATTGGTCCATGTAGACAGTACTGTGTTAAAGCTCACTATGTTAATTAGATAATTATGTTAATTAGACCAATTAATGTGCAATGCATTAGTGTTCTTTAAATCTCACACCCTGCAGATTGAATTACCTCACCATGTTCAGTAGCACCTGAAGTTCAGTACGTCTATGTCTGTGTGGGTGGAACCATATAGTCTTTGGCTGATTAATGCACAATGGTGACAAACTCAAAAATTCTGTCTAGTCCTCAGCCAGAGAACTATGTTTTGCATAGAAAGGTAAAATGCCAGGAAACATTATGGGTTGGGATATTGCTTAAGTCTCTATTAAGAATGGTGACGGTGCAAAACTAAATTTCATGTTCCTGATATTCCTTGTACCATTTTCCACCTTTCATACTCTTGCTCTTCCCACCTCCTCTCTTTCTCTCTCATCCACTTCACTGAATTGGCACTTCAAGGAACACCTTCTCTCACTGTATATTAGTAACCACATGCTGTGAAAAGATGCTGCTTTCTGCCTTTTGAAGTGGCTATTCAGAGAATGAGGTAGCACCACAGTAAGAGGAGACATGGGACACAAGGAGAGATCCGCAGGAGGCAAGAGAAGGAAAAGAGGAGGAAGATGAAGCAGGTAAAAGCAAAACAAAAAACAAAAACATAAAATCCAATATATAGAGGGATAAAAATGAAAAGAAAAAAACAAAAAGGATCTATAATAGGAATGGAAAGAGAACAGAACATAAAAGGGATGGGGGGGGGGGGGGAAGAGGGAACTAAATGAAATCTATTCAGTTCCCAGAGGTAACTGAAAGTTTTAATGAAATGTTAAGTACCTAAATTCAAGGGAATAAACAAATGAAATTGTGGGATGCATAATTAGGGATATTTTATATGAACCATCAAAAAAATAGTCATGTATTGTACAAGAATCCCCTAAAGCAACATTTACAAATCTGTGCAGGCTTGAGATTGTCTCACTTAGTATATATTAGAGGAGGCCTTTAGTCACTACCTCAATATATACGTTAATAAATAAAATAATAATGTCATACAGACAGCGCAACTAGAATTATATTGTATAAGGTCACACTGATCTTCCAAAAGATTGGAAATACTATATGATTTCATATATGTTTCTTGACCTGTGTGTGGAGTATTTCCAATCAAAACATGTTCAGTGCAGGAGAAAGTTGTTCACCATGGTGCTTGGTTTTCTTTCCAAAAATACATTTGGACATTGAAGCTATAATTAGTGTTTAACCAGGTATATATTCTAACAGGGATTAAGAACAAGATTTACAGAAGTCACTATTGATTTTGGGTGTGATTTTGTCTCAATTTTGGGGTGCTCAATTTCAGAGACCTTAAAGGGGCTTGCCTTTTCAAAGGGCGGACTCTTTGCACTTTCTGAAATATGAGGCCCCTTTCAAGAGCCTCTAGGTTTCCAGATAAGTATGTCCTGTTCCAATTTTACTTGAATGGGTAAAAAAACCAAAATCAACCTTAGTTAAATCATAATAAGTAATTTTTATTCTGTAATAAGGATTTCCAAAAAACAGACTTGCACCAAAATAACTAAAGATGTAAATTAAAACGGACTAAATTATCTCAGTTTCACACTATGGGTAGGAAGCCTTTTAGCAGGAATAAGAATTTGGCCCTATATGTTTAGAACACCAGAACCGCCATATTGGGTCAGACCAATGATCTAACCCACTGGTGGGCAACCTGTGGCACATCAGGATAATCCACTGGTGGGCCGCAAGGCAGCTTGTCAAGTGATCTGCCCCATGTTGTCCACTCCCAACTAGAGATGCTAAGAGCATAGGGTTACATCCCTGGCCATCTTGGCCAATAGCCACTGATGGACCTATCCTCCATGAACTTATTTTTTGAACCCTGTTATAATTTTGCCCTTCACAACATCCCTGTGCAACAAGTTCCACAGCTAACTGTGAATTGCATGAAGTACTTTCTTTTGCTTGTTTTAAGCCTGCTGCCTATTAATTTCACTGGGTGACCCTGATTCTTGTGTTATGTGAAAGGAGTAAACAACAATTCCTTATTTACTTTCTCCACACCAGTCAAGATTTTATAGACTTCTATCATATCCCTCTTAGTCATCTCATTTCCAAGCTGAAAAAGTGCCAGTCTTTCATCTCTCCTCATATGGAAGCTATTCCACACCCATAATCATTTTTGTTGCCCTTCTCTGTACCTTGTGTTTTTTGAACACATTTTTATCTATGGCAGTCAGAAATTCCTGGTGAAGTTTCATTTGACACACTCATTCCAGAGCTGATTGCTCTCCTATATCATTCCAATAAAGATGATAAAGTTTTGGAGAGAGAGAGATTGCAAACTTTTCAAAACATTGTGAAGCATGTAGCCACAGCCAATCGGTAATGTAAACAAAGTCAAATGGAAAGAGTTTGAAATGGACAAACATGTTAGGACTCTTTTTGCCCCATATCTCTATTTATTTAAAAAGTTAGAAAATGGTAAGGGGGAAGCATAAATCATGCCAAATACAGCTGTATATAGGATAACAGAATTTCACCTTCTGTGGCAGGGCAGAGGTATAAACCCCTTGGATGCCCTGCTAAAGGGGTGGCTCCACCCCTGCTTCCTGGCAGAGCAGCCAGATGCTGGGGACCAGACACTCAGCAAGGAGCTCAGCTGCAGACCCTAAGGAGGGCAGGCTCAGGGGAATCAGCTGAGCCAAGTGGAGCCAGCTGGGCTGGTCACTAGGAGGAGATATAAGCCCGGGAAAAGACTCAGATGAGGCTAGCCAGGGGGATTACAGCTCTGTCTCTACTGACTGCAGGAAGCCTCAGGGGCCAGAAAAGACCCAGGGAAGGGTCAGTGTAGGGATCGGTGTTGGGGGAAATGGGGTTGCACTAAGCACTGTAAATAGAGACACGGGTGAAACACCTGGAAGAGGCACTGGGATCCTTTCTTAGGCCAGCCTAAGCACAGAGCACAGTGATGAGAGGGTGGGAACGTGTGTGCACCCTGTGACACTCCCCCTTAAGAAGATTGTTATATGAGCAAGTTTTTATAGAAGCCTGCAGCTTATTTGTTTTTCTGGATGTTTGATCCAGCTCTGTATATTTGGTACATTCATTGCAGCAGAATTGCTAAGAGATTCCCATAGCAGAAAAGGAAACATTGAAAAGGTTGCATGGAAAATAGAATCAGAAGCACTACAAAAGAAATGCTACCATTTTGCAATTGCCATGTAACTGAAAGTAGAACATGAAAGGTCTGAGTCACTACTCTCTATTCACTACTTGTTCAGGCAAAGGGGGATATGACTTTAGGAAAAATTTTGCCTGAGTAAGGAATATTACAGTCCTAAGATAAAATACTGCATGTTATGCATCTATGCTTACTTTTATTTTATAACCTCAGAACTCATCAGGGCAATATGGTACACCTCGCAGCATGGGTCTTTGTCACATTAAAAACCAGAGTAATTTTAGAAACACAGTATTTAGCTGTTCAGACATATGGACAGACATGTCACAGGGGAACCAGAGTCTGTGTAGGCTGCAGTGGAAACAATGTTGGAATCAGAGTATTGATGTGCTCTTCCAATGGCACAGCAGATTTACTATTAATTTTGCTGCCTACATGGGTCATGGCTGCTAAATTAACTGTCTTTAGTGATATATTAAGTTCTCAAAGTTTGTGACAGATTTCGTTCCTCATCTGTTCCGAAGCAGACAGCAGCCATTGCCTCTGAAAATCATGCTGCAGTTATAGACTTTGAGTGTATGACAGTGACTTTAAGTGTTATGGCTGACACACAGCATTTGCTGTTATTAAAAAAAAAGTCAGTATCCCCAAGTGAGTTATCAGACTGTGGTAAGAGTGCTGATTGCAGCAGTTTAAAATCCTCTGTCTCTTAATAGAAGACATTCAAGATACCATCAAAATTGTTACAACATTGGTCTTATTTCTACCTGAACTGGGAGAACATTGATGCTGATGATCCTACATGGCTAAAGTAAATGAAAGCACCTACCTGCTCTGAGGGTAACCTTAATAACCCCACATCACAAACAAAGTCAAAACAGCAATCACACTTCATGAATCTCAGCCGCTCTTTAACCCACAATTACCTTTGCAAACAGCATGAACTGTTAGCTTTGAAGAAACCATACACTTTTTTTTTTTTGGTATGTGGCCTATGCTCTCCACAGCCCAAGAACCGAAAACCCTGGTCTCTGCTGTGCTGCACGGGGAGGGAATGAAAGAAATGACATGATATTTTAAACTGTCTCCAAAACATTCTGCTGCTAATAGTTGTTACCCTAAAGTTTACTAACCCATGCATTTACTAAGCCTTACACTTGTTTTATAGAATATAAAGAGTGCCAAGTGTACAAAAACACTGTTACCTACTAGTTCCATTCTGGGGGATTTTTTTTCCTTTTCATTGTTAAATTTCACTCACGTTAACATAGACATTTCATCTTTCTAACAGAATAGTGCAGTCCTGAACTAAATGGATTTTTTTTTCCTTTTAGGGATGGCTCTTAAAAAGGAAAACTACTGATTAAAAAACATTTTTACACTTTTCTAACATGCTTTATTAGGCAGTCAAAGCCCAGCACATCCTTAAAATAGATTGCTGAAATTAAGTAACACTGCAATTTAAAATGAGGCGGAAAGTGTTGTTTACTCCAGTATTTTCTCTTAACACGACACTTTCAAATGTGCAGAGATCAGCCTAAATATAATGGATCAATTGACATTCACTGTCACTTATTTGTAATGCCAATAGTACTAATTGCAATGTCATTTTAAATTACTAGTGGTTTTTCAGAGTACTTCAAACCCATCATTTTGAACATTTACAAGCTATAAATCTTAAATAATACTTTAAAATCAAATTTTTATGTTTTACAACTGTTAAAATCTGTGAGGAACATATTCTAAATAAACTTGACCAATGTGACACTATGAACCACTTGTAATATAAGCATAATTTAATAGTTATTGAATTTTTTAAAAAGTCATTTTTCTAGATTTTGAATTTGGATGAAAATTTGTCAATATTTTCCATGAAAATATAGTCCCATTATTCAACTTGTAAAGCTGATTGAAAAACTTCAAAATTTGAGGGAAAAAAATGCATCCATATTTCATTTTTATGGGGAAAAAAGGGTTGTGGTTTTCACACACACACACACACACACACACACACACACACACAGAGTTCCTTTTCTTTATCAGTTCTGTTGCCAATAGAAAATCTGACACTTTCAGGAACCTACAATACTGTGTTTTTGTTCTTCTACAGCAAAGCTAAATGTATACTATCCTGTGAATTTGGTCCAGGTAGGATCCAGCCACTTTCAACCCATTGCTGTATTAATTCAACTCCTCATCTTGCCTTCCTTCCCTTCAGATGAGTTCTATTCAGAAAATGGGGGAAATGATCAGTGGATGGGGCCCATGAAATGTGCAGCTCTACTCAATCTCAACTCCAGCAATGCCCCAGAAAGCTACATGAAGAGCCCCAGAGATATCTACAGAGTTCTAGAGATGGAGGGAGAGCAGAGGATGAAGATATAGTAGAGATGGCATTCTCCCTTTCTGCCTAGACCTCTGCTCTTTGGGGACCTTCTGACTTATTGATGCCAAGGGTGCTTGTGAGAGAAATCAATGTTACCAACCTGTGAGGAACAAATCCAGTAAAGTAGTAAGAGCTATTTTCTAGCTTCTGGGAGGGCATTTCAAACAATGAATTTTTTTAAAGTAATTAACACTCAGTTCAAATACAGTTCTCAAAAATCTGTATTCTGGGACTGCTGACCACATATACATTTTGTAGGCATATCAATTAATTTTATTACTGTATCCATTATTCCTTTGTGAATCTACCTGATAAATCACTCTGAAAAAAGATACCAAGTTGTCCTGTTCCAAGAAGAGCCAACTCTCTAAAGTATGGCATGTGGCTGTGAAGCAACGAAATAGCCATTTGAGTGTAAATGTACTGGAAATAGTTTGAATTATAAATATAATGTCAATTTCTGAATGTTCTCTACCTTGACTTCTGAGATGAAAAAGTAGTGTTAGCAAATATTGATAGTAATGTTACGAAGCACTATGTATTCTAAAGTTTCACATAATCAGCCAGTGACTATTATTGATTTTACACAAAGTTTGCTTCTCTAAAATAAATGTTTAGGAAAAACTGGTTGATTAGTTAAATAGACAATGGAAATAGAGGCCCATGTTTTCAGTCTAGGCACCTATATTTTGACGCTTAATTCCATGTTTAGACAAATCAAAATGGCCTCATTTACCAGTGTGCTGAGCACACCCTGTAGTCATTCAGTTTTGTGGAAGCTATGAGTGCTCAGCACCTCTTAACACACACACACCACAGGCCACTTTTTTTTTTAAATAAAAAAAAAACTACACACACATTTTTTACACATTTCCACAGTGTGTCCAGATTGGAAGTGTGTAATGCAAAGTTACCTTTCACTGTATAAAACTAAACAAGAAATGGGAAAATGGTTTGACAAAAAATAAGAATTAGTACCCAAGTCTCCATGCAGAATTCAAACCAACATTCCTTGATGTTCAGTATTGTTAGTGAGGTGGGTGTGCAGCTATAAAACTGTGAAGCATTTATTTTCTGTGCACCTTGAAAATTTCTACAAACTGTGTGCAAGCAGTAGTTTTCTTCTCAGACTTGCTGCAGAGGAGACACTTACAGACATCCCATGTGCGCTCTCATGGAAACTTTACTTTTGTTCTTTCCTTTTGTTTTCCTTAATCTAAAACAATCAATTTGGCAGTTCCACAATTTCAAGAAGAGTTCTAACAACCCCATGTCTTGTTAAGAAGCACAGGCCAAAGTCAAAAACCCTGGATGAGTTCAAGCTCTTTTGTGGTTCAAAAAAAGATTTTTCACAACTGTTGTTACAACAGAATACGTGTTAATAAAAATCCACACAACAATTTTAAATGCCCCCCCTTTTATCCACTTATCACATTCTTCATAGTTCAAAGAGTACTAAATTCCTATCCCTCAGCAGCAGTAAAGTGTATTCTGCACTTGGCCCGATAGTTCCAAAATTAAGTATGATGGGAAAAAAGTGGGTTCAACTTATCTATTGTCTAATTCTACTAAGGTTGATTTTATTGACAGCAATGCAAACAGGAATTAAAGTGTAAAATCTGCGTAAGGAAGACTAAAATCTGACTTAATGAGATCAATTTAATTACACCAAGGATTAATTTGTCACATCTTTAACAGCAAAAGGAAGTTCAATTTTTGTAAATAATGTTAATTAGCATACAAAACCCCCCAAAGAAAATGTTGGTCCAGAACTTGATTCCCCACCACCACACACACACACTTAGCCCAACAGACACATACACTCTCACATTAGTAGTGCAAAGCATCCAGAAAACATCAGATGTAAATACCTGGGGACAGATTTCTCTGGTGTATGTGAATATTTGGATAATGCAGAGCTGGCTGTACTAACTATACTAGTACTTAACTTCTTCAGCACAGGAGCCTTACCAAAGGAAAAATATAACAAGAGTACTATTTCTCTCCAGCAATCCTTGGCTATGGAATGACTTATTGTGGGGATGTGACAGATGGCAGAACTTTGAGAAGCAACACACTACAAACTCTGATGACCATCTGAGAGAACATAGTGTGGAGTTTGCTGGTGGGAGATTTACCATCTATTATGTAGAACCCTCAGAAATACTGTAAAATGTCATTTTGGAAAAAGACAGGAAGTGTTTAGATATCTATGTCACTTTTGAAACAGAGTCAGTGGAGCTACCCCAGCTGAGGGTCTGGCCTCTAGAGTGTTTTTGACAAAGAATATATCACATCTTATAAATGAAACTAGTAATTTACAATTGGATCTGTATAGTTAGATTGGTTTTGGGAAAGAAGAAGAACACTGTTTCTCTAAAGTGTAAATTGTGTTATGAAACATTTCAGAATACCGAATCTGGAATTACAGAAAGACACAGTGGACCAAATTCGGCTGTCAGTTATATTAGCATCAATCCAGAAAAATTCACTGAAATCTGTGGATTTAGTCTGAAATTAAACCAGTGTTAAATGTGTGGATAGTCGCTTTCTTTGCTTAGTTTGTAATTTACAAAATGTTAATGTGTTATAATTTATTTATATGATGGATGGCCCATGTGATTACTCACATGAGGTGAATAGGATTTGGCTTTTATGAGTGTATAGTTCACAAGTGAAAATATTAATCACTAAGAAACACAATTTCTTCCTGGTACCCATAGTGCAAATCAAACTACATTTTCCTTGGGGTAGTGAGGTAAAGACAACCAACAGATCTACCAAGAGAATGTGAGAGCCTAAATTAAGCAGAAGATGGTTTTTTACCACTTTACATATCCAATAGCCAATACTGTGGTACTTAAATTGGTCATTTTTAAGAGCATAACACTGATAACTATTGAAGAGTCTATATTTTGCCACCAGTAATACTTTTTTATAGCAATGGCCTTGATCGTCCACTCTGTTGCCCAATTTTCATGTTGGCATGAGAGTTCAATGGCATAAAACTGGTTTAATTGAATGAAGAATAAGACCCAAACACTGCAACTTCAGAATAATTACAACTAAACATGAAGTCAAATGAATCAAACTTCAAACTGAAAACAAACACACAAAGATTCATATTATAACAGGCACCAGTGGAGATGCACAAATGAGAGCTTTGTATTTTCTATTCAAATGTTTTTTAAAATCCTTATCTGGGAACAATTTTTAAAAGCCTATATGGAAGGGAAGTTACTGAGCCAAACTCAGTGTTTGATAAAAGGGTGAGTAACAGATGAGATATTTTGGCAAAGGATATGCAGGCTGTGTCAGCAAAAGGGGTAATTAGGTGAAAGACTATGAAACTAAAGATTCACATCTGTGTTTGATGGGCAGGTATACTGTTGTGACTGAAGAAAAAGCACTTCAGATAACTGAACATAACTTTTGTTTGACTTAATTCTTGCAAGCTCTGAGAAATGAAAAACAGAATGTTACATTGGAGAAATTTACCATTGTAAATAAGAAGCCACAGTGGTGATAAAACTCCAGAGACAAAATTCCCAAGTTACACCAATATGATAGAAGCTACAATGGAGTCCAACAGATAGCTTTTGTGATGTCTGGAACCATTTATATTACCAAGGAGGCTGATGTATCACCAAAGGAACAGAAAAGAATGAGAGGGAGTCTTGTTCTATGGTTGAAGGTGGGAGCTAGGAGCCAGAATAAGCAGCTTAATCTCCCAACTCTGACACCAATTTGCTGTGAGAGTTGGGTTGGTCACTAAAGTTCACTAAGTCACATACTCTCAAATGTCGCTAAGGGGCATATTTTTAAAGGTATAAGAAGCCTAAAAATGCAGATAATTACAAAAACAGATTCTTTATTCCCAATGATTAGGGCCTAGGCACTTTTGGAAACTCCAATAAATATCTATCTCTTTCTTTAGGCAGATAAATATCTTATAATATCTTGCTCTTAGGCTCCTCATTTCCCATTGACTTTCAATGAGACCTGGGGTATTCTATCTGCTACCCAAGATCCATAAACCTGGAAATCCTGGACGCCCCATCATCTCAGGCATTGGCACCCTGACAGCAGGATTGTCTGGCTATGTAGACTCCCTCCTCAGGCCCTTCGTTACCAGCACTCCCAGCTATCTTCGAGACACCACCGATTTCCTGAGGAAACTACAGTCCATTGGAGATCTTCCTAAAAACACCATCCTAGCCACTATGGATGTAGAAGCCCTCTACACCAACATTCCACATAAAGATGGACTACAAGCCGTCAGGAACAGTATCCCCGATACTGTCACGGCTAACCTGGTGGCTGAACTTAGACTTTGTCCTGACCCATAACTATTTCACATTTGGGGACAATGTATACCTTCAAATCAGCGGCACTGCGATGGGTACCCGCATGGCCCCACAGTATGCCAACATTTTTATGGCTGACTTAGAACAATGCTTCCTCAGCTCTCGTCTCCTAATGCCCCTACTCTACTTGCGCTACATTGATGACATCTTCATCCTCTGGACCCATGGAAAAGAAGCTCTTGAGGAATTCCACCATGATTTCAACAATTTCCATCCCACCATCAACCTCAGCCTGGACCAGTCCTCACAAGAGATCCACTTCCTGGACACTACGGTGCTAATAAGCGATGGTCACATAAACACCACCCTATATCGGAAACCTACTGACCGCTATTCCTACCTACATGCCTCTAGCTTTCATCCAGATCATACCACTCGATCCATTGTCTACAGCCAAGCGCTACGATATAACCGCATTTGCTCCAACCCCTCAGACAGAGACAAACACCTACAAGATCTCTATCATGCATTCCTACAACTACAATACCCACCTGCTGAAGTGAAGAAACAGATTGACAGAGCCAGAAGAGTACCCAGAAGTCACCTACTACAGGACAGGCCCAACAAAGAAAAACAGAACGCCACTAGCCATCACCTTCAGCCCCCAACTAAAACCTCTCCAACGCATCATCAAGGATCTACAACCTATCCTGACGGACGAGCCACCGCTCTCAGATCTTGGGAGACAGACCAGTCCTTGCTTACAGACAGCCCCCCAATCTGAAGCAAATACTCACCAGCAACCACACACCACACAACAGAACCACTAACCCAGGAACCTATCCTTGCAACAAAGCCCGTTGCCAACTCTGTCCACATATCTATTCAGGGGATTGAATAGAGACTGGGAATGGATGAGTCATTACACAAAGTAAAACTATTTCCCCATGGTATTTCTCCCCCCCACCCCACCCCCCACTGTTCCTCTGATATTCTTGTTAACTGCTGGAATTAGCCTACCTGCTTGTCACCATGAAAGGTTTTCCTCCTTTCCCCCCCCCCCCGCTGTTGGTGATGGCTTATCTTAAGTGATCACTCTCCTTACAGTGTGTATGATAAACCCATTGTTTCATGTTCTCTGTGTGTGTGTGTGTGTGTGTGTGTGTGTGTGTGTGTGTGTGTGTGTGTGTGTGTGTATATAAATCTCTCCTCTGTTTTTTCCACCAAATGCATCCGATGAAGTGAGCTGTAGCTCACGAAAGCTTATGCTCAAATAAATTTGTTAGTCTCTAAGGTGCCACAAGTACTCCTTTTCTTTTTGCGAATACATACCAACACGGCTGCTACTCTGAAACCAATGAGACTTAGGCTTCCAAGTGCCTAACTCACTTTCAAAATGGGATGGAGGCATCTAATTAACTTAGACACTTTTGAAAATTTTCACCTAAGGATGAAATTTTCAAACACGGTCACTACTTTTGATTGCCTCGGTTTCAGCTGAAGAGAATGGAATCTTTGGGTCCTCAGCACCTCTAAAAATCAAGCCGTCCATTTCTGAAGCATGGTGCCCCAAAAAAAGAGGTATCCAAAATTAGAAGAGCCTTAAGAATAAATAAATAAAATGAATAAATAGTGCTTTAGCCTCTCTCAGCTTCTGTTTCTCCACCTGTAGAACAGGTTTTAACATCATTTAGATACCTCACAAGGATGCTAGAAGCTGTTTGTAAAAGAGCATGAGGTGCTTAAATGAAAAAACTCTCAGCATCTGAATTTTATTTATTACTATTATAATTTCAAACAGCAAAACATAATTTTAGATGTGTGGTACTGCCTTTTTTCATAAAATATTCACAAAAGTAATTTTGGTATGGAAGCTTCTAACCTGGGTCTGGTCTACATCTAAAATATAGATCTGATGATCTGGGCTATGAAAAATATTGCACCCAGTGCAACACAACTCTCGCTATGGATGCAGCTAGTTGATGGAAGAATTATTCCACTGAACTATCCACCACTCTCAAAGAGGTGGCTTAACTACTTCAACAAAAAACCTTCCACCAATGTTGGAAGCGTCTACACGATGGTGCTAGAGTGTCACAGCTGTAGTGCTGTAGCTCTGCTATGGTAGTGCGACATAACTTAAGTGCTCTAATTTTGGACACGCATTACCTGAACAATTTAACTACACATGCAATTTTATTTTTTCTTGTTAGTACAAATATTCCCATTATATCCTATTCCTGCTACATTCATGCAACTATGTGAACTTGATTCAGTGCCTGATTTTAACTATAATTATTTCTGTCCACTTCATAAAAATCTCATTAACTGATATTGTAGATATCAAAAAAGAGCAGGATTTGGTTAAATTTATCAATAGATACAATAACGGAGTTTGCTGGGAGACACTTTCTTCTCCAATCTGAATGGAGGGTGATGGTGTTGCTTCTTTATTTTTCCCACTGCTCAAAAAAAAAAAAAACAAAAAAACAAACAAACAAAAAACCACCAACAACCAAAAACACCACTTACCAGAACAATGAATGCCAGATGTTGGAAGTCTGAGGTGATGGTGGTCTATAAACAGGGGAACTGGGATAGAGAGAAAGTTTGGGAACGAAGGCCATAGACCAAGGTCAGAGGAGACAAGGAAGGAAGGCTCTGCCTTTCAGAAACCCAACCATGGTCTGCAGCAGAAGGATCTGGACGGTCCACAAAAGTCATACCCCAGCCCAAAGAACACTCTGGAATGATGTAGAAACTCAGACAGGGAAGCGCAGGTAGGCTTTATTGCCTTGTATGGCTCTGTACATTTCACATGCTGTTCAAGAGTATTAATATGTTAGAACCTGTGCAAAGTGTCTGTTATATGCTACACTTAACATGTGCCTCCTGAGTGACTGAAACTGTAACCCAGAAGGATCACACCTTCAGTGGAATTTTAGGAGAGTGTTTGTTTAACCTAGAAGGGGAATCAGATAGGCTGGCACTAAGCACAGGGGGAGGCAGCTGGCCACCAGTTTCCAGATCTCAGGATGGGGTGCTAGGCAGAGAGACTGCACCCTGAGAATGTGTCTAAGGGTCAGGACCCTAAAACCGACACAGTGGCTGTACTCCAGACTCTGTAGACTTAAAACATGCGGAAAACTAGCATCTGGGTTCCTTCCCAGCTGTCTAATGAGTGGGGAGCTCAACTGCTATCTGTGACAATACAAAAAACAGGTCAGTCATAAAAATGTGAGACCTAGTTCTGAGATTAGTTACATCAGTGTAAATCAGGAGTCATTCAAATTAGCAGATGAGAAAAAAAATCAAAATATCTCAGCAACTGGGGTAGAGAATGATGAAGCACTTACAAAGGCACAATTAGGTTTGGGGTCCTTGGAATTTTTTTAAATGCCATTTCAGACAGCGTATGAACACATAATTTCAGCCAATATTAATGTCAAGGCAATTTAGCACATTCAATTAAGTCAATGGAGATAACACTAGAACTTACCCCACAGTAAGAAAGATCAGGTCAGAATCAAGCTAAGGTTATGTGGGGAAGCATCTATATTGTTTGGGTTGGAGGTGGATCTAAGGCTGGACCCCTCATTTCTTACACATCCAAAATTCCTACGGAATTAGTGGAGTTTTAAATGATTATGTCAAACAAAATAGAGTTTGGACAAAGTTAGTATACCCCTCTACAATTCAGAGATACTATCAATGTGTTTATAAACTCTAGGATGGAAGAACAAGCTCTCTTGTCCATCCTAACCTAGTTATTTGGAAATCCACAAGGAGTGGTTCTGGGGTAGCCAGCCAGGGGGAGTGCAGCCTCATATTCACCTGAAAGTTGGTGATGCTGGCTGGAGTGGAGGCATGGCTATGGTTACCCAATGGTTGATCAGATTCAGCATATCTAAGCAACTTCCACTGAAAATCCTCCTATGGAGAACCCAGCAGGATGTAAAGCTGCTCGATTCCAGTTGAAATCCAAAAAGAATGATAAATAGCAATATCACGTACACTTCCCTCTGGTGAATCCCACCGGGGCTGAAGCACATCTCTCCAATATAGGGAGATGTAATTTGCATCTCTCTATCCCAGCAATGTGGTATGACACCACATCTTACATCTAAAATGTTGCCCCTGCTCCCTTCCAATTTGTATTTTTAGTATATGTGAAGTATATGTGCTTAGGAACAGATGAGAACCAACCAACTGGTGATAACAGACAGAGTAAATTAGCTTAACATAAAAAAAGAAATGCCCAGATACTCCAGATTCATTCTTCAGGTTAATTGATTCAGAAGACTGAGCATTTTTAATGATTAACATCTGAGAAAAAAGGGCACCCTAACAGAATAACTCAGCATTTGTATATGTAATGTATACTGTAGTACACAATCTCAAGCAGGTGAAAAGGTCATAAAGAATGTAGGATTTCAGACTTAGCAATACCGAGATACATTTTTCTACACGAATAGCCCAAGGGATGTGTCTCATATACATTTGATTGTTTTATTTCACACCTAAGAACTGCCATGCTTTGTCAGCAGTTTACACTTCATACATTTTAGCTAATAACAGGAAACATTTCTGCATATAACCATGGCTAGGATTTAATTTTGCCACTCTTAAAATATGTAACAAACACTTTACATGTACAACCCAGCAGCGTTTACTAGAGGCTCTTACATGACAATACTATTCGTTTAGGGGTCTGAAGTTACAGCTAAGGATATAATAAATTGCTTTGACATAGATATTGGTTATATTTTTTATAATAGCTGCTGGAAACAATTTATTATTTTTCTTACAGACCTGAATCCTAATTGTGTTGTTGGAAACACTTCACTGTTTTCTCCAGAGGCTGAGATTTTTTTGAAGAATATTTTTTTTTCCAGCCACTGAGGTCTTAGATAATGACAGGTTTCAGAGTAGCAGCCATGTTAGTCTGTATTCGCAAAAAGAAAAGGAGTACTTGTGGCACCTTAGAGACTAACAAATTTGAGCATAAGCTTTCGTGAGCTACAGCTCACTTCATCGGATGCATTTGGTGGAAAAAAACAGAAGAGAGATTTATATACACACAGAGAACATGAAACAATGGGTTTATCATACGCACTGTAAGGAGAGTGATCACTTAAGATAAGCCATCACCAGCAGCAGGGGGGAAAGGAGGAAAACCTTTCATGGTGACAAGCAAGGTAGGCTAATTCCAGCAGTTAACAAGAATATCAGAGGAACAGTGGGGGGTGGGGTGGGGGGAGAAATAACATGGGGAAATAGTTTTACTTTGTGTAATGACTCATCCATTCCCAGTCTCTATTCAAGCCTAAGTTAATTGTATCCAGTTTGCAAATTAATTCCAATTCAGCAGTCTCTCGTTGGAGTCTGTTTTTGAAGCCCCTTTGTTGAAGGATAGCCACCCTCAGGTCTGTAATCGAGTGACTGGAGAGACTGAAGTGTTCTCTGACTGGTCTTTGAATGTTATAATTCTTGACATCTGATTTGTGTCCATTTATTCTTTTACGTAGAGACTGTCCAGTTTGACCAATGTACATGGCCAGAGGGGCATTGCTGGCACATGATGGCATATATCACATTGGTAGATGTGTAGGTGAATGAGCCTCTGATAGTGTGGCTGATGTGATTAGGCCCTATGATGGTGTCCCCTGAATAGATATGTGGACAGAGTTGGCAACGGGCTTTGTTGCAAGGATAGGTTCCTGGGTTAGTGGTTCTGTTGTGTGCTGTGTGGTTGCTGCTGAGTATTTGCTTCAGATTGGGGGGCTGTCTGTAAGCAAGGACTGGCCTGTCTCCCAAGATCTGTGAGAGAGTGATGGATCGTCCTTCAGGATAGGTTGTAGATCCTGGATGATGCGTTGGAGAGGTTTTAGTTGGGGGCTGAAGGTGATGGCTAGTGGCGTTCTGTTGTTTTCTTTGTTGGGCCTGTCCTGGAGTAGGTGACTTCTGGGTACTCTTCTGGCTCTGTCAATCTGTTTCTTCACTTCAGCAGGTGGGTATTGTAGTTGTAAGAATGTGTAATAGAGATCTTGTAGGTGTTTGTCTCTGTCTGAGGGGTTGGAGCAAATACGGTTATATCGTAGAGCTTGGCTGTAGACAATGGATCGTGTGGTGTGATCTGGATGAAAGCTCGAGGCATGTAGGTAGGAATAGCGGTCAGTAGGTTTCCGATATAGGGTGGTGTTTATGTGACCATCGCTTATTAGCACCGTAGTGTCCAGGAAGTGGATCTCTTGTGTGGACTGGTCCAGGCTGAGGTTCATGGTGGAATGGAAATTGTTGAAATCATGGTGGAATTCCTCAAGGGCTTCTTTTCCATGGGTCCAGATGATGAAGATGTCATCAATGTAGCGCAAGTAGAGTAGGGGCATTAGGGGACGAGAGCTGAGGAAGCATTGTTCTAAGTCAGGCATAAAAATGTTGGCATACTGTGGGGCCATGCGGGTACCCATCGCAATGCCACTGATTTGAAGGTATACATTGTCCCCAAATGTGAAATAGTTATGGGTGAGGACAAAGTCAAAGTTCAGCCACCAGGTTAGCCGTGACAGTATCAGGGATACTGTTCCTGATGGCTTGTAGTCCATCTTTGTGTGGAATGTTGGTGTAGAGGGCTTCTAAATCCATAGTGGCTAGGATAGTGTTTTTAGGAAGATCACCAATGGACTGTAGTTTCCTCAGTGGTGTCTCGAAGATAGCTGGGGGGTGCTGGTAACATAAGGCCTGAGGAGGGAGTCTACATAGCCAGACAATCCTGCTGTCAGGGTGCCAATGCCTGAGATGATGGGGCATCAAGGATTTCCAGGTTTATGGATCTTGGGTAGCAGATAGAATACCCCAGGTCGGGGTTCTAAGGGTGTGTCTCTGCGGATTTGTTCTTGTGCTTTTTCAGGGAGTTTCTTGAGCAAATGCTGTAGTTTCTTTTGGTAACTCTCAGTGGGATCAGAGGGTAATGGCTTGTAGAAAGTGGTGTTGGAGAGCTGCCTAGTAGCCTCTTGTTCACATTCCGACCTATTCATGATGACGACAGCACCTCCTTTGTCAGCCTTTTTGATTATGATGTCAGAGTTGTTTCTAAGGCTGTGGATGGCATTGTGTTCTGCACGGCTGAGGTTATGGGGTAAGCGATGCTGCTTTTCCACAATTTCAGCTCGTGCACGTCGGCGGAAGCAGTCTATGTAGAAATCCAGGCTGCTGTTTCGACCTTCAGGAGGAGTCCACCCAGAATCCTTCTTTTTGTATTGTTGGTAGGAAGGTCTCTGTGGGTTAATATGTTGGTCAGAGGTGTGTTGGAAATATTCCTTGAGTCGGAGATGTCGAAAATAGGATTCTAGGTCACCACAGAACTCTATCATGTTCGTGGGGGTGGAGGGGCAGAAGGAGAGGCCCCGAGATAGGACAGATTCTTCTGCTGGGCTAAGAGTATAGTTGGATAGATTAACAATATTGCTGGGTGGGTTACGGGAACCACTGTTGTGGCCCCTTGTGGCATGTAGTAGTTTAGTGACCTTTTTCTTTTGTAGAGAAGAATGTGTGTTGTAAATGGCTTGTCTAGTTTTTGTAAAGTCCAGCCACTAGGAAGTTTGTGTGGAAGGCTAGTTCTTTATGAGAGTATCCAGTTTTGAGAGCTCATTGTTAATCTTTCCCTGTTTGCTGTAGAGGATGTTGATCACGTGGTTCTGCAGTTTCTTTGAGAGCGTGTGGCACAAGCTGTCAACATAGTCTGTGTGGTATGTAGATTGTAATGGATTTTTTACGTTCAGTCCTTTTGGTATGATGTCCATCTTAAGTGATCACTCTCCTTACAGTGTGTATGATAAAACCCATTGTTTCATGTTGTGTGTTTGTGTGTGTGTAAATCTCCCCACTGTATTTTCCACCAAATGCATCCGATGAAGTGAGCTGTAGCTCACGAAAGCTTATGCTCAAATAAATTTGTTAGTCTAAGGTGCCACAAGGACTTCTTTTCTTTTTGAGGAGTTAGAAATAAGTATAATATTTCAGGTTTCAGAGTAGCAGCTGTGTTAGTCTCTAAGGTGCCACAAGTACTCCTTATAATATTTCAATATACGAACATATTGATATAAATAGTGTACATTATAGTACTTCCTGTTTTACAAGCTCAATAATGTCTAAATCAGTATTATCTGCAGAAATGTTGTCCCATGACAATTAGGAGAAGGAGTCCAATTGTTTATTTCTTTTTAAAGTTTAAGTGAGCATCTCACATCTACTACGTACACATACTTAGTCCATTCTTGGAATGTAGGCAAATATAGGCATTGCCATACTGATCAAACAGAGGTTCATTATGTCCAGTGTTTTGTCTTCAACCATGGCCAGCACCAGATACAGTCAAGAAAAGATAAGAACCTGGCAGAATAATCTCTCCCCCACATTAGGACTGATTTGGAGATAGGCATAAGCCCTGAAGCAGGAGGTTTAATATCCCTTCCATATTTTGTCATCATTAATTATAACTCATTTTTTTCCTAATATTCACATAAATATCCACTTTTTTTAATCTTGCTATGTTTTTGGCTTCTACAACTTCCTGTGGCAATAAGTTCCACAGTCCAATTACATGTGTGAAAAAATATTTTGTTTTATTGAGATTGAATTTATCACGTTTTGATTTAATTGAATGTTGCCTTGTTCTTGTGTAATGAGATGGTGACCTGAAATTCCCAATCTACTTTCTCCATCCATTCATTATTTTCTAGATTTTCTTCATTTCCCCTCTTGTCTCTTTTCTAAGGTAAACAATCCCAATCTTCTCTCTTCATAGGAGAGTTTTTTTGGACCTTGATCATTCTCATTCCTCTTCTATGGATTCCCTCTAGTTCTTCAATATCCTCTGAGTTGGGGTGACTAGTACTGCACACAATATTGCAGGTAGAGATGAACAAGACCTGCTGATGGTGGGGGGGGGGGGAAAGGGGGAGCAGCGGCTTCAGTAGATGTTACTAAGCATGCTCAGTCCATGTGATCATACTGGGTATGAGTCAAGCAGCCACTCTTGGGGGGAGGGACACACCTGATCCCCATGTGCCCTCCCCATGCGTCCCCTCTGATGGCCACACCATTGATCTATATGAAGTCCTTATGATATTCTCTGTATTAGTCACCATCCCATTCCTTATTCATCCTGATATCTTGTTAACTTTTTTGATCACAGCTGCATATTAAAAGTGTTCTCTTCAAGGACACCCAGCTCCTTTTCTTGATTAGGCATGACTTGTATTGAGACTTCTATGCCATAGTTATTGAATATTTTACCCACTAAAAATAATAAAACATTTATCCAATATCATTTAATTTTCTGCATTATTTTAAATGATCCTCTTTCAAAACCTAAAACTTCTGTGAAAAATCTTTATTTTTTTCTGAAAATTTCCAGTTATTCACGTAGGACCCAAGGTTATGAATTGTTACTATTTAAGAATTGCCCAGGTATCAAGATACGGTTGAACAAAGGGCTAAGAGAATAAAAACCTAAGGTCTAATGACTAAAAGTCTTAAATAGTTTGAGGAAACTCAGAATTGGTGTACTTCTGGTTCATCTAAAGAAAGTTCTTTTTCCCTTGTCTATGAAAGAGTGACTTAATTAAAAATTACATTATGATCAAACACTGATATTATAAGAACTGCCAGAGCCCGTAATAAAACAGGGAACTTGATGGAGTCTAATATAATGTTTAAAGTGTGTATAAAATGGAAGTCATCTATCAGTGATACAATTTTGGGCAAAATACTGTAAACTTTAATGACAGGGTTTACCTTATGGGCAAGCTCATTAGGAAAGAAAATAATTGTGTTCATTTTTATTTATTTTAGTTTAAGTAATAAAATGAAGGAGTAAAGGTAATGTTTGCAGTTAAGCATGCTTATGTCAAATACACCTGTGCTGAAAGAGGCAGTAAATACAAGGATCTGAAGCCAAACAAACAGTGTGATTATAAGGACACTTGACCACAGAGTGGAATAATCAGAAATGTAACTGATTAATAAGATACATAATCACTTCACACAATTGTTGTTACAACAAGGAGAACAGAAATGGAAAATATATGAAGCTGCTCTAGCTCGCTGAAGAACAAACAGTGACTCTGCATTGTATAAGGGAATGTAAAAACAAGTTTAAAGAGAATCAAAGAATATGAAGGGACTTTGTATAAATTATATGAACTTTAAACTTGACATTTTAGCAACTAGCAGGATGTTGATGGAGAAACTGCAACGTGGGCAAGTATAACTGCAAGGCTGGCCAAGGGATGCACAGCAAAGAGGCAAACGGAAAGCAACTTGCAGAGGCAAGTTGCTGAACTGAGCAAATCAGCCAGTGTTCAAAGTATGTCCCAAGATAGTTATAACAGCCATTGCCTAACTTGTCTTACACAAGCTGGTCTGACAAGATGCGTTGCAAAAAGACTGAAAAATTCCAGTTTCAGATACAAAAACCCAAAAGTTGATGTGCGGTTCCCTGATTGGATGGTGAGATGACTACTCATTTTGGCTGAACATTTCAAATCTTTGGAGAGGTAAGGGTCACTATCTGCTGGATCCATGCCAGAACCTCCTAGAAGAACTAAGATGGACTACCCAGAAGGAATACGGTAAAACAAACAGCCTGTCTCTTTCAGCATATCACTTTGAGAAAGCAAAATCAGCTGGGGGTCCTCCTGGTGACATCAGGTACCTCTCTCAGATAAGCAGCTTTAACTGTCTCTTTCTATTTTTCAGCAGTTTGCATTACCCACTAGTACACTGGGAAAAGACTATAGTCATGTCTGTCCTTTGTTTCACCTGTGTTTACAATGTCAGCTCTTGCTGTGAAGAATAATTGGGCTAAAAACTGATGGCTAAGCCAAAGATCTGGTAATAACTAACACAGACTCTCTCTTAGGTGAAGAGTCAATCAACTGCTTCCTGAAACTGGGTACCTTGATAAGGAAGTGTATGTGTTTGTGTATCTGCTTTAAAGATAGTCACAGAGTGTCCTTGTTTGTAATAGGTTCCAATCAAGATTATTGTAAGGTAGCTTTAAAAATTGAACATGTTACTGTTGTTGAATAAGATTGTAGAGCTACTGTACGTCTCCTATAATTAATGGCTTAACACTGCCTTTTAAGTTCTAGGTGCATACAGATATAAAGTGAGACCAAATACACAAGCGTCTCGAACTGGCCACTTCCCCATGACTCCACACCTTCTTCACTCTTACCTCAGGGCCTTGTCCTGATGGAGTCCCAGCAACCAGCACAATACTCTTTCTTGCTTCTACCACTATTGCTCTGTTCAAGGTCCCATCGCTCCCTCAGCCAGCGACACACCCTCCACCTCCAGCAAGTAACTGGTCTCACTCTAGCCCTGCAGCTCTTTTTATATTAGCCTGCTGCTCCCTGCAGCCCCTTTCTGATTAGCTGTGTCCCACACAGCCACTCTAGGCAGCTTGGAGGACCCTCTCCACTGACCTTTTCTGGGGTGGGGTGTGGCAGGGCCATAAGGACTCCCGCAGGGGTCTTAGAGCGTCTAGTATACCATATCACAGGCCCTTAGAAAAGTGATTTGGGTAATCAGTTAAGCAATTGCTTAACTAAGGTTTATTTTATACCCTTTCTTTCTTACATTCATCACAACTGAAAAAAATTAAATTTTGGAAGTTTTTGTTTTCTGCCTTTCCCCCCTTCCTCTTTCTTTTTCCCCACTGAATGCAGCAGAATGAATTATATCCAATGCATGTTTTTGTTCTTTCTTTCTTTTCTTTTAATCACAGCTTTTCGGGGGTATGGGAGTCCCCCTTTTTTTCTTTTCATTTTCCTCAAGGAAAAAAAATCCAACTGGCTCTAGTAAGAATTATTCCCATTTACAGGTGGAGCAACAAGCAGAAAAGTGAAATGACTTACCCAAAACTTCATTGAATCAATGGGAGAGCCAGGGTTAGAACTGACTCCTAAACTTGTGCTTATTCCTCCAATGCACACTGTCTTACAGCCTTAGCATTACCAGAGAACCAGATTACAGAACCTGAATTACCTCTCATTAGATCAATTCCATGGAGTTGCTCCTGATTTCCACTGGTTTAAGTGAGAGGAAATTTGAGTGTTTTGTATCAGTAGGTCTGCAATAAAAAAAAAAGTGAATCTGATTTTTTTAAAATCAGCTGTAGTTGTGATATTTTGGTAATGTTTAGTCAAAATAAATGGGGGAAAAGAATAGGATAATTGTTTATTTCCAGGCGTGTTCAATTACACTGAATTGTTATGTGTAACATAGTTTTATATCTAATCATGTTGTAAGAGAAAGCAACCTTGAGGTAATGAAAGAAGAACATTCAATATACAGATTGGATGAGATTTATCATCAACATAGAAAGCAATCATCTAGTACACATTTCCTGGGGGGATTTTTTTGTTGTTTTTATCCTAGTTTGTGTATTTACTTCAAGCAGACTATAAAAATTATTTGTGAGTACTTTAGCGAATGAAATATACTCCTCTCTCCTTTTTTTAAATGAGCTCCTATTTAACTTACTTTTGATAATATAACTGAGACAGTATATAATCATCATGCTACACTGCCATCATTCCAGCTTGTCAAATATTTGGCATGAATAACCATATTTATAGGTTTGGATCTTTGCCTCAACTGTGATTTAAACTATTCAGAGCTATAAACAGATTGAATTCGCTGATATAGGGAAGCTATGTAGCATATAACTGAGCTGAGACAAAACCATCAATGGCTTAACCCTTATCTCCCCCCATCCCCTCAAAATCCCTCCTTTTGTGCTATAGGAGATTTGACATTAATCTAGTAAATCAGCATCAATGTAATTCTTTGGACATAGTACATGTCATATTTCACAACTTGTTTTACTTGTTCATTTTAATAGCTGCATCTTTAAATCCTGATTGTGGTACAAGAGAGCTGGTATGTATCCCCAACTATGCCACTGTCCTGTTCAGTGACCTTGAACAAATCATTTCACCTCCCTGTCCCTTTGTAAAATGGGGCTAATGATACTTGCATTCTGTAAACTCCTCTGCAATCTACAAATGAACGGAAGGATAAACAAAAATAAATCAGTGACTAGGGTTTTTGATTTCAAAAGACCTGACTTTAAAAAAATTAAGGAAATTAGATAGGAAAGTGGATTGGACTGAAGAACTTATGGATCTAAAGGCAAAGGAGCCTGGGATTATGTCAAGTCAAAGCTGCAGAAGCTATCGGAAGCCTGCATCCCAAGAAAGGGGAAAAAATTTATAGGCAGGAGTTGTAGACCAAGCTGGATGAGCAAGCATCTCAGAGAGGTGATTAAGAAAAAGCAGAAAGCATACAGGGAGTGGAAGATGGGAGGGATCAGCAAGGAAAGCTACCTTACTGAGGTCAGAACATGTAGGGATAAAGTGAGAAAGGCTAAAAGTCAAGTAGAGTTGGACCTTGCAAAGGAAATTAAAACCAATAGTAAAAGGTTCTATAGCCATATAAATAAGAAGAAAATAAAGAAAGAAGAAGTGGGATCGCTAAACACTGAGGATGGAGTGGAGGTTAAGGATAATCTAGGCATGGCCCAATATCTAAATAAATACTTTGCCTCAGTCTTTAATGAGGTTAATGAGGATCTTAGCGATAATGGTAGCATGACAAATGGGAATGAGGATATGGAGTTAGATATTACCATATCTAAGGTAGAAGCAAAACTCGAATAGCTTAATGGGACTAAATCAGGGGGCCCAGATAATCTTCATCCAAGAATATTAAAGAAATTGGCATATGAAATTGTAAGCTCATTAGCAAGAATTTTTAATGAATCTGTAAACTCAGGGGTTGTACCATATGACTGGAGAATTGCTAACATAGTTCCTATTTTTAAGAAAGGAAAAAAAAGTGATCTGGGTAACTACAGGCCTGTTAGTTTGACATCTGTAGTATGCAAGGTCATGGAAAAAATGTTGAAGGAGGAAGTAGTTAAGGACATTGAGGTCAATGGTAAATGGGACAAAATACAACATGGTTTTACAAAAGGTAGATCGTGCTAAACGAACCTGATCTCCTTCTTTGAGAAAGTAATAGATTTTTTAGACAAAGGAAACGCAGTGAATCTAATTTACCTAGATTTCAGTAAGGTGTTTGATATGGTGCCACATGGGGAATTATTAGTTAAATTGGAAAAGATGGGGATCAATATGAAAATTGAAAGGTGGATAAGGAATTGGTTAACAGGGAGGCTACAGTGGGGCCGATTGAAAGATGAATTGTCAGGCTGTAGGGAGGTTACCAGTGGAGATCCTTAGGGATCGGTTTTGGGACCAATCTTATTTAATCTTTTTATTACTGACCTCAGCACAAAAAGTGGGTGTGTGCTAATAAAGTTTACAGATGATACAAAGCTGGGAGGTATTGCCAATTTAGAGAAGGACCGGGATATTGTACAGGAGGATCTGGATGACCTTGTAAACTGGAATAATAGTAATAGGATGAAATTTAATATTGAGAAGTGTAAGGTCATGCATTTAGAGATTAATAACAAGAATTTTAGTTACAAACTGGGGATACATCAATTAGAAATAACGGAGGAGGAGAAGGATCTTGGAGTATTGGTTGACCACAGGATGACTATGAGCTGCCAATGTGATATGGCCGTGAAAAAAGCTAATGTGGTCTTGGGATGCATCAGGTGAGGTATTTCCAGTAGAGATAAGGAGGTGTTAGTGCCATTATACAAGGCACAAGGCATCTGGAATACTGTGTGCAGGTCTCCCATGTTTAAGAAGGATGAACTCAAACTGGAACAGGAACAGAGAAGGGCTACTAGGATGATCCGAGGAATGGAAAATCTGTCTTATGAAAGGAGACTTAAGGAGCTTGGCTTGTTTAGCCTAACTAAAAGAAGGCTGAGGGGAGATATGATTGCTCTCTATAAATATATCAGAGGGATAAATACCAGAGAGGGAGAGGAATTATTTAAACTCAGTACCAATGTGGACACAAGAACATATGGATATAAACTGGCCAGCAGGAAGTTTAGACTTGAAATTAGAGGAAGGTTTCTAACCATCAGAGGAGTGAAGTTCTGGAACAGCCTTCCAAGGGAAGCAGTGGGGGCAAAAGACCTATCTGGCTTCAAACTCGATAAGTTTCTGGAAGAGATGGTATGATGGTATAAAGATCAATTAACTGCCAAAATCATGTTAACTATTCATGATAAATAGGCCCAATGGCCTGTGTTGGGATGTTAGATGGGGTGGGATCTGAGTTACTACAGAGAATTATTTCCTGGGTTTCTGGCTGGTGAATCTCGCCCACATGCTCATGGTTCAGCTGATAGCCATATTTGGGGTCAGGAAGGATTTTTACTCCAGAGCAGATTGGAAGAGGCCTGGGGGTTTTTCGCCTTCCTCTGCAGCATGGGTCACGGGTCACTTGCTGGAGGATTCTCTACACCTTGAAGTCTTTAAACTATGATTTGAGGACTTCAATAGCTCAGACATAGGTGAGAGGATTATTGCAGGAATGGGTGGGTGAGATTCTGTTGCCTGCATTGAGCAGGAGGTCAGACAAGATGATTACAATGGTCCCTTCTGACCTTAATGTTTATGAGTCTATCTATGAGAGCTAGGAACTATTATATTATTAAAAGATACGGGGATGTACACTACAAAATTCTGCCTGACACTTCCACTGATTTCACAGAGCAAGTTTTCTCAGGGCTTGTCTACACTTACAGCACTAAAACGACACAGCTTCCTGCTGTAGCACTTAGTGAAGGCACTACCTACACCAAAGGGAGAGCTCCTCCCATCAGTGTAGGTGCTCCACCTCCCTGAGAGGTTGTAGCTATGTCAGCCGCAGAAGCCCACCCATCAACATAGCGCTGTTCACACCCCTGAGTGACGCAGTGACAGAGTGCTGAGTGACAGAAATTTGTAGTGTAGACCAAGCCTCAGTGCGGGTCAAACAAGATCATTCTGAATAGAGTGCATTACAGAGTGAATGGGGCAGTTCCTCAACTGGTATATAACTCCATCGATGTCAAGGCAACTATGCTGCTATATACCAAATAAAAATCTGTTCCCATTTCAGGAGTGCTCATAGAGTGCACTCATATTTTCCTCCTTAGGACCCTGCATCCTTAGTGGCTAGGAACACCCAGAACCCAGTCCTGGTTACGAAACAATTAAATAAGTCATACAATAATCTGCTTACACTCTTTGTATCTGGCTTTGCATATGCAAAATTACTTTGTGGGAATGTGATGAAAAATAATTTTAAAACGGTCTCCATATTATATTACAATAGTTAATTTTCTTTTTGCAGCAGTATCTCAAACAAAGTCTAACTCAAATGGTCTGGCAAATAAAAGTTTTAAACTGTTCTAAAAATTCTCTAACCCTGCCAGCTTAGCTGTTTCTAACTCCAGAACCTGTTGCATCCTCTGCCTAAGAAATTTAAAGGACCAGTGACTTGATCACATTCTCCAGCTTCATTTATTAGTTACACTCATCCAGTCACAAAACAGAAACAATACTAAATGACTAAAGTAACCTATCACACATTGGTTACAATAAGGACTGTTAAAAAAAGAAACAAAAAACAAAGAAACATTCCCCCTCCCCATCAGAAACTGGGTTTTCATCAAAATCAAAGTTTTCCGTGGATTTTCCAATTTTGGCAGAATTTTCCATTGGGAAAAATCAAACCTAAAGTAACCTCAAAAGAGATTTATTTTGTATTCCATCTACTTTTACCCAGATTATTTTAAAATTAATTTTCACTAATGCCCTACAATGAACTTTTATATTTCAGACATCTGTCTTCATTTTAATGACCAGCTGTTAAAATGCCTAATGAATTTTATGATAAATTATGTTAATTTAAATTATGTAAATTATGCAAAAATTGTGTTAATTTAAAAATTAATTTGAAAACATAAGACAAAAGAATATTAGAAATCATCTTATATGGATAGCTTTTTCTGCTAATTTTATGAAGGAAAAAAACTGGGGTGACTGGATAGGTTAGGGGATTGGTAATGGGATATACAACCACTACACGCCAAGGCAAAAACCTGCAAAGTGCTTTATGCAAGTGGACTCATGCTCTCACCCAGAGTGCCACTGATGTCAGTGAGGATCTGCCCATGCTGAGCAACTCAAATATCAATTCAAATCTATCCCATGCTAATAGCAGTTAAAAATCATTGCCATCCAATCACTGATTAAGAGGTGTTCTCAGGCCAGTTCCTCGTGAATAGCTGTCTATAATCCCAAAAGCCACCGTCAAAGGTAAAATAAATTGGCACCCCTGCTAGCATCCTCAGCAGAGGGAAAAAAGATTAAATAGGTTATGGAGACTGAATTACCCTTGCCATATATGGTGATCTGTACAAGGAAGGATGGGGGCACCTCAGGACCATGTGCAAAAAGCTTGCACGTCTGCTATCCAGATGTGTGTTATAAAAAAAGAGGAATCTGGTGCCCAAGCTGCATATCTGACACCTCTTACATTCACTAAATTTACTTCCTACCTACTAGCCACTACGTAATACCATGCCTGGAAATGAAATGATAGATTCTATGATCCTAGATCTGTATAGGTGCTAAACAATGCATACAACTGTACATCTGTGCCTGCCTCAATGTCTACTGTCTCATTACTGTGCTTTGTTAGTCCAAAATTACAGCCTATCAGATGACCCTTATCCTGCAAGGAGCCCACTGCAGGCAGACCCCTGCATCAACATCAATTGACTTCAGTGGTACTCTCCAGGGGTGCAGGGATCTGCCCAAAACAGAGATCTATTTCACTTACCCTCTACAGAGGCAGAGAAATTGCACCAATTGAGCCAAACCAGCTTCTAAATTGATTTTGTTAAATTGGTGCAGTCTCTTGTGTGGACACTCTTCAATGGGCGAAAGAGTGGCTAATATAGATATAGATCACCTCAGTTTGATTTAGAATTCAGTTGGCACAATTTCTTTGTGTAGACAGGTCTTAAAGCCTGCCTGTCTCTCTCTCTCTTTTTTTTTTTAATTGAAATTTCATGCTGCTGGGCCAGTGGGCTTTTAAGTGATGAGGACAACACTATCTGTTAAAAGCACAATGCTTCTGGTAATGGTTGCAGAATGCCTCTGAATCAGCCTCTGTAACAATGGACAGGAGCTTTCAGCAAACTCAGATAAATAGATCTCATTTCTGGATCTGTACTACAAGGGATACTATAAAAAAATACCAAAATATAAACAAACAAGGGTGGCAACATAAAGCGTGGGTCTGTTCTGGAAAGTGAGTGAGAAAATGGAATTTAGGGGCTTCCACATATATTGTCTTTCAGTGATTAGCAGATTAAATATGCTCAGTTTGCAAAGTAAAAGTCAAAGAAACTAAGTGCAACCCTTACTGCAAGCTCAACCTGGATTTGAAAATCAAGCTGGGTTCTTTTCTTCCTATGCCTCATCACTAGTAATAAAGGTTCAGCAGCCCTAATTATGGCTTCAGCTTCACCTATAAAAACAAGAAGTACTTGTGGCATGTGTCTCATAGCTTTGAGCATATATTGACTGGTGTAAACAAGTGACTATGTTCATTGGAGAACTTGAAACCATTTTGGGGGTGAAGGAAGGTGTTCTCAGCAGAAGGTCCTAGACTGTGAGATTCCCAACTACCAGATATCTTGAGTCCTGACAGCTTTTGTGATCTATGAATGAGTGGAACCTCCTCAGTGCAGTTAAAGTGGAGGTGCAAATTGTTATCCACAACAAGGTTTGTCCATTCAATATATAAGCGAGCCATTTGCCTCAGCTATGCAATTAATAAGGATAATGAGCCCACAGGATAAATTAACTCTTTAATACAAAAAAGATAACATCTTTATAGTAAAAGAAAAAGGATATAGGTTTCCAACAAAAGAAAAAAGTGCTCTCAAATTATCACGTTTCAACCTTTAGAGTCTATTGTGGGGCAACAAAAAAGACATTGTCCCAAAAGAATAAAACGTATGCACAATCAAACAAAAACTGTTCTTCCTCAATCCGCATGACTATCATAGCAACACAGGATTCATCAAGCATCTCAAGTCAGGAGAGACCCAAGTCATGTATGGCATCAACAATAGCAGAACCAGGAAGTCACAAAGTGAGGCGGTGGGCGAGGTGAAGGGAAAAACAAACCATATACTAAAATCCCATTTCCCCAAGCCAGTGTCAACCGAGACATTCACTTCCCAGTTCATAATACCTGCTTACTGTATTTTTCACTCCATGCATCTGATGAAGTGGGTTCAAGCCCACAAAAGCTTATGCCCAAATAAATGTGTTAGTCTCTAAGGTGCCACAAGGACTCCTCATTGTTTCCACAATTAACAGTTTCTCCCTGACTCCAACCAGCATGGAATCACAATCCCATTCAACTGAGCATCTGGCTTTCCAGAGCACACACACTACAGAATGAGTCTTCCAAGCCCTTCCCTGTACAGCTTAGCTGATAGGCAGAGGGTCTTATACAGTGGAATCACATCGGTCTTTAAAGTTTCAGAGTAGCAACCGTGTTAGTCTGTATTCGCAGAAAGAAAAGGAGTACTTGTGGCACCTTAGAGACTAACAAATTTTTTTGAGCATAAGCTTTCGTGAGCTACAGCTCACTTCATCGGATGCATTCAGTGGAAAATACAGTGGGGAGATTTATATACACAGAGAACATATAAATCTCCTCACTGTATTTTCCACTGAATGCATCCAATGAAGTGAGCTGTAGCTCACGTAAGCTTATGCTCAAATAAATTTGTTAGTCTCTAAGGTGCCACAAGTACTCCTTTTCTTTTTGTCTTTAAAGTAACATGCCTATATGGAATATTGGTTAATTATTATATTATAGCAACTTTTCTCTGTGAGCAAGCCTTTTCTTAAGCTTGTGAGCTTTCTGTACAATGTGTGCTTCGATAGTTATGTTTTAGGAAATAAAGCCCCTAGATTTGACCCTTACATAAATGGCTTTCATATTGCCAAAAGAACTGCCTAACTCACAGCACTGTAGCCATCCTTTAATTTCCTCCCTCCAGCACCCTGTTCTCCCCCCCCCTTTATAAAAGGAGATTATTTATACATGCATTTGTATGCACAAACCCCACAGTTGTGCCCATAAACAGATAACTGGACATATGCATGTGTTAGAGTTGCCAGGCTTCCAGTTTTCGACTGGAATGCCCAGTCAAAAAGAGACTCTGGCAGCTCTGGTCAGAACAGCTGACTGGGCCACTAAAATTCCGGTTGGCCACAGTGGGGTAGGCATGCTCCGTGCCCAGCTCCACACAGCTCCCAGGAAGCAGCCGGCATATCCCTATGGCTTCTAGGTGGAGGGGCAGCTGGGGGAAGGGGACTCAGCGTGCTGTCCCCACCCACAGGCACTGCCCCGAACACCGGCTCCATAGCTCCCATTGTTCCCTCCCACACTCCATACCCCTTGGCCTCAGACCGGTGCCCACTCCTGCATCCTAAACCCCTCATCCCCAGCCCCACCCCAGAGCCCGCACCCCCAGCCTGGAGCACTTACCCCCCCACACACACACACTCCAACCCCCTACCACAGTCCGGTGGAAATGAATGAGTGAGGGTGGGGAAGAGCGAGTGACAGAAGGAGAGGGGATGGAGTGAGTGGGGGTTTGGCCTTCAGAGAAGGGCGGGGCCTCAGGGCAGGGGGTGAGGCAAGGGTGTTTGGTTTTCTGCAATTAGAAAACTGACAACCCTAATGTGTCCAAATGAAGATATGCATAACTTTTGAAAATCATAACTGAAAATGTGTCCCAAAGCATGAAACCAATGGCTGCTTTGATAATTTTATGTTGAAAGACCATGGAGCAGCAAAAGGGTAAAGTCAAAGCAATAGGGCATTGGGTTTCTTCCACAGGATTCTTTGGGTCATCTTGCAGGACACTTGTTCTTCTTTTTCTGCTGCAATTACGGATTGTGCACATAGGAATCTTTATACAAAGCACCTACTCTACATTACTCCACACTTCTGTAATCCTTTCCTTGTGAATACTATCTTCTGTCCTGTCAGTTAATTCCTTTCCAACTTATTTT